>NC_136808.1:50887206-51322206 GCF_951216825.1 Electrona antarctica | reverse complement strand
TTCACAGACGGACGGACGGACGGACACACGGACGGGCACGGACGGACAGAGTGCAAAACATACTCTCTCCCCATGCCTTCGGCCTGGTGGAGACAACTAGTAACTTCCAAAGCGACCAGACCAGTAACTGTAATGTGATTAATCAATTTGAAGGAGTAGTGTAGTTATATTACTCGTTACCGACCAAAGTATAGTGTAGTTACAGTAAATAGTTACTTCGTTACTAGTTACACCCAACTCTGTGGGGTGCGCAGACCCGTTCCGTTACACACACACACACACACACACACACACACACACACACACACACACACACACACACACACACACACACACACACACACACACACACACACACACACACACACACACACACACACACTAAGCCACATACCCTTGTCTGTCTGTTAAACCAACTTCAGTATAGTAACATTAGCAGAAAGGTTGTTATTTTGAGAGAGAAAATATCCCGCAATATGAACACATTGAGTGGTGGTCTGGTCAGGTGGTTCATGTTGCCGTCTCTATTAATATATACTCTAAGGTGCAAATTAGATCAATAGCTCCAGCCACTGAGGAGAACGGGGCAGAATAGACAGGTTTTGAGGACAGAATTCCTGAGGACAGGTTTTGAAGACAGAGGTTTGCTTATTTATTGTCGGTTTGGAGGATTATTATTATCTTCCTCATGCCACATGCTGGAGAATCAAGCCTTCGCAGAAAGATTCATAACGGAATACATAGCCTACTGTAGGCTGCCCACCAATCATTAATAAAACTGACAGGTTAGCATGCAGGTCCTAGACACTAATTAAAGATCAAAAGTTTAAAAAGACAACGCTTGATCCTTGGGGGGGCTTTCTGTGTTATCCTTTTAGCAGAACTTTTTGACTGTACTGCCCTACTGTTATCATACAAACATGTTAATAAAGCATGAATTCAATCAATCAATCAATCAATCAATCAATCAATCAATCAATCAATCAATCAAACGTCAAGCCAATTGAAATCATCATATAATAATCAGGTGGATAATAATTCAAAAAGAAAGAAATTAGAATAATTCTGTTGGGGCTCAATAGTCAATAAGAAGTGAAGGTGAATGTTGAAAAAAGGAATGCAAAAACATTTTTGCAATCAAATAATCGGTTTAGTAGTAAAAGTATAAATGCCTGTCTTTGTTTCATATTATTCTTACTTTGATTAGTTACTTTAGTAGTTTATTAGTTATTAGTACTTGGTTAATATAAAGCAATGACAATATATGTGTTTGTGCTCTGAAGTACTTGCATATAATCAAGACTCACCACTTGCTATTTCATTCACAATATATCATTATAGATTATACAACTATTATAGTATTATAAAAAACTGCAAGTTCAAGTTCCACATTCACAATTCAAGTTCATGCATATCATAGCAGGCTTGTGCATCTTAACAAATGAGCAAACCAGATTCATTTTCTTGTGAGAACACCATGTTGCATTAGCATGAAAAAGCCTTGCATCAATACAGCCTTTCAAATTAATTAAATTTTGCCCCATTCTCTTCAAAGACTATGCTGTGAAAGGAAACAGACCTAGACCTTCGTACTGTTACAGAAATTAATGGTGACGGAAATACATTCGTTTAAAACAGTGCTGCTCTCACTAATTTATAATTAAAGCATAGCTTTGTAGAAATGTCTAATTAACAGCGGCTCCAAACATTCTTCTGCCCACTGCTCCGCTCTAATTGGCGCAGCAATGCACAATGACCCCTGCTTAGCCTTTTCATATGGTAATAACATACCGCCAACCCCAAACTATTACACAAATTATAGGTAAAGACTCGCTCTAATTATGTGTCCAGCTGTAACCAAGCACTGCCATGGATCTGCTTGTAATGCACCACAACATAATTAAATGTTTTTTTTTGTTTTTGTTTTTCCTACTATCACATCATAAACAATTAAAGGCCCCCTACTCTTACATTTTACTTAGGAAACGACGTAGACTATATGAAGGTTAATACAGACCATTAGCAGTGCTTGCAGCAGAACGCGTAGTGGATCCGCATGGCCCTATATAGAACAAGGGCTGAGTGATGTGCAGCCTTCCTGTTGTTAGTGTAATAGAAACATGAAGGCAGACAGGCTGAAGCCTTCTGCCTGCTGTGCGGCCGGGGATTGCACTCCGCTCAGGTGTGCCAAATGAAAGGCTGGGCCGGTCGGAGTAATGCTGCTTGAATTACTGCCACTTAACACTTGTCAAAGGGGAGGGAGAGACCGTGCCTCTGCTTCCCTCCAAATCTGCCCCTCGCTCCATCGCCACTCTTCCCTCTCATCACTTCCTCTCTGCTGAAGCAAAACGTTATATAGAAGCCATTGACCGTATGCCCACCGCTGCCATCGTTGCAGCAAGGTTGGTAACTAGCTGCAATTTCCCTTTGACATTTTCAAAAATAGCAGACCAACAAGCTCGTAGCGCGCCACTCGGTGGCGCGCTATGAGCTTGTAGATCTGCTATTTTTCAATAGCTAAAGCATAACATAATGCTAACACCAAAAGGGGTTCCCGCCCAAAATGGGTTAAACCATGTTAAACTCACCAACATTGCAGCTGTATATGAAAAGCTTGAATGTTCCTCTTTCTATGTGCAAAGTGTTTGTTTCATGAAAATCCACCGTAGACATGTTATGAGCTACTTCCTGTCAAGAAATTCCTTGCAGGTGTTGGGGTTTGGAAGCGCTCGTTTTCAGTAAAGCAACCAGCTGCTGCCTCCTGCATTATGTGCAAATTCAAAACAGGTGGCAAGCAGGGCCATTGAATGATATCCAACAAGCACTTAAGTTACAAACTACAACACTAGGGAAAAAAAGAAAAAAACACCTGCAAGGTATTTCTTGACAGTCTGTAGCTCATAACATATCTACAGTGATTTTTTTATGAAACAAACTACAACCTCTTTGCAAATAAAAAGAGGATAATTCAAGCTTTTCATACAGCTGCAATGTTGGTGAGTTTAACATGGTTTAATACAATCAGATAGGACTGTTCTGTTTGGATGTATGGGCTGTCTGTCAAAGGGAAATTGCAGCTAGTTACCACCTTGCTGGCAAGATGGCCGCGGTGTGCATACGGGACTTCCACATAAAAGGGTAATTATTTAAATAAGGGACATAGGGATGTCCATTGAATATTTTTCATGGTGACACACATTTGTCTACAGTTCTTTCTTGGCCAAGAAATGCTTAAATCCTTCCATGTTAATCACTTAAGACCTATAGGCCTATTTTACACTTTTCAAAAATACCAAAAAATAGCATAGGTGTTTTCAGTGGGCATGGTTAAAATGGTGTTTGAAGTTCAATGGACTATATCATAAGTCATAAGTCTATATCAAAAGTCTAAATATTGGATAAAGCAGCTTTTTTTTGGTCTGGGGTGCACTGCACACCAAAGCCAGAGTAGATGTTAAAATGACTGCAGAAGTACTTTAAAGGGATATACCCCTTTAAGCTACAACATGTCAGGCACACGGGAACATGAGACCCGTTTGGTCCCTGCAAACACCTGTATGCATGCATCTGCCACACCACACCTAGGCAGCTGTTGTTCATCTGTGTGTGTGTGTGTGTGTGTGTGTGTGTGTGTGTGTGTGTGTGTGTGTGTGTGTGTGTGTGTGTGTGTGTGTGTGTGTGTGTGTGTGTGTGTCTCTTCTCCTGCATGGCGTTTAGGTGAGGCCTGCCCATGTGACCTCTTTGGACAAATAAACAACATCTGGGGATTTTACAATTGCGGCCCGGTCGCCCAGTACGGCCCGGTCGCCCAGTACGGCCCGGTCGCCCAGTACGGCCCGGTCGCCCACCAGTACGGCCCGGTCGCCCAGTACGCCTGCAGAGTAAACTTTACCAGATGAAGCTATACGGCCTGCACTATTTTCATTAATCCACACACTGTGCGTACAGTCGTACACATAACATGACAATAAAGGCATTCATGCAAACGCCTGTTTCTAAGATCAAAGCACACAAATGGCCAGCTGAAAGCTTGCTTACTGTTGAATAATTCATTCTTTTCACCAGGCTGCGGGAAAAAAAAGCTCAGCGGGTCGTGGCCAGCCTGTATTGTTTTTTTTTTTCATTCTTGTGTTTGCACAGAACACTTTTTTTGTGACTGTTCACTTTCAGGTCTGATTTATACTTAGTTGCGCGCTAGTGTCTCGCAATGAAAATAGCTTGTGTCATTCATCTGTAGTGAATTTGTGGATCTGTAATTTTTGGTGTGAGACACGATAGTACTCTTAGTTGACATGACAGACAACAAACTTTCTGTTACACTTAATATGTGGTAGAAACTGTGATTCTACACGGCAAAATCCTCAGTATCAATTTAAGGGTCCATTTGGTTACATTTGTACACACTCAAGAGTTAAATTAATAGCAGATAGTGTGTGATAGAATACAACAGTTATTATCATTGTTTTTAAGGATTGATATTGATCTGATTCTGGCGACTCCACTGCCAGTCCTGATGAGTCTCAATATGTTTGGCTCCCATTGATATTTTTGAACATTTAAAATATTTTTTTATTGGGTAAATCTACAGTAGTCCTTTTCAGTTAAGAATGTAAAAATAAATTAGTTTAAAATGGAGTCAGGAAAAGGCTGGCTGCAGATCAATGTCTTTTGAATGACTTTATTTGAGAATGATCCACTCTGTAATATTATCATAGATATTTGATTTTACTGTTGTATGAGCAGTTGCTTTCAATATTCTTAATTCCTGTAGAAAATGTTCTGTTGAGAGGAATGTTTTTTCACTGAAAACGGGTTAGTGATTTAGAGCTGGTTCAAAAACAGAAATGGAGGTTAGTACACTACATTCACACCAGTGTATTTGTGTTGTACATTAATAGTACACTACATTCACACCAGTGTATTTGTGTTGTACATTAATAGTACACTACATTCACACCAGTGTATTTGTGTTGTACATTAATAGTACACTACATTCACACCAGTGTATTTGTGTTGTACATTAATAGTACACTACATTCACACCAGTGTATTTGTGTTGTACATTAATAGTACACTACATTCACACCAGTGTATTTGTGTTGTACATTAATAGTACACTACATTCACACCAGTGTATTTGTGTTGTACATTAATAGTACACTACATTCACACCAGTGTATTTGTGTTGTACATTAATAGTACACTACATTCACACCAGTGTATTTGAAGCCGTGAGGATCCCTCAGGAACTGAAGCTCCCACTCACTCGTGAAAAAGACCTTTGACCTTTAGTTCTCTCAATGAGTAAATTGTTATGATTTGCTAGATCCACTTTTTGGCCACGTCACAGAAATTGCATTTCCATACATGCAAATGGAGTTTGACTCTGGGTACGGGACTACAGCGTTGACAAACAACCCCTTCAGCCAATCAGAGACTCTGGTTACGGGACTACAGCGTTGACAAACAACCCCTTCAGCCATTCAGCATAACCAAAAAAAACTGACGTCATCTCCAGTCTACCTATCCCATGTCAACCACACAGAATTGAGGTTCGAGCTGACCTAAGGCCTGGTCATCTCCAGTCTACCTATCCCATGTCAACCACACAGACATGAGGTTCGAGCTGACCTAAGGCCTGGTCATCTCCAGTCTACCTATCCCATGTCAACCACACAGACATGAGGTTCGAGCTGACCTAAGGCCTGGTCATCTCCAGTCTACCTATCCCATGTCAACCACACAGAATTGAGGTTCGAGCTGACCTAAGGCCTGGTCATCTCCAATCTACCTATCCCATGTCAACCACACAGAATTGAGGTTCGAGCTGACCTAAGGCCTGGTCATCTCCAGTCTACCTATCCCATGTCAACCACACAGAAATTAGGTTCGAGCTGACCTAAGGCCTGGTCATCTCCAGTCTACCTATCCCATGTCAACCACACAGAAATGAGGTTCGAGCTGACCTAAGGCCTGGTCATCTCCAGTCTACCTATCCCATGTCAACCACACAGACATGAGGTTCGAGCTGACCTAAGGCCTGGTCATCTCCAGTCTACCTATCCCATGTCAACCACACAGAATTGAGGTTCGAGCTGACCTAAGGCCTGGTCATCTCCAATCTACCTATCCCATGTCAACCACACAGAATTGAGGTTCGAGCTGACCTAAGGCCTGGTCATCTCCAGTCTACCTATCCCATGTCAACCACACAGAATTGAGGTTCGAGCTGACCTAAGGCCTGGTCATCTCCAGTCTACCTATCCCATGTCAACCACACAGAATTGAGGTTCGAGCTGACCTAAGGCCTGGTCATCTCCAGTCTACCTATCCCATGTCAACCACACAGAATTGAGGTTCGAGCTGACCTAAGGCCTGGTCATCTCCAGTCTACCTATCCCATGTCAACCACACAGAAATGAGGTTCGAGCCGACCTAAGGCCTGGTCATCTCCAGTCTACCTATCCCATGTCAACCACACAGACATGAGGTTCGAGCTGACCTAAGGCCTGGTCATCTCCAGTCTACCTATCCCATGTCAACCACACAGACATGAGGTTCGAGCTGACCTAAGGCCTGGTCATCTCCAGTCTACCTATCCCATGTCAACCACACAGACATGAGGTTCGAGCTGACCTAAGGCCTGGTCATCTCCAGTCTACCTATCCCATGTCAACCACACAGACATGAGGTTCGAGCTGACCTAAGGCCTGGTCATCTCCAGTCTACCTATTACATTACATTACATTACATTACAGTCATTTAGCAGACGCTTTTATCCAAAGCGACTTACAATAAGTGTATTCAACATAGGTAGGGAAAAAAAACTACTAATCACCAGAAGTCTTTAGTGCATTTTCTGCAAAAACAAGCAACCAAGAGTATACCTAGCGCTAAGGTAAAAGTGCAATATATCAGCTACCTATTTCCTTAAACAGATGAGACAAAATAGCTAAATCAAATGAGCATGAGCTAAAACAATTAAGTGTATCGACTAAACAAGATCCAATAAACAATACAACAATAGAAAACAAGCGTTCGTACAACTAGTTAACAACAAGTAGGTCAGGCAGAGAGGAAGGGTAGTGTTTCCTGAAGAGGTGGGTTTTCAACCTGCGGCGAAATATGGGCAGTGACTCTGCTGTCCTAACATCAGTGGGGAGTTCATTCCACCACTGTGGGGCCAGAACAGAAAAGAGTCGTGACCGTGTGGATCGGCCAGAAGGACCCTTGAGTGACGAGGCAATCAGTCGCCCCGAGGTGGCAGACCGAAGTGGTCGGGCAGGGGTGTAGGCATCGACCATAGCCCGGAGGTAGGAAGGAGCTGTTCCTTTCACTGCCCTATAGGCTAACACCAGGGTTTTGAACTGGATGCGGGCCGCTACGGGGAGCCAGTGTAGAGAACGGAGAAGGATGGTTGTGTGGGAGAACTTGGGGCGGTTGAACACCAGACGAGCCGCAGCTTTCTGAACAAGCTCCAGAGGTCTGATGGCAGATGCCGGAGCACCAGCAAGGAGGGAGTTGCAGTAGTCCAGGCGGGAGATGACGAGAGCCTGGATGAGCACCTGGGCTGCCTTCTCCGTGAGGAAGGGGCGAATCCTCCTGATGTTGTAGAGGAGGAATCTGCAGGACCTTGTCACTGATGCGATGTTTGCCGAGAACGTCAGTTGATCGTCCAGGGTCACACCCAGATTTTTCGCAGTCCGAGTTGAGGTCACCACAGCATTATCAATGGTGATGGCCATGTCTCGGTGCGGACAGCCCTTCCCCGGGAGGAACATCAGCTCGGTCTTGTCCAGGTTGAGCTTCAGGTGGTTTGTCGACATCCACGCCGAGATGTCAGCCAGACAAGCAGCAATGCGTGCCTCCACTTGGGTATCAGAGGGGGGGAATGAGAGGATCAGCTGGGTGTCATCGGCATAGCAGTGGTAGGAAAAGCCATGGGAGTGGATGACAGCACCCAGAGATGTAGTGTAGAGAGAGAAAAGAAGAGGACCCAGAACCGAGCCTTGGGGAACCATGTCAACCACACAGAATTGAGGTTCGAGCTGACCTAAGGCCTGGGTAGAATCTAATTAAAACCCACATGGACAAGTCCATTTGTGATGATTTGATTGGCTGAGCACAGAATGTGATGAAAAGAACACCCCTCACTTCACACAAGAGTGATTTTGTGTATATTGCGTATAGCTTTTATCCCGGCTCCTCCTTTCCACATGTCGAAGTGTCCTTGGGCAAGACACTGAATCCTACATTGCCTCCAATGAGTTGGTCGGTGTGAGCTCGCCACCATTGGTGTGTGAATGTGGGAAGTGAGGACGCTGGCGTCGACTGTTCGCCGCTTCACCTCCCAATGTATGAATGAATAAACCATTGTAAAGCGTTTTGAGCACTTGGAAAAGCGCTATAAAAATGCAATTCATTATTATTATTATTATTTATTCTTTTTGGGCTTGTAATAAGTAAGTATGAGTAGTAGTAGAAGTAATAATAGTGCAATAAACACTAAAAGCAGTGAAGCTTTGAAACCCATAAAGGAGGAGGTACACACATTAAATACACATTTTAATTTGGGTATGATTTATGGTCAGTGTGTTAAATACTGTAGCTAGCCAGTGTCTGCTCTACTTGAAGCAATGCTATCACAATATGAAATATTCTCACAACTTTGTGGATTTCTCGCAGTTAATCCTAAATATTAGGTCTGTATTTCATGATGAAAGGTAGATGCTTCATGCTGAGCTTCTACATACATTAATCAACATTAACAGTGATGTGTTAAATAATCTGTTCCCCAGTTAAGATGATCAGGAACAAACACAGAATCAGATGATTTCATGCCTTTTCGTGTCATGGACCGCCTATAAATTAGCTTTCATTAGGCCATGGTCCGCAATGTCGTTAGTTCCTTATAATCTTTTTCATCGTTATCCTTAACCCATTCTGAGCGGGAACCCCTTTTGGTGTTTTAAACATTATGTTATAATTTAGCTATTGAAAAATAGCAGATCTACAAGCTCATAGCGCGCCACCGAGTGGCGCACTATGAACTTGTAGGTCTGCTATTTTTGAGTGGTGTAAACCACTCCTACAACTGGCTTTGTTAGTTTACGTGTCTGTTCGTACCGAAAAATGAGCATGGTTGCTATGGTCACCCAGTTCACACGGGTGTGATTTCATTACGTCAGACATTACGTCAGACCACAGTTGATCAGTCTATATAAGACCTTACACCACTCAGTTCACACAGGTGTGATTTTTTTTAAATCGTTAAAATGTGCCTCAAATCTTTCAGAAAATTGTCATGATTTAGAAAAACATTTTTTTTTTAATTTCGACGTCAAGCCTGAATGGGTTAAGGACCTGTTTGGAAGGCCTACACTCCCCACTGCTGTTGTGTTGAAATATAGTTGACCATGTGCTATATAGAGGGTATGCGCATGCATAGAGTGAGTGGCAAATCGAGTGGCAAAGTGAGTTGCAAAGTGAGTTTAACATTGTTTAATGAAATCAGATAGGACTTTTCTGTTTGGACATATGGGCTGTCAAGGCCAGAACGTTTTTTTTTACCACTCAGTAGGCGTTCCCGCATAACTTCTGATGATGATGTCACGTGCATAGAGAGCACTCACAGTGTTCCCTTGTGCAGCTGTTAGCAGTAGCAACTGAACATTGAATTTCAATTCATTGTATTTAATTTGAATACTCTTTTTTTAATGCTTTTGTTTTCACTTTTGAGGTTTTGGTAATCATGTAGTTTATTTCCCACCCAGTAATAACTAGTTAAAAACTAGCGAATGGCGTTGCTCCAATGTGGATGTTGTACTGTGGCCAGCCTGTGACATCAGTCATCTAGGTTTCAGCCCAATCTGAGCCCCACTGATTTCCATTATAAGATTCAAGTTAACTGGCAGCATACACAAGAAATGTGGCTCTGATTGGTCCAACAGTTTAGGAGATTAGAGCCGGGCAAACACACGCAATCTCACACACACACACACACACACACACACACACACACACACACACACACACACACACACACACACACACACACACACACACACACACACACACACACACACACACACACACACACACACACACACACACACACACACACACACACACACCAACCCTCTTAAAACGGTTGAGACTGTCTCCCCGTTGTCCCCCTTTTTGTCTTTGTTTTCCCCCCATATTATAATTATTGTTTGTTTGCGTTCGTTTCCGACTTTCTGTGCGTGGTTCAATGACTATGTTTTGTTGTGGCTTTCCTGTCCATGCACTGTACGAGCTGCGGTCGTACAGTGGCTGGCTGGTTGCGGTGCGGAAATCAGCCCTTTTGCGGTGCATGGCTGGCAGCATGACGATGATGATGACTGATGAAGACCGGGTCAGACTCCCATTGGCTTAGATTGCGTTTCAGGGTTTGGGGTCAGACTCCCATTGGCTTAGGCAGCATGATGATGATGATGACTAGGTCGCTATTAAAAAGGGCCTGTTATAATGACAAAAAAGAAAGAAAACTAGAAAAAGTGCCCTTCTGGGCACAGGTCTCCACCAGGAGGATAGGACTGTGTGAGATGTTTGGCAACATGTTTAGGAGTAGTAAAACATGTTTGCCTTTGATGGCAATTGGATGATTTGAGGCATTTTGTTCCAAAAATGTGTTTTGCAAAAATCAACCTGTTGGTGGCGCTATAACAGGCCAATGTGAAAAGGGTGGGATATATTCCTCAGCCTAGTAGGAAAATGTGTGAAAGATTTCACGTAAATTGCATGCTGCGTTCATGATTTGAGGCTTTTGTTCAAAACGGGGCAATCTTGCAAACTGTGAAAGCCAATTATAGCCAATTAGGATGGAATATGAAATATGGGACAGATCCGACTTGAGCACATGACCATAGAGATACTCTGTAACGATTTGTGAGATTTTTGGACAGAATCTGGAGGAGTAATATCAAAAAATGTGTTTTACAAAAGTCGGCCTCCTGGTGGCGCTATAAAAGGCAGATGCGGAAAATGCAGGTCAAAGGTTTGTCCTTGGCCTCTAGGGAGTGTGCATGCAACGTTTCACGCAGATCGGTGCAGTTTTAGGTAAAACATGTGAAAAGCTGCCTCATGGTGGCGCTATAACAGGCCGTTCTGGAAAATGTGGGGCAGAGGTTCATCGTTGGCATCCAGGGAGTGTGTGTGCAAAGTTTGGCATCGACCGGGTTAACGGTGCCAGAGATTAGCTGGTAACGGACGGACGGAAGGACACACGGACACACACACACACGGACGGAGTGCAAAACATACTCTCTCCCCATGCCTTCGGCCTGGTGGAGACAAAAATGCACTGCACTGCTACAGCTGAGGTAGAGAGTAGAGACCTGTGGAGTTTTGACAAGGGATCCTGAAGTGAGAGTGTTAACCCTTTAAGAGGCATTCCTGTTGTCACTCAAAGCAGCAGGAAAAGGATTATATATTTATAACATAACCCCAAGAGGAGTCCTGCTGCTTGGCAGCTGGAGGGGTGTGTATTCCTTTCCCCAGCCCAACCACAGTGAACTCTCCCTTGAATCCCAATGACCCTGGAGGTTCTGGGGACATATGAATGGCACTCCAGCGGCAGCCCCACAATGAGATGGTGGCTCAACTCTTCCCCCCGGATTGTCCCCCAAGCAGCTGATTCCTCATTCAGTCAGAAATCCAATTTGGCTCTTAGCATCCTTTCTCCAAGGATTCTAGGACAGGCTCCCTCCGTCCCTGTTTTGTTACTAACAATAGCCCCTCCACAGCGGCCGAGCCCACCGCAATAGTCGACCACAGACCAACCACTGAGGTAAGGAAGACTCTTTCCTAATCAGCACATAATACTTAAACCACTTTCAACCTGGCGTCCCCATGTTGGGCATAAAAGTAAATAAATGGCCCGGCGGCTGGCGTAGCCGTCTGGGCACCTAGGGTTCGACTCCAGATCCCGACGACCTTTGCTGCGTGTCACAATCACTCCCCATATTATCTCTCTCTACCCATTTCCGTCTTCAGTCTTTTTTTTTAAGATTTGTTTTTGGATTTTCTGCCTTTATTGATAGTATCAAGTGAAGATGGACAGGAAGGGGGGAGAGAGAGAATTGGAGAGACATGCAGCAAAGGTCGTCATGATCGGGACTCGAACACGCAACCCGCTATCAGGCCAAAGTCTTTATGTGGCATGCGCCTGGACTATTTGGCCAGCGGACACCCCCCATTTCCTGTCAGTCTACTATCCCTATCAATAAAGGCAGAAAAAGCCCAACACATATCTTTAAAAGAAAAGAAAATTAACCCTATAGAACACTAAACACGGGTGATTTTCACCCGGACGATTATGTTTTTGCAATTTTCATAATGTTGCTGATGTCTGAGGTGGGCGGGTCTTTCAGTACGTTCATGATGCTCAGTGACATCATAATGATGCTGATGTCTGAGGTGGGCGGGTCTTTCAGTACCTTCATGATGCTCAGTGACATCATAATGATGCTGATGTCTGAGGTGGGCGGGTCTTTCAGTACCTTCATGATGCTCAGTGACATCATAATGATGCTGATGTCTGAGGTGGGCGGGTCTTTCAGTACCTTCATGATGCTCAGTGACATCATAATGATGCTGATGTCTGAGGTGGGCGGGTCTTTCAGTACCTTCATGCTGCTCAGTGACATCATAGAAGGTATGTTTGATTCCCTGCCCACATCCCTGGTTTTTTCTACAGGCAGGTGTTCGGGTGAATTTCACCTGTGTTTAGTGATGGTGTGGTAGAGAAAGAATCCCATACACCCACAATGGACTTTTTTCTTTTTTCTTCACTGGACCAATCTCACATGTCTTAGGAATGGGTGAACCAAAGGAGAAGTTCCCAACTTTATTTATCTTTTTGAGTGGTGTAAACCACTCCAACAACTGGCTTTGTTAGTTTACGTGTCCACGTGTCCACGTGTTTGTTCGTACCAAAAAAATGAGCATGGTTGCTATGG
The DNA here is from genome assembly GCF_951216825.1 of Electrona antarctica. Taxonomy (NCBI): domain Eukaryota; kingdom Metazoa; phylum Chordata; class Actinopteri; order Myctophiformes; family Myctophidae; genus Electrona; species Electrona antarctica. Next base: position 51,309,205 of record NC_136808.1, on the reverse strand, counting down.
TCACTCAGTTCACACGGGTGTGATTTCATTACGTCAGACATTACGTCAGACCACAGCTGATCAGGCTATATAATACCTTACACCACTCAGTTCACACGGGTGTGATTGTTTTAGGAATATTTTAAAAATTATATGCACGTTTTTCAGCGATTTTGCCCACCCATGATAGGTCCCCCCCATGAAATCTAGTCATGATGAAATATTAAAGAAGAGTAGCTCAAGTTGCCATGTATTGCTGTACTTCAATATATTTTGATGAGAAATATATTTTATGGAATATTTTACATTGGGCAAAATATACCCGTGTTTTAGTGATTTATGTAACAAAAATCACACCCGTGTGAACTGAGTGGTGTAAGGTCTTATATAGACTGATCAACTGTGGTCTGACGTAATGTCTGACGTAATGAAATCACACCCGTGTGAACTGAGTGACCATAGCAGCAACCATGCTAATGTTTTTGGTACGAACAAACACGTGGACATGTGGACACGTAAACTAACAAAGCCAGTTGTTGGAGTGGTTTACACCACTCAAAAATATGTTTAGTGTTCTAGGGTTAAATAAATCCGGTCGAAGCACCCATCCAACTCCATATATATATCCATATATGGAGGCTTGGTTGTCCAGAACCTGATGTCATCAAATATTTCATATTAGGTATTATGCAAGCTGTGCTCAATACTTCTAGCTGTGAGAGAGAGGCTGTGTCATGTCCATTCTGTGAACTATATTAAGAACAAGAATGCCTAGCATCCACTGACCATTTGATCCAATGACCATGCATGTTGTCTCAAGTCTCATCTGTTATGATGATTACACAAAATGTATTAGCCAATCAGCTTAAAGGCCAAAGGGATAGAGAGAACTACATGATGTATTAGTCAGGACATGAATATTTCTGTAAACATCTGACAACTGTATATAAAGACTTTAGCTCTCGAAATGTGAAGTACTGGTGGGAGAGCAGAGTGAACATCACAGAGAGATAGATAAAGCTGGTGGTCTGGGACACCTTTCCGGGGTCTTGGAATCTATGGCGGTCACTGAATAAACGAAAGATGACCAACAACACTCTTGTCTTCATTTCCCAAAAACCCACATCATACCGTGTTTCCCATATATGGTCATGCGCATATATGGGACTGACCAACTCCAAAAGCGCACCAGCGATGACTTGAGGGGCTGCAGTGCCCGGCGACTTGCATTGCTCCCGATGTGTACACACTTCAAATTAAATTATTTGCTAAAATAGCTGATCTACAAAACACCGCATTGTGAGCTTGTAGATCTGCTATTTTTATTTCATCCTCCTTGCAACAAAATGTCGTGAAAAAACATGACAACATCCACACGCGGCCAGAAAACTCACAGGAGAAAGAAGATGTGTGTGATAGTCCGGCAACGTAAATAGCCTATGCCCTATGCCATGGGGTTTCAACTGGTGGTCCATGAAGGTATTGCATGTGGATGTGGTCCCTGACCATGCATTTAGTAATGTAGGAAAGTGAAGATTTGTATTTTATTTTATCGACCACTAGTTGAGAAACAATGCAGTAAATGACCTGGGGCCTATTTCACAAAACTTGGATTAGCGATTAAACCCGGATTTAACAGATATCCTGGTTTATTATACGACGTATGATGACCCCTCAATGTTGTCATTTACTGGGAAGTTGGATGTCAAGAACTTCCACAGAAAAGGGAGTTAGAATGTTGATTCTCAATCAGGGTGGTGGCCTGTGCTGTTCTGGCTATTTTTGAAGAATTGAGCAAATTTGCGAGGGCAGTATTTATATCAGCCAGATGATGTCTTACGGTGTCATTTACTGGTTATAGACTTGGCTGACAAAGAATTATATCATAACTACCCTAAACAAACTGCCACATGACGTAATTTCAGAAAGCAATGCATTGGATGGTTTTAGTGCCCCTCAAAAATACTTTAGTTCAATTGAAAAGGTTACATAGTATGACTTTAAGACACATTGGTAGTAAAGAAAGCCTGTTTTTTACATTTGGGGTGGTTTCAGAGGAAGGCTGTGATGCTGTTATATTGTCTGCCATGCCACCTGTCAGAGCCGAATCAACCATTCCGAGGGCCTGGCGCTACACCAAATAAAACGGCCCCAGGCGCTTCGCGTGGGCGTAACACAATCAAGAACGATACTTTTGCCGCTGCTCCCATAGAGATAAGGCTGCTGTATGTGCTATTTTTGAGCCTTCTCCCACCGAGTGGTTAAGAAACTGTTGGACGACCAAAAACACTAGCTGGGGTTCCTATGTGTTGCGTTACATTGAAATCGGTGACTATGAATACGGTTTCGACAGAAGCAACAGCTGTACCTATTTGAAATAGTCTCGCAAGCTGCAGGCCCTGCAAGCTGCGGGCCCTGCAAGCTGCGGGCCCTGCAAGCTGCAGGCCCTGCAAACTGCAGGCCCTGCAAGCTGCGGGCCCTGCAAGCTGCGGGCCCTGCAAACTGCGGGCCCTGCAAGCTGCAGGCCCTGCAAGCTGCAGGCCCTGCAAGCTGAGGGCCCTGCAAGCTGCGAGCCCTGCAAGCTGCGGGCCCTGCAAGCTGCGGGCCCTGCAAGCTGCGGACCCTGCAAGCCGCGGGCCCTGCAAGCTGCGGGCCCTGCAAGCTGCGGGCCCTGCAAACTTGCACTGTTAAATTCCATTGTTAATCCAGGCCTGCCACCTGTTTGTCAGAATATCAACATTATATTGCACAACTAGGAAAGGTTGTGACAACAAGATTAGCATTCACATTCAAAACATTCCACCAGATAACCTCGAATGTGGAACTATTTAACAGAAAAAGAAAACTATTGATCCAAACAACATATTAATCAATACTGACACAACAGTGATTATCTCCACTGGCATACTAACCAAAAGGTTCCATATAGGAACACCACCAAGGCTTTATGTATCCGCATATGATAAACACCAGGGCTAATTTAAGTAATGGCATATTAAACGTTTTAACTGCCTTGGCTGTGTCTTCTGACTGGCAACAACGATATACTCCTGCTTTGCTCCAGTATTTCTTTTCCCCTTTCTTTTTAAAAAGCACTCATTTCCTGTAACAGCACTTTTGTTTAACGCAGACCCGACCACAGTCACATCTGGTCGAGCGGTCTGCCATCATGATGTCAGAATGGGAGACAGAAGCAGTGGGCCTGGCTTGGAAGGCAGCGGCAGTTCGTCTGGTCATACACGCAAATGATCTCTTCATGTGGTTGGCCCTGTTCTGCTCTCTGTAGCACACAGGGCGGCATTAGGGCCGATTCATACTCCTATTTTACCGCTGTATAGTGCCGAAATGATTTCGGCTCGTCAGAAATTTTCAGTAGCACTGAAGAGCCGAATTTCGGACGGTACCTGCCCCCCCCGAACCTCAAATGACGTCCAATTGTAGTCTCTACAGAGCCGAACCGACTTTTATTCGGCTCTAAAATAGGAGTATGAATCGCGCCTTACCCTGTTCTGCTCTCTGTAGCACACAGGATGGCATTACCCTGTTCTACTCTCTGTAGAACACAGGGCGGCATTACCCTGCTTTGCTCTCTGTAGCACACAGGATGGCATTACCCTGCTTTGCTCTCTGTAGCACACAGGATGGCATTACCCTGTTCTACTCTCTGTAGAACACAGGGCGGCATTACCCTGCTTTGCTCTCTCTGTAGCACACAGGATGGCATTACCCTGCTTTGCTCTCTGTAGCACACAGGATGGCATTACCCTGCTTTGCTCTCTGTAGCACACAGGATGGCATTACCCTGCTTTGCTCTCTGTAGCACACAGGATGGCATTACCCTGCTTTGACCTGAGATCAGATTCTAAAAATGTCTTCTACATCCTGACAGTTTTCTGAAAAAGCTATGTTTCTATGTCAGTCGTTCAAAAATAGCAGACCTACAAGCTCGTAGCGCGCCACACGGTGGCGCGCTATGAGCTTGTAGATCTGCTATTTTTCAATAGCTAAAGCATAACATAATGCTAACACCAAAAGGGGTTCCCGCCCAAAATGGGTTAACCTGTTCTGCTCTCTCTGTAGAACAGTGCTGCTCCTCAAACTTTTTAGCCCATGACCCAAAAGAGAAATTAGATGTTTGCCCGGGACCCACAAACTTGTGAATATAGCAGATCTACAAGCTCACAACTCAGTTGTGAGAGCTTTCTATGTTCACTACTATCCATTTCTTTGATTTTTTTTTCATGAAATAAAAAAAAATCATTGAATTTTGTTTTTAATTAATGCATATCATTCGTTTTTTTGGGAATGTTTTTTTTTAATTGTTTTGAAATAATAATAATTAAAAACATAATGTAGGAAACAAAAAATAAATAAAGGGACCCATACAAATGTGTCTGTGACCCACAAATGGGTCCCGCACCAGTGTTTGGGAAACAGTGTTGTAATAGAGAACACAGGACAGCATCTCACACGTCTGCGCCAGACACTTCAGATGCAGCAGCTTCCCTGTTCACTTCCGTCATATGATTAAAATGACGGAAGTATCTACGCCTACGGGTAGTTGCAGCGTGTTGTAGACACTGAAGTATCTACGGGTAGTTGCAGCGTGTTGTAGACACTGAAGTATCTACGGGTAGTTGCAGCGTGTTGTAGACACTGAAGTATCTACGGGTAGTTGCAGCGTGTTGTAGACACTGAAGCGCATGAATCAAATCAACTTTCACAGCCAGACATTTATAAATGAGAGTAAGATAGGAGAAACGAGGCCTGGGCCATGGCTCAGTGGTCCAGGCACCTTGGCTGGTAATCCAGTCTGGCAGTGTGCCGCGGGTTCGACTCCCGATCCCGACGGCCTTTACTGCATCTTCCCCCCCATCTCTCTCCCCATTTCCTGTCAGCCTACTGTCTGTCCCTCCATAAAATATATAAAATAAAGGTCGAAAGCCACAAAAAAAAAAAACATTAAAAAAAAAGAAAAGATGGGAGAAACGTGTGATTTTGGACAAATCGAAGCATGTTTTCTGAAAGGCCAACCTCTCATCAGTGTGCTCACTCAGTATAGTTGAAAGCACTTATTATACTTTACTGACCCAGACTTTTAAGACTTAAAACAGAACACTGGGCTAGAGCATTTATGATAAAAAAAAGTATATGTTGTCCATATATTTAATACATTATTGAATTGTGTGTGTGTGTGTGTGTGTGTGTGTGTGTGTGTGTGTGTGTGTGTGTGTGTGTGTGTGTGTGTGTGTGTGTGTGTGTGTGTGTGTGTGTGTGTGTGTGTGTGTGTGTGTGTGTGCGTGCGCATAGTAGTGAATCCAAACAATGGCCCTGGATTTCCTGGATTTCCTGTCAACCGTGATAGATGACTCAAGGGTCCGAGGCAGGTATTAGCATGACAATAGACTAAACCAACAATATGAAGGCATTCATCAGGACGGTCCTTCGTCTCTGGTATTGGGAATAGCATACAGGTGCAGGAAGCCAACTCACAATATCGCAGACGAGTCGCTGCTTGCCAGGAGCATGATAATCTATTTCCTACTATATCACTGAAGTCAACTTGTTGCTGTGATTAGGAACAATAGAGCGTCGCAGTCCCGCCCCCTTTCATGACGACGCCAGGCCCAGGAAATGAATCACAATGCATCTTTCCCGTAGACATTTCAAAACCTATTTATTAAAAGACCTTTTAAGCGTCGTACGAAGCCAACTCTTGTCGTGACAAATCATGACAACAAACACAATATTTTGGACCAAACAAATATTTACAAAGAACCTGCCGTTTTTTTCTACTTTCTAATTCTTTGTTTGGCCCGAAAAATTGTGTTTATTGTCATGATTTGTCACGACAAGAGTTGGCTTTGTCCGCGGCGTAAACGTCTTTAAATAAATACTTTCTGAAAAGTCTATGAGGAAAATGATCGGGGATTTCTTGTCCGGGTCTCTCGAGGGGGCGGGGCTGCGACACTCTATAGTCTCTCTCATTTGGGATGGAGGATATGCTCTGACATCAGTCCATTCTGTCTGCCTATATGTTGAGTTGCCCAACGGGACTATGTTGACTCAACAGAGATCTGCATTAATAATAATACATTCACTTGAATGATTCATGTGCAACTGCCAAGTTGAGCAAAAAAAAATAATAATAATAATAATAATAATAATAATAATAATAATAATAATAATAATAATAATAATAATAATAATAATAATAATAATAATAATAATAACAATAACAATAATAATAATAGTTTGGACCTCTAATCATCTGAAACAATGTCATCTATAAATAAAGCACAGCAGCTGCTGTGATAATGCAGGTGTTTCCCATGTAAAGGTGTGATAATGCAGCTGTTTCCCATGTAAAGGTGTGATAATGCAGGTGTTTCCCATGTAAAGGTGTGATAATGCAGGTGTTTCCCATGTAAAGGTGTGATAATGCAGCTGTTTCCCATGTAAAGGTGTGATAATGCAGCTGTTTCCCATGTAAAGGTGTGATAATGCAGCTGTTTCCCATGTAAAGGTGTGATAATGCAGGTGTTTCCCATGTAAAGGTGTGATAATGCAGCTGTTTCCCATGTAAAGGTGTGATAATGCAGCTGTTTCCCATGTAAAGGTGATAATGCAGGTGTTTCCCATGTAAAGGTGTAAAAGCCATTTCCCAGGTAAAAGCTCCATGCCATAACCTCAAATCCCTGTTCTCTCATTGGTAAAAAAAGAAAGTGCATGGCTAGTCGGAGCTCACAACCGTATGCCACTAAAATCCACTTATTAGAAGGACAGAGGATAAAGTCTGCTGTTGCCAATGCATGATTACAATCTACTGTACGTCCGTCTCTAGACATTTTAACGCCCCGCCTGCCTCTGATTGGCCTCCGACACTGCCCGTCTTACCAGACTTTCCTCCGAGGTGGATAGTTATGGTGACACTGGCGCGAGGTTACTCCGTGGTGGGAAATCATACAAGCACGTTTATAATACAAGAGAATGACAGCTTGGCACGCGCGACAGTTGCAGCCTTGTAACTTTTATACCTAACCCCGCGGCAGACTATCCACCATAGCTATCCACCTCGGAGGAAAGTCTGGTAAGACGGGCAGTGTCGGAGGCCAATCAGAGGCAGGCGGATGGTTCAAGCCCATTAATTAAGATTCGAGTGCCAACCCTAACGAGCGAAGGTTCGAACCCCGAATGTCTGGGTGTGTCTGTAGGACAGCCTACACACACACACACACACACACACACACACACACACACACACACACACACACACACACACACACACACACACACACACACACACACACACACACACACACACACACACACACACACACACACACACACACACACACACACACACACACACACACACACACTCCCCCTATGAAAGACTTCTCGGCCAAAGTTGCATGCCTGCAGACTTAATGATCACTCACCCTATTCTGAGAGGCACAATAGTACCCCCCCCCCCCCCCCATACAGGCGTATGCACATAGCACACTTGCTGCTTGCTGATATATTTCTTTAAACTACTGTCTGTGTCATGCGCACGCACGCACGCACGCACGCACGCACGCACGCACGCACGCACGCACGCACGCACGCACGCACGCACGCACGCACGCACGCACGCACGCACGCACGCACGCACGCACGCACGCACGCACGCACGCACGCACGCACGCACGCACGCACGCACGCACGCACGCACGCACGCACACACACACACACACACACACACACACACACACACACACACACACACACACACACACACACACACACACACACACACACACACACACACACACACACACACACACACACACACACACACACACACACACACACACACACACACACACACTTTGTGATCGGTGATGTACTCACCTGATTTCACCTGACCATAGTGTCTTAACTAGAAGAATGGAGTTCAGCCTTGGCCAATAATACTAATGTCTAATGTCTACAGTGAAAACAACTATGTTACAATATTAATTCACTGTGCCACAGTGCAACTAATACGTAAGCTAAGCTATTGTACTTGGCTGGTAGAACTAAAATAAAAAGCATGCAGAATCATTATGTATAATAATTGATATTCCCCAGTGCTAATTGACCAGTGGTTCTGACCTTCAGAAAGTGGCCAGTTATTAGGTCTAGTGATGCCCTTCCATAACTCAACTGAATGGAAGTCAAGGAAACAGACCTCACTGTTGTTGAGACTTCAAGTTGATTAATGAATACGAGATTCATTAAATGACCCCAAAAAAGAAAAGAAAAAAACACTATTGATAAATTAATTAACTGCTCTTTAAAAATCCATAATTTTCCGTCTCTAGACACTGAAAGAAATCAATACTTAACTTGAAAGGAGCGTATTGAGCTGGATAAAAGGCTTTATTGCAGCGGTTGGGTCAGAAGTGGTTGAGATAATGTATTAGCAGAACAATGGGGGATTAAAGGTGACATGTTCTCCCAAAGCCTTACAAGACAGAACGTAGCAGGTCACTAACCTGGGGCCTTCCTGGAGACAGAGCATTACGGCAGCCAACCTCTGTTGAACTGACCAGGGTTAGGAGTTAAAGGCAGCATCTTTATCACTCAGCAGGTCCTGCTTTGTCCCCGGTCTACCTTTGTCAGGGAAGACTACGGCCGAAGCTGCTCCTTCCAGCTCTACGCAACACCCTCACAGGGGACCAATTTACGCAGCCAGCCCTTGGTCTGAATCACTCTATCAATTAGGAGCCACTGAGTTTATCATCACTGCATTACTGCCTATAAGCTGGCCTGGCCGTTGTGTTGAGGTGTGTCTCTCAGGAGAGAGGGAGGGGGGTGGGGGGTGGGGGGGGGGGGGGGGGGGGGGGGGGGGCGAAAACGACAAAACAAACGACCGTGGTGTGGAGCTACAGTTGGACAGGCCGGCGTACTAATCTGAGAGGATGGCTGTAATTATGAGTCCCCTGAGGAGCTGGCTGTGGAGCGAGACCATGTGTGAACATGACGGTGACAGGCGGCAAGGTACAGACCCCTCCTCTCCCCACAACAAGGTAAGGCACAGAGTCAAATCAATATTTTCAATCTCTCAGGATCAATGTGGCATCTGGGAACAAGGGGAGAAGTGTTAGCACTGACCAATGTGTATACGGTAAATGAGAAGTCAAACTTTGTGATCGTGATGTACTCACTTTCTCAAGAATGAGACACTATAGTGTCGTTGACCGGAAGAATGGAATTCAGCCTTGGCCAGTTTAATTATCCAAAATACCGTAGTAATGTCCAGTCTATAGCGAAAACAACTATGTTGCACAGCTTGATAAATACAGCCAATGTGCTATGCTATATCATCACAATCTCTATAGCCCACATTCCATTGAAGAGCAATGAATTTAAAGGACCCTTGGGCCAGACTGCAATGTTGTGTTGAGAATGCAAATGCATATTGAAGAAATAATCTTCACATGTCTTTATGTGAGCCTCCTATCTCCTGTATGTTCGGAGTTTGAGAGCCGGTAGAGGAATAGAAGACATCAACACTTAAACTACAGTGTAGTGTCAGACGAGCACTAGATGACAGAATCATGCAGTCATTCAGAAACCATTCTCACGTTGATTGTACAAAATGGTTCCATCAGTGTAAAATGATCTCATCAGTGTAAAAGTGTTTCATCAATAGATGTCCTCCTCGGGAAAAGAAACGGATGATTTCTCGAACGGGGCACATAAGTGACACTGCATCTTTAAGAAGCCTAGAGTTCCACTGTGTTTTAGTCAAACAAAAGCAGCCAATTGGGACCGTGCAACCTGAAACCAGAAGCTGTGCACCCAGGGCCTCACACAGACCTCAGAGCAGCCTGGGACACACCCCATAAACTCCTGATTCAGGCATAGAATCATGCCCTGCTATCCAACCGGCCCATGCAAACAGCTCCTCAAGACAAAACAAAAACGTTTATAGTTAAGTGTGGTTAAATCACACAAGGAATAATTTGAGTCACAGTTCATTTTCTTTTTCCCATTCTACAAGGCTGTGCTAGAGATAAGATACATTAATGATACTTAACACACATTAAAGACGACACTGGGTTTATAGACACTAGAAACCTAGTAAGTCATTACTGTTGAATTTAAAATCAAGTCAAAGTCAAAGAATAAAGTATGTGGAAAGTGTTAATCAAAACAATATTTTCATCACTTAGACGATAGTCTTGTTTGTGTGTTAACTCTGACAGAAATGCACTAAAGATCTCACTACAGTACAAAACAGTGAAATCATGATATGTTATTTTGTCATTATTGTCACATCTAATGTGGTGACAGCAGTAAGCCAGCCAATGCCAATAGCATATCATCACAGCCTGGTCAACAAGAAACAACAACATGAGCAGCCATGCGTGGCATGAGCCCCCCGACAGCCTTGGGCTGTGGTTAAAGCAGCTGGACATGGAATCTCAGACAAAGTGACAGCATGCCAAGCTTGGTTATATTGTTCAGATTGACCACAGCAGCCATTTTGCGCTTACATCATACTTGAGGGCTGGGGAATGGGGTGGGTCAAAATAAAGGCGCTAGAGTGCCCAGCAGATGAGACAGATTTTACTCTGAAAAGCCCCGCCTTCCATTTCTCCCCAAAACCGGGAGGTATAATGTTCCATTTACTACCTCGCACTGTCAAGTCTGATCTCTATTTAGAAGCGTTAATATTCCAAACGAGATGCTTGGTTAAGTCAGACATGAGGACAGAACATCAGCGTTCTGATCAAAACCATGGAGAGCGCCGTAGATTCAGAGATAATAGCAAGTTTTGTCGGCCCGTAAACAAGGAAGTGAACGGCTGCGTGCATCATGTGCGCATGTGCAAAACATGTCCGGGAGCTCAGAGCAAGGCGTTGCCTAGCAACGGCCCTGTCAACATAGATTATCCGGTTTTAGACCATTAAAAAAGACCTAAAGACCTCTCCACACGTCCTGGGCTTCTACGGGTGTGTAATTATAGAGACGTCTGGGGACGTTTTGGGCAAAATAAGTGAAATCGTCTCTCATTCCTGGGTCTTCAAATCAAATCAAAAGCTGACCAAAGAACATGTTTAAAAACTAAGCAATTCAAAGCATTGATACAAAAGAAACAACAACAAATAAAATGCATTTACACCAAACAAAAAAATGCATAAGGAGAGCTCAAGTACAACTAAAATCGAAAGATAAGCGAAGCAAAGGCGTAATTTGAAGGCCCCAATCGACTGGCCAGATCTGCAGTAATGGGGAGGGGTACCATGTTCCAGAGCCTGGGGCCCGCAGTCGCAAAAGCACGGTAACCCCTGCTCCTCTTATTAGTCGTATGAACGACCAGCAACAGCTTGTACGCGGACCTTAGTGGCCTGGCTGGGATATACGTAGGGCTGGAGTAAATGGACCTTAGTGGCCTGGCTGGGATATACGTAGGGCTGGAGTAAAGGACCTTAGTGGCCTGGCTGGGATATACGTAGGGCTGGAGTAAAGGACCTTAGTGGCCTGGCTGGGATATACGTAGGGCTGGAGTAAAGGACCTTAGTGGCCTGGCTGGGATATACGTAGGGCTGGAGTAAATCCCAAAGAGGGTGACAGGCCGTGAAGGGTTTTAAAAACGAATAAAATAACCTTAAAATCAACTCTAAATTTAACAGGTAGCCAATGAAGAGTGGCCACTGGCCAGTCACACACACCGACAATAGCTGATCTACAAACCCACAACACACAGCGCTGCAACAAGATTTGAGCTTGCAGATCATATATTACATCATTATTACGCAGGCACGCAATTCTCTGCAGAGAGAGACAAGGCTAAGGGTCACTGGCAAAGTGGACCCTCCTCAAACCGTGCCCCCCCCCCCCATGTAGACGCCTGTCAAATAATAAGCTCTGCACATCAAACATCAATCTTCTGCTCAGCAAACGTTGCGCAAAATGTTAAATTCATGCCCAGTGTCATTTGTTCAACAATCTCACAGCTGTCAAGACACTGAAGATAACTCAGTCACTGTAATGGTGGAGCAGATTGTTTACTGTGCCACCTGGATGGTTTTGTCACCTGTACTCCAAGCTCTTTGACTGTAGGCTTATTAGACACATGTTCCTCCTGCCTCCGTGTATTGCCCGGGGTACAAAACAACAGGTGCCAACAAGCCCCAGTAGGACTGTCAGCATAGAGCTTTGTTTAAGGTGACATGAAATATGTGGCGTGCCCTCCTCGAGTTTTACACGCTGAGCTGTCCTGTGCCTTTAAGCCCTAAATTAATAATGCATCAGTGTAGTGTCTTTGAAAGGCAATCTCAATTAAAAAGAAACAAACACGTAAGGTAAAGGCTTTGTCTCCAGTTAAAAAAAAGCATTTAGGAAGAAGGGAAGAAAATAAAAATGGAGACACATAGACATCAAAGCCCCTGCCTTTTTACCCGCCTGTAAAACTGCCCTTTCCAGATCACGGATGCAGCATTTACTACATGGTGAAAGAAATGCAAATGCCCTCCTTTCTCCTTTCCTCTCCATGCCATGCCGGAAGGCAGCATTCAGGAGAATTGCTTTTTTTCTGAAGTCTCCTGAACTTGAACGCAGCATTTTTGCGTTGAACAAATTTGTTTATAAATCCATGACGTTACACCGTGAAAGAGTGCTGGGTTGCGCCCCAAAAATAGCTGATCTACAAGCTCACAACGCGTCGCAGCGCGACGCGTTGTGAGCTTGTAGATCAGCGATTTTTGTCCAAGCTCAGCGATTTTTGTCCAAAAGCGGCGTGTTACGAGATTTCAGCCCCAACTCTAACACTCGGTTCACGTCCCTGGAGGGTAGTATCATTGCAATAGACTGACCCATGATGACTAAACTACTATAGACTGACCCATGATGACTAAACTACTATAGACTGACCCATGATGACTAAACTACTATAGACTGACCCATGATGACTAAACTACTATAGACTGACCCATGGTGACTAAACTACTATAGACTGACCCATGATGACTATAAACTACTATAGACTGACCCATGATGACTAAACTACTATAGACTGGCCCATGATGACTAAACTACTATGGACTGACCCATGATGACTAAACTACTATAGACTGACCCATGGTGACTAAACTACTATAGACTGACCCATGATGACTAAACTACTATAGACTGACCCATGATGACTAAACTACTATAGACTGACCCATGATGACTAAACTACTATAGACTGACCCATGATGACTAAACTACTATAGACTGACCCATGATGACTAAACTACTATAGACTGACCCATGATGACTAAACTACTATAGACTGACCCATGATGACTAAACTACTATAGACTGACCCATGATGACTAAACTACTATAGACTGACCCATGATGACTAAACTACTATAGACTGACCCATGATGACTAAACTACTATAGACTGACCCATGATGACTAAACTACTATAGACTGACCCATGATGACTAAACTACTATAGACTGACCCATGATGACTAAACTACTATAGACTGACCCATGGTGACTAAACTACTATAGACTGACCCATGATGACTAAACTACTATAGACTGACCCATGATGACTAAACTACTATAGACTGACCCATGATGACTATAAACTACTATAGACTGACCCATGATGACTATAAACTACTATAGACTGACCCATGATGACTAAACTACTATAGACTGACCCATGATGACTAAACTACTATAGACTGACCCATGGTGACTAAACTACTATAGACTGACCCATGATGACTAAACTACTATAGACTGACCCATGATGACTAAACTACTATAGACTGACCCATGATGACTAAACTACTATAGACTGACCCATGGTGACTAAACTACTATAGACTGACCCATGGTGACTAAACTACTATAGACTGACCCATGATGACTAAACTACTATAGACTGACCCATGATGACTAAACTACTATAGACTGACCCATGATGACTAAACTACTATAGACTGACCCATGATGACTAAACTACTATAGACTGACCCATGATGACTAAACTACTATAGACTGACCCATGATGACTAAACTACTATAGACTGACCCATGGTGACTAAACTACTATAGACTGACCCATGATGACTAAACTACTATAGACTGACCCATGATGACTAAACTACTATAGACTGACCCAGGATGACTAAACTACTATAGACTGACCCATGATGACTAAACTACTATAGACTGACCCATGGTGACTAAACTACTATAGACTGACCCATGATGACTAAACTACTATAGACTGACCCATGGTGACTAAACTACTATAGACTGACCCATGATGACTAAACTACTATAGACTGACCCATGGTGACTAAACTACTATAGACTGACCCATGCAGACTAAACTACTATAGACTGACCCATGATGACTAAACTACTATAGACTGACCCATGATGACTATAAACTACTATAGACTGACCCATGATGACTAAACTACTATAGACTGACCCATGATGACTAAACTACTATAGACTGACCCATGATGACTAAACTACAATAGACTGACCCATGGTGAGTAAACTACTAGAGCAACAACAGCCCCACCAACATTCCAGCACCAATCCTGTTGGTGTGGAGTGAACTTGTGTGAGTTCCACTTAGTGAAAAAGAAAAACAAGTGAAAGAAAGTGAGTGTAAACATAGCTGTTACACTACCAGTGTACCGCAGGCACAATGACATAATGGCCGAGGAACAAATAAGGGATTATTCTGGAGGAGTGCTGTGTGTCGCCTACACTGCCTGAAGTTCCTCACTCCGTTCTGAGTGAATGCAGGTAAACTCGGGAGCCTGAGCTGATCCCAGAATTCCTCATTATCCACCCAGCGGGAGGGCTCAAGTCCGCTCGCTCTGTCTCAGATCATACTCTGCCCAGCAAGATGAGCCCAGAGCTGGGCCAGCGAGGGCAAGCCAGGTCTCCTCATTATAACTAACTCATCCTTGGCATCTCTGCAAACCAAGTGCCACTTAGTTCCCACAGGAGGGGTCTAGCCTGGATCACTGATGAGATGGCAGAGCAAACAGCAGAGTCGTAATAGGAAAGCTTTGCATAAAAGCATGGCTTCCCCTGTCAGTGTAATGTGTAGCTATGGATAGCATGCACTTTGGTGTGCACTTTGTGAACAAAGCGGCAATGTTGTGTTAATGTGCCAACATGAGCTTAGCAGCTTGAGGTGAGCTGTGACACATGAGGACATTGAAATACATGGACAGTGGACAGTGGACAGCACCCTGTCTCCTGCAGGCCATCCTATGAAGTGGATGGAACAGCCAACTGGGCGTCTGATTCAGGACGTGCAAAGCCAGTCACACAGAGAACACCACCATATACCATGAGTCCGTTATCGTTCAATATGTACACATTGTATATGATGGATATTTAGAATGCTTTATGACTGCCTTAGTGCTTTAAAGGCATATTCAGTGATTTGACTTAATCTAAATATCACTTATTTTTTCTTTTTTTCTGGATAATCCTCCCTACTATAGAGTGTGCTGACCATATAAGGAGTTCCTCCCTGTTCCCAGTGAGCCCCTGGGGTCAAAAAACCCTAGTTTCAGTTTTGGTGGCGGGTGGCAAAGCCTTCATCCAATCAGGATGAGAGGGGCCTTCCTCCAATCATGATCGAGTGGGGGCGGGCCTTGGTGCACATGCTGTTGGCCTGTTGCACTTCCCCCCACTGTAGAGCGTGCATGTGCACATTTTGTTACCGGGGCGGACTGGGTGGTTTTCCAAATCACTCAAATCACTGAATGCTCCTTTAAGTGTAAGCCTGCATACACATTGGTGGTGGTTCAGGTTCGGGGGGGTTCCCTAATAACAGTGAAGCACTCAGATAGAAGACAATACTTGGACAACAATTATAGGAAATACACTTACTATTTTGAGTTGCAATAATGATAGAGAAAGACAATTCAAATTTGTACACAGACTCCATTATACACCTCTACTGAGAAGCAAGCTTGGTCTCAGCTCTCCTAACTGTAATAATGTGACACAGAAGTTGGTACATAACTACATATGCACATATGCTTTGGAAATGTACAAAGATGCAGGTGTTTTGGAATGAGGTGAAGAATGAGCTGGACACCTTGATTGGATATAATTTGAACTTGTCACCTCTGAAAATAGCAGATCTACAAGCTCACAGTTGTGAGCTTGTACATCTGCTATTTTCAGAGTGAAGTGCTATATAAATGTAATCCATTATTATTATTATTATTATTATTAGATACAGTATGCGTGCCAGTGAGCACCCCATTCTAGTGTATATATAACAAGCTATTAAACCATATTTATTAAATATAACTACAGTCCTGAAGATAAATTAAATGAAAAGGAAAAAGCACAAAAGCTGTATTTCTAGGGGTGAAAATGTCTCGGCAGATTTGTTAGTCTGCAGAACAAAGAAGATAAGAACAAAGGTTGGGGCAAAAAATGTCACCCAGCCTGCAGGACAGGTGCAAATATACAACACGCTGAATAAACAACATACAATTTGAATAAAGCGTGTCATTCCACATATCAACCCTATTTCTAGGATAAATGAATGCAGCCTCGCACAGCAGGTGAAGTCTGTAAGTGCGGAGTCTTAACCCATTTAGACCTGACGCCGCATCTGTGTCACATTATAGCGTTTTAACCACTTTCGGCACAATTTTAAACTTCAGCTATTGAAAAATAGCAGATCTACAAGCTCGTAGCGCGCCACCGAGTGGCGCGCTACGAGCTTGTAGGTCTGCTATTTATTTTAAATCGTGAACATGTGGTGCAAATCTTTGAATATATTTTCTTTCAGAGCGTTTTAAACTCAAATAGTTGCTTCTGGGGAGGTCCCTGGAACCACATATTTTGAGATGGGGGTCCGTGGCTCAATAGAGATAATTCTGGGGGTCCTTGACATGAAAAAGGTTGAGCACCACTGACATAGAAACATTGGTTTTTGAGAATTTTTTTAGGATTTAGAAGCCTTTTTTAAAATTTCAATATCAGGTGTAAATGGGTTAAGGCCCTCGGCCAGGGGCCTCTACTCCGTCTTCCCCTGTGCATTATGATCATACACTGATTGTAGCCACAGTAAACCCAAGGGCCCTGCATGGCAAAGCCTGGGTAAAGCATGCGATGCAGCTATTGTGTTTTCCATCCCAGTTACAATTAAGTCTCTGTAAACGGGCACAGTGCCAGCCACCACCCCAGTCTCAGTAGATCAGAAAATACTTCAGGTAAACACCACAATAAGCTAAGAAGCAGAAATTAGACATTGTTTTGTACCTCTAGACAGTTGCTATAGAGACTGTTGCTAATTAACTGTGCTCTGCCCCAGGGTAACAAAGGGCTTAAGGGCACTCAGGATAGCTTCTCTATGGATGGAACACTGCTCTCCAGAGGGTCTCTCGGATACAAAAAAAATACCTCTGTCTCCGTCCACCCTCCTTTCATCTCGGATGCCATGAGAGGTTTTGTGTGTTGTCTATCTGTGACAGTACTAATAATCCCTATGGACCTTCAGCCACCACCATGGTCAGGCAAACCTCTTAAAAGGCAAAATCACTGCCATGTTTTAGACAAATCAATTATTATGCCTTGTATCAGCATCGAGGATCACTTCATGGGTTTAGAATTATCCCTGATTTTTTTGTATTCTGCCGTTAGCAACTGCTGTTAGCAAGGAGTGTACAGCGCTTCCTTCTATAGCGTTCTATGGCCACATTTTCACTACAGTTTTTCGAATGCCCTCCTTGGCATCAAAGGTTCTGGTATTGCCTGATAAGTCACCGTTTTCATGTGTTTATTTTATGGTATAGGTATTTTATGGAGAGCATGATTGTTTGTTTTTAGTTCAATGTTTGTTTTGAAAACGCCATTGACAATGAAGGGAAATTTACGTCATCTTGTCCCTAACACAAACATTAAATGCCATTAACAATAAAGATAATTTAATGTTTGTTTTTAGTTCAATGTTTGTTTTAAAAACGCCATTAACAATAAAGATAATTTAATGTTTGTTTTTAGTTCAATGTTTGTTTTAAAAACGCCATTGACAATGAAGGACAATTTACGTCATCTTGTCCCTAACACACAAACATTAAATGCCATTAACAATAAAGAGAATTTAATGTTTGTTTTGTCACCGTTTGTTTTACATCACCATTACATCACCTAAATCATAGCAACATGAGTTAGACTTTAATATATTAGCGCCCCTCACTTCACACGGGTGTGATTTTTTTCTCTCTCAATCATTCATTACGACGGGGACGCTGGGGTTAACAGGGAGAGCTGTTTTGTTTTTTTAAACGGACACATTCATTCATACAAGAGAGTTGTGTGTGTCAATGGTCAACAAATGGCCTACGTTTGAACGTTCGACTATAAAAATGAAGGTACTTCGAATTAAAATAAAAGAAGAAGTGAATCTGCTGTGCAGGTTCTCGTCTGGGCGCATGTAACCTTAACGGCAGCTGGTCTCGCAAGATCACCGAGGCAGAAGAGCGAAGTCTCCCCTCGCTTTTAATTGGTGGTGTCACGCACAAAGTCACGAACACGATCCAATCAACAAGTCCACAAAGCATCGCTGATGCAACGCATTGTGGGCTTGTAGATTAGCTGTGTGTGGCTTCAAACAATGAAAGATAAATCAGCTGCCTCGCTGTAGCGTAAACACAGACTTCACACTGAAAGACCCAGTAACCAAACTTGTGTAAACAATCTCGTGGAAATCACACACTTTTAATCATCACACAATTGTCACATTTATCTTGTAGCCTAATTTGATTTGATTGAACAAATAGCTCAACAATGACACGACTGTTAGAACACTCTCTCACCCGACGCTCTGTTTTTCTTTTCAGTCAGCGTCATCATGTGTTTTCATATGAGGGACATTTTTATTCTCCCGGTACTTTTCGGAAAAAATACCGGATAGCTTATGTGACTTCCGTCACACAAGATCAGTGGCCGTTTTCATATTCAGTGAACTTTGGCTCTGTGAAAACGGGGCTTAAACCTAGAACACTAAACCCAACTTTTGTCACACCATCACTAAACCCAAGTATATTTTACCCGATATTCCATAAAAATATATTTCTCAGCTAAATATACAGTATTATACTATATAGTAGTAATATAAGTACAGCAGTACATGACAACTGGAGGTACTCTTCTTTAAAATTTTCAACATAACATTTCACAAAAACCTGAAAAGTAGACCCCCCCCCCCCCCCCCCCCATGACGCTGATTTGAAAACTGTCAAGTGGCATTTCTTCCTCAGCCTAGTGGGAATATGCATGCACAGTTTCACCGCAATCGGACGCTGCGTTTAGGAGTTTTTGTACAAAACGAGTACAAAGCGGCCTACTCCTGAAAACTTTAGAAGCCAATCGTAGCAAATCAGGATGGATTATGAGAAATCAAACAAACCCGTCTTGATCGCATGCCTATGGAGAGCATGTGTACCGATTTGCGTGACATTTGGATAAAATCTGAAGGAGTAATATTACAAAATATGTCGGCCTCCTGGTGGCGCTATAAAGAGCAGATGTGAAAAATTCCAGGCAAAGGTTTGTCCTTGGCCTCTAGGGAGTGTGCATGTAAAGTTTTACACAGATCCGTGCAGTTAGAGGTAAAAACACTAATCGGCGGCCTGGGCCATGGCTCAGTGGTCCAGGCACCTTGGCTGGTAATCCAGTCTGGCAGTGTGCCGCGGGTTCGACTCCCGATCCCGACGGCCTTTACTGCATGTCTTCCCCCCCATCTCTCTCCCCATTTCCTGTCAGCCCACTGTCTGTCCCTCCATAAAAAATATAAAATAAAGGCGAAAGCCACAAAAAAAAACATTAAAAAAAAAACCCACTAATCGGCCAGTTATAGCGCCACCATGAGGCCGAGTTGAAAATGTTCCAGTGGCATTTGTTCCTCGGCCTAGTGGGAATGTGCGTGCACAATTTCACGGAAATCACACAATGTGTTCATGATTTGCGGCATTTTGTTTGAAACTGAGCACCCCTGCGAACTTTGGAAGCCAATATTAGCCAATCAGGATGTAGTCTCAAAAATCTGAAAGACCCGTTTTGTTGAATGGCTCTAGAGAGACTGTGTACCAATTTGTGATGTTTGGACAAAATCTGTAGATGTACTGTCCAAAAATCTTTTTTGTGCAGTGCTCAGTATCGAGTCGGGCGGACCCACGGTTCTCCAGAACCACCACAAAAGGCTCTGGCAAGGCTCTGCCAGTGGGCCTAAATCCCCTCACCTGTGCAATTTCCAGCCTCTGCCTCAGCCAGATAGTTAAAACGGGTGCTATGACAAGTTGACAACAGGTATTATTAGGTTCCAAAGTTGCATCGTTCTCAAGTAGGCCGGTGGCCGACACGTACAGGTCTAGTATTCACAATGCACAATGGAAAATATTATTATTGCGACTTTAGGTTGATTACTATTACTATGAAAACTTGCAAAACTTGTACGCCAGTCGTGTCACGCCTCCATATATGGTCACGCCTCATGACATCACGCCACCATATATGGCCGTCTCCATATATGAAGATCACGACACTGACCTCATCAAACCCTAAGACTGGATCATCACCTAGATCTGCATATATGGAGCCAGACAGCAACTCTACATCTGACCTCAAACCCTTAGATCTCCATATATGCAGCTGACTTGTTCTGACATTCCATATGTTGATACTTCCCCACCCGTCCTTCCTCTTCGATGTCTCCCTTTTGACTGATACCCCGTCCATTCAAACTCTAGTCCATTCAAACTCTAGTTTGAATGGAGTTCAACAGGCTTCTCAACAGGCCCAAAAAGTAATGCCCGGCCCTACCTGGGCCCTCATCAAACCCTGTACACTCAAGACACTGCCGCGGCTGCCACTCTTAGATCTCCATATATGGAGCTGACCTGTTCCGACATTCCATATGTTGAACTGAACTCATCAAACCCTGTATACTCAAGATACGCTCCATATATGGCCAGACCTCATCAAACACTGTACACTCAAGACACTGCCCTGCTGCCACCCTTAGATCTCCATATATGGAGCTGACCTGTTCTGACATTCCATATGTTGATCTGACCTCATCATACCCTGTACACTCAAGACACGTTCCATATATGTCCAGTACAGAATTGATTCCATATGTTGATCTGACCCCCCCCCCCCCCCCATGCCAAAGCGCCAGCCCAGCAGTCTGCCGTCACCCAGGTGGATGTGTGCACGTGACCTCGCCCTTTAGGGCGAATTACTGGATATTATTATTATTATTTTAATAAATAGGCCCTCAGGGCGTATATTACTGGTTATTATTATTATAATTTTAATATATTAGTACTATTGTTTTTGTTGTTTTGTAACAATGCAACAGGCATCCAATACAGCAGAAGCCCCACTAGGAAGGCAGGTGTGAGATTCCTGAGGGAGATGAAGATGGCCTGCCTGTGAGATTCCTCTTGGCTCTCCTGTCAGATACAGTCTGGTGTACAGTATGACTCCTGTCAGATACAGTATGGTGTACAGTATGGTGTACAGTATGGTGTGGCATTAAGCAACTAGTCGACTAGTTTACTAGTCGACTAGTAAATCCACTAGTCGACCTTGTTGGTAGTAGTTGACTAGTTGATAAGAAAAAAGAAAAGAAAAAAAAGTTTATTTTCTTTATTTTTTATTTTTTTCCCGATTTTGTAGGCCTCAAGATCAGGTAGATTATAGTTATAGTCACCATGTACACAGTTTTTCAATGTACAAATATTTATTTCCAAAAAACAAACAAAAAAAAGGTTTATTTTTTTATTTTTTACATAATAGGTAGTTAAACAACTAGTCGACTAGTAAACTAGGCAACTAGTCAACTAGTAAAAATGACTAGAAGTGAATGCCCTAGGTGTACAGTATGAGGCAACACCTGCCACACCAGTGGTTACATACTGTACATGCACTCCCATAGTTCTAATGTCATGTCCCTTGAATAGGCTACTCTATATTTCACACAGGGTCAATTCACATTTAGAGACAACATGACTCAATTGAGCAAACAAAAAAAGCATTGCAGCAAGATCAATTAATTAAAATGAAATACATCCCAATTTGTGTTTAATCCATTTTGGGCGGGAACCCCTCTTGGTGTTTTAAGCATTATATTATGCTTTAGCTGTTGAAAAAAATAGCAGATCTACAAGCTCATAGCGCGGCACCGAGTGAACTTGTAGGTCAGCTATTTTTGAAAAATCATGAAAATGTTCCTGAAATCTTTATATATATTGTTACAGAACGAGTTTTTAACTCAAATCTTTGCTACTGGGAGGGTCACTGGAACAACATATTTTCAGATGGGGGTCGGCGGCCAATGTCATATATATTTGGGGTCCTTGACATGAATATGTTTGAGAACCACTGACATAGAAACATAGGTTTTTCGAGAAAACTGAAGACATTTGTAGAATCGTTCCCAGGTCAAAATGGGTTAAGAAAGCCCCACATCGCGTTTAATGCTTCAGTGGCTTTTGAGAGAGTGTCACACACAGTTCACGCTATGATGAGTTTGGCACTAGGACCCAGCGACAGCTGCAGGGTTGAGCAACAAGCCCTGTCGCCCGGATATATATTATATATAAAATACTAATTTACTAGGACCAATTTCGTTTTCACTTTCTAGTGTAATTACAAACAGAATAAATAATGTATCTTCTCAAAAATCTGCCAAATCTCTCACCGTCTTTTAAAAAGGTTTTATAAAGGTTTAGCACAGACATTGCTCAACTCTGTTTAATTAGGAGGAAATGAATAGCAATCACACTTTACTGTGTCATTATGTTTATAGATCAGCGTTCACACTTAAAATGTTCTGCTCTGCTGGCACCGAGCGTTTATGTCCCTACTACTGGACAACGGGAAACGCCAGTGTTGAGTACACTGTGCTTCTGGTGGGTAAATAATATGCAACCGGATACCAGGCACATCTGGTAGGAGAGTCCCCTGCTCTCCGTCACATACAAGATACATTTAAAATCCCCCCAACAACAGGATAGCGCCAGCCAAACATACCACGTTGTGTTTGAATCACTCACCTAGCCACTTGAAATGTTAAAGGATTTTTGTTACATAGCTTTTCTTGAAATATGTTCTCAGGAAAATAAATACATGGCATCCATCAGCACTGCATTCTTTGGCCAGAACCCTGTAAGCTGCTTTCTGTTGGTACTAGATCCATTGCTTATCCTTGAAGTGCATATTGCTTCTGTTAATGCATCATTTTCATTCTAGCTAACATAGTTTTTATTGATTTATACCTCATAGTACGACAGTGCTGCACACTGAGAATAGCCAACCTACAAGGTTTTTCATCGTCGTCATACGACGGAGCAGACATGTACTGAATTACCCTATTGACAGACCAAAAGTTCCAGATATTGATTACCGTACTCAACAAACATTATTTCTGAATGTTATCTATAACATTGAGGATGTCCGGCATTTGAAAAGTGAGTCTTGCACTGTAATGTGAATCATAAAAAAAAAAGAAGAAAACAAAATCTCCAGGAAAACCTATTTGTCATGCCCTAATCCAGAGCAGAGGGGCTGTGACTCAGTTGCTTTGGCGCTCACAGCCTGTATTGAGAGTAGGAGAGGAAGGCAAGGAGATTAGGAGGAAAGCAAAAGGAGACGAAGAGGCAGCGGGGAGTGGTCTGTGCGGCTGGTCACCTCTTTGTAGTGGCAGCTGAGGGGGCTTCACTGCAACTCTTCACAATTTACATTTTGTTTGGCTGGAGGGGGGGGTCACATGACAGCTGCGAGTGAACACCCCGAGGGGGGCTTTCTGCTTTCACTTGACACTGACAGGCTGTGAGAGAGTCTAACACGGCAGAAAGACAATATTCCCTCTTTCCATGACATCACCCAGCCAGGAATGGGGGAAGTGGAGGAAGGGGCGGGGTGGCACAGCTGGTGGCAGCCGCAGCGCCATCTGCTACTGGCTAATAGTTGACAACGCTTTACTTATAGACTCTTACTACTGCAGAGTAAGAGGTCTGGACATAATGACCCCCGACCACAGAGAAAAGAGTGTCTGGCTAGCCACTTCCTGTGTGCATTACTTTGGTTGACAAACAATTAATCTTTTTTTCTTTTCTTTTTTTTTTTACCACATTAACCCTGCCGTCCCTACTTTGGGAATGTCATTATAGGCATTATATTTCAAAAGTAAATATTTTTGAGGGGCGCCAGCCCCTCATGTCCAGCTTTGAGGGTTTGTGTACAAACATCGAAGACAAAAGTGTGTAAACACAAACACTGAAGACAAAAGTGAGGATGCACATTGTGATTGGCCAGAATACGATGATAAGAGCGCCCCTTACTTCACACAGGTGTGATTTTTTGCAGAACACTTGGATTTGATCAAAATGTTGGAACTATGCCTACAAGCTTACAAGCTTACAATGTGCCACATTGTAAGCTTGTAGATCGGCTAGTTTCAAATAGCTGATGATGCTGATAAAATGGGGCTTTTAAGTGGGTTTTAAGTGGTTAAGCACATGATGGCCAGTGGCACACAGATAAACACAGAATAGAGACCACACAGCAGGCCCAACACTTACCATACATCTTTCCCTCGTCAGACAGGATGATCTTCCTGCGGCCACACGGAGGGTAGATGGCCAAGGCCTCCTGGAAGCTCTGCTCGATGTCAGGGCTCCACACCCCCTCTGCATCGTTGTCCATTGGCTTGTCGGCAGAGTCACTCATCCTTTCCATGTCCTCGGCAGGGCTCTCACTACCACTCCAGCTGCTGGGGTCCATGGTGGAGGCGGCTGGGCTCTCCAAGCCGAAGCCTGGAGCAGGCTAGGGGGAGACCTGGAAGCCTGGAGCAGGCTAGGGGGAGACCTGGAAGCCTGGAGCAGGCTAGGGGGAGACCTGGAATTCCCAGTAAACAAACACAAGCCACCAGTCACTCTCCACACCAGAGCTGCACACACATTTGCCTCCAAGTAAACAACACATACACACACAGCTGCTGCTGCTGCTACACACCCATAACTGACAGCACAATATGAACTGTGGAAAAAGCCAAAAAAGATGTTTGCCAAATATGTTGCTGAGTTGATTGACCAAGGATGTTATAGTTTAAAACAATGGTAATTCTCCTCCTCCTTTACAGAACTGCAGTAAGAAACTAATATATTCACGCAAAACGTCAATCATTGAAGCATGGACTTAATTCGAGATTTTTTCACGTAATCTTTTCATAATCATCATATTTTTTTATCCCATGATTTTTGTAACGCATTTTTTTCACCCAGAGTAAATTGTCTAGTGGAATCCTGGGCGCTACGCTATACTCCCTCTGCCAACCTGGGGAGAGCAACGGACTGACCTCATGCTTCCTTCAATGCATGAAGAGTCCAAGCCGCTTCTTTTTACCTGACAGGGGGGGAGTTTCCCTGGTTGGACGTAGCGCGTGGAAGGAACACGTTATTACAACCAGTTCCTTTCCCCTCCATCGGGCGCCCCAGCTGGCCAGGGTACCCACCCTAGGGGACACGGGGAGAACATGCAAACTCCACACAGAAATGCCCTTTTGCCCTTTTACCAACCCTACAGAGGGTATGGGCACTAATGGGGGCAGAGGAGTGGACCTTCTAGCTGTGAGGCGACAGCTCTACCGACTGCGCCACCGTGCCCCTTCACTTAACCCATTTTGACCTGAGATCAGATTCTAAAAATGTCTTCTACATCCTGACAGTTTTCTGAAAAAGCTATGTTTCTATGTCAGTCGTTCTTCGATTTTTCAAAAATAGCAGACCTACAAGCTCGTAGCGCGCCACTCGGTGGCGCGCTATGAGCTTGTAGATCTGCTATTTTTCAATAGCTAAAGCATAACATAATGCTAACACCAAAAGGGGTTCCCGCCCAAAATGGGTTTTAAATAAATGTAAAAAATCTGCAAACTAAACAAGACGAAAGTAACATGCTCGGATTTCTTCCACAAATGATGGTTGTCACAATAATAAATGTGAATAATTTTAGTAAACTAATTTTCTGCATGTGAGGTATAGCTGCCCACTGGGATTAAAAGACTGAAACTTGATGACTTGGTTGTGTTTGTACACATCAAAAATAGCAGATCTACATGCTCGTCGTGACACAGTGAAACGCTTGTAGATTGGCTATTTTTGGCGAGCAACTACAGTAAGTATAAATTAGACATAATGGTGACCTTCACAAAGATGAAAACACAATGACAACTAGGCTACTATGTACAGTACAGAGTACATAATGTGGTCATCATTGGTAGCCTATCCGTCTGTTGTTGTTGTTGTAATGTGGGAAATGTTCTTTCTCCATAGCTCTTATTTTTCGTTTTCATTTTGAAGTTATTTTCTGGCAGACAAAAAGATCCACAATGTCAAAAGGATTTGTTTAAAGGAACAGGATTGTTCCTTATTTGCTGTTCGTTTTATTAGCTTTTCTGTCATTAACCCATTTTGGGCGGGAACCCCTTTTGGTGTTTTAAACATTATGTTATAATTTAGCTATTGAAAAATAGCAGATCTACAAGCTCATAGCGCGCCACCGAGTGGCGCGCTAAGAGCTTGTAGGTCTGCTATTTAAAAAAAAAATGAAAATATTTATTTCAGAAAACTGGAGGATTTAGAAGATTTTTTTTAAATTTCGAGGTCAGGCCTAAATGGGCCTGACCAAAACTGTTTTGCTTTCGTCAGCCCTCTTGGTACAAACAAACTTTATTATAATTCATTCATTATGGTGGGGATATTTATTATTATTATTATTATTTATTACATATACCTTTTCTTAAGATTCTGTAGACCAAGAATAATGTGACACCACCAAATGATATACTGGTCAAAACAATTCTAAATGCTACAAATCACACCAGTGGAAAACATAATTGTAATACACTATAGTATACATTAATTACAGGATCCTTGAGTTTTGTCTTTAACTGAAATCTGACAAGTGAGAAGTGGGACTATAGTAGCATATATTTCTTCAAGTGAGAAGTGGGACTATAGTAGCATATATTTCTTCAAGTGAGGAGTGGGACTATAGTAGCATATATTTCTTCAAGTGAGGAGTGGGACTATAGTAGCATATATTTCTTCAAGTGAGGAGTGGGACTATAGTAGCATATATTTCTTCAAGTGAGGAGTGGGACTATAGTAGCATATATTTCTTCAAGTGAGAAGTGGGACTATAGTAGCATATATTTCTTCAAGTGAGAAGTGGGACTATAGTAGCATATATTTCTTCAAGTGAGAAGTGGGACTATAGTAGCATATATTTCTTCTAGCATGTGGGTTCGTGAGGGGGAAAAGGGGGGATGGGACCAAGCTGTTGGAAAAAAGAAAAAACTCCCAGAGAGAGGAGAGCGCTTTTACTGAATTCCGTTTTTGTGTGCTGACTGCTGACACTGCAGAACTAACTCACAAACTGATGAGGCGGGGGGAAAATTCTCATTTCAACCACTAAATGGCTGGGACTCTCTCTTTTCTAGATGTGCTCCCCTCGTCCCAACTGAATAATGAACTACACTGGTAATCACTTCCAGCTTGCACTTCTCACTAGCATGTTGTGAGAAAGAATTCTAAAAGACAAAAAAATGGTTCCTTCCATAAGTCAAAAACCTTAGAATTTGTATGGATTTAAGGGGCTTCTATATTTTATACAATCCTTTTTGGCGCGTGGAAAATAATTCACACGTGTGAGTTATCACTTGCATGCATCACCACCACATAATTTAAAGTTAATCCATATTGTGGACATTTTCAGAAAACTATAGATTAGCCATGGAATAATACATGCTTTTAAACCTTTGTCAAGAGCCTTGCAGTATACCTTCTTTAAGTTATTTTTCTTCATTATAAGCCAGGCTGTTTTTTTGTGCACTGATATTTTGCCTTCTGTTTCACAGGTGGACTCCTCACACACGTCACACCAGGAAATGAATACTGTTAATGTCATGCATGTCATAAATTATTGAAAACTTTGCTCCACCACTGACCACGGTCCTGTCTGAGGAGAACAGGCAACAGGCACTGCCACTGCTACATAACTACTAGTTACAGATACATAAGTTCCTTACAGTATTGTAACAGTTATTATATTAATATGGGCTAAAGTTAAGGAACACATTTTTCTACTATAATACAAAGGGGCTTGAGAAAGTGCGAACAAGAAGGCACTGGAGCAGCTCAGACGATTTAGGCCCTTAGTTTATTATAGCAGGGTGCAAGTAAAAAGTGACAACGTTTCGATGTGTAAGTTACGTCAGGTCAGGGCTTGAGAAAGTATGAGAGGACACAGAACAACTGGCTCATTCATCAAGTCATCAAAACCCAAATCATCTTCTCTCTTTCCTCAACACGCATTAATCTGAGGGAGAGGAACAGTGATATCCACTCATAGTCATAGCATTGTAATCACATGGATTTCAACAGGTCAGAGACAGAAGGAGGGAGTTAGTGCAGCCATATTTAGTGGTCTACATGTACTGTACGGGTACAGTAAGACTACTGTAAGATTCCTTAAATATCCATATGCATGACAGACATCGTACTAACGTACTGCATGTCATTCACAATAATATTTGTTTGAGTAAATAAAGGTATTGTTACTGTTAAGTATCACTACCATAGGTTTAGGAAATGTAATGGACATAATCTCACACTGGCTGATATGACAGTATAGTAAACCTCAACATGAGTTAAAGTCAAGAACAATACAATTGAGTAATTTTCAAGTTCCATTATTGGCCTACTCGGGAACAATGCAAATCGGGAGAGTTAGGAATGCAAATGCCACCGTGCCCCGGGGGAGTCGGTAGTGCTGTCGCCTCACGGCTAGAAGGTCCTGGGTTCGATTCCCGCTCGGGAATCGACCTCCGCATCATCAGTGCCCATACCCCGAGGCGGGGTTGGCGAAAGAGCCTTTCTGTGTGGAGTTTGCATGTTCTCCCCGTGTCCCCTAGGGTAGGTACCCTCACATGTTCTCCCCGTGTCCCCTAGGGTAGGTACCCTCACAAAAAACATGCAGTAATCCTGGTCTCTAAACTACCTCCCCTGGCCAGCCGGGGCACCTGATGAAGGGGAAACTCCCCCTGTCAGGTGAAAAGAAGCAGCTTGGACTCCTCATGCATAGAAGGAAGCATGAGGTCAGTCTGTTGCCCCCCCCCCCCCCCCCCCCCCCCAGGTTGGCAGAGGAAGTGTAGCGCCCAGGATTACATTAGATAATTGACACTGGGTGAAAAAAAATGGATGGGATAAAAACGATTAAAATAAAACGGAATGCATATGCCCCACCATTGTACCCATCTGTCTGTCTGTGTCCTTTTTATGCCCATGAAGGTATTTGTATCGGTCTAATATCTTCAAGAGCTGAATCTGTTGTTGTTGTTGTTGGTAGGAATAAACACAGAAGCACCCAGGAATAAGAAAGGGGAGGAGACAAACCCGAGTTCTTGTTTTACACAAAAAAGGAGGCGCCACCAACAGGTGGATTTTTACAAAACACATTTTTGAAACAAAATGCCTCAAATCATCCAATTGCCATCCAAGGCGAAAGAAGAAATGGCACCCTTTTCACATTGGCCTATTATAGCGCCACCAGGAGGCCACAACCTGACCTGTCCTGGTGGAGACCTGTGCCCCGAGGGGCACTTTTTGAGTGGTGTAAACCACTCCTACAACTGGCTTTGTTAGTTACGTGTCTGTCTGTCTGTTCGTACCAAAAAATGAGCATGGTTGCTATGGTCACCCAGTTCACACGGGTGTGATTTCATTACGTCAGACATTACGTCAGACCACAGCTGATCAGTCTATATAAGACCTTACACCACTCAGTTCACACGGGTGTGATTTTTCTAGTTATATCTGCAGAAGTGTGCTATGAAATGTAAATATCTGTGTCTATCTGTATTTGGGTGTGTGTGGAAATGTTGCAACTTGCTGGCTGCAATGCAATGCTATCCCATTGGCTGAGAGGTCGCCTAGAGGCAAAAAGTGTGTGGTTGCCTAGAGACAAGGCAGCCAATCAGAAAGATAGGTGACTATACGGCAGTCAATGAAATGATAAGGCCACAGAAAAAAAAGGTTATATTGCAAAGCAACATATTGGATGAACTATGCCTATTGAGCATTTAAATAACATTGACATGATGACATGACATCTCCACAACCCAATACAGTGATCTGAAAGACTTGTATTGTACCGTTTAAAATGTTCGTTATACTATTCAACTAATTACACACTATATGAATGTGCATAAAGAAGGTCACACATTTGTAAGACACAATCCCTGCGCCAATTTGCTCTATGTGGGTCAGGTGAGTTTCCTCCTGTAGGGTAGACGGGTCCGTAGCGTAGAGAGAATCATTATCACCCCATCATAGAAGCTGCCACTAAGCAAGCACCACTGCCTACCTCTTTGATTCCTCTCACTTATTGTCCCTGATTCCACACTGTCAAATCTACAATGTTGTTCATTAAAAAAAAATCACACCTGTGTGAAGTAAGTGGTGCAACTCCGTAAGTGGTCCATCCCTATGTCCCTATGTCCATCCCTATGTCCATCCCTATGTCCCTATGTCCATCCCTATATGTCCCTATGTCCATCCCTATGTCCATCCCTATGTCCATCCCTATATGTCCCTATGTCCATCCCTATGTCCCTATGTCCATCCCTATGTCCCTATGTCCATCCCTATGTCCATCCCTATATGTCCCTATGTCCATCCCTATGTCCATACCTATATGTCCCTATGTCCATCCCTATGTCCCTATGTCCCTATGTCCATCCCTATGTCCCTATGTCCCCTATGTGTCCCTATGTCCATCCCTATGTCCATATGTCCCCTATGTGTCCCTATGTCACATAGGGACACATAGGGGACACATTAACCATAACCACGTATATGGTGGTTATGGTTAATGTAATACTAACATTAAATTAATTAATTAACATTAATTATTATTTTTTTTAAAATCTGGTTCAGTCCAGAAAGATAACAGGCAGGAGTAGTAGGCTACAGTCACAACGATTGGTCCAACTCTCTTGGACACATTGTTTCCTTTCCATCAACCAGATGCTGTTGTGTGAGGTGTAAAGAACCCAGCAGAGTTTCCTATTGAGTCTCCGTGCCTTTGTGCCTCAGAATCTGAGGACTAATTATGACTGCCAGAGGAAGCTATGAATGTCACCTGTAGATACACTAGCTGCTTACAAATAATTGCATACTCCTGTCTTTGCAGAGCCTGCACCGTGGAAATGGCCCCATTTGTGCGATTGGAGGGGAGGGGGGGGGGGGTTCTAGTGCTTAGCCTGCACTGCAACAAGTGAATGCAGTAGCCGGGAAGGGTGGTACACAGCAGAATGAGAGCGTACAAATGTAATATTTCATGACTATTTGTACGATAAAGGGATAAAATAACACAGAATATTACATGACATTATGGGAGGCAACACTACAGTATGGTAAGATTACATAAACCGCACACCAAGCGAGCTCCTTAAATTAAGCAAACTCATTTCACTGACTGAGCAAGGTAATCAAATAGCAGATGAGCCGTCCCCAAATTAAATTTTCCACGTGGAGTTCTTTTGTGCCGTTATCTCAGAAGGTGCCATAATGGTTCTGTGAATGACATTTGGGGGCCTATAGTATTTAACCCATTCTGAACGGGAACCCCTTTTGGTGTTAGCATTATGTTATGCTTTAACTATTGAAAAATAGCAGATCTACAAGCTCATAGCGCACCACCGAGTGGCGCGCTACAAGCTTGTAGGTCTGCTATTTTTGAAAAATCGAAGAACGACTGACATAGAAACATAGCTTTTTCAGAAAACTGTCAGGATTTAGACATTTATAGAATCGTTCCCAGGTCAAAATGGGTTAAGGCCTATACTACTTAAGACCATGTTGTGCAAAACTAGAACTACGTGATTACAAAATTGTTGTGTCATGAAAACGTACTGTATTCTGACCTTTTCTTAATTGAATTCAATTTAGACTCAAATTACTGCACATTCCACTTAATGTGTGAGCAATATGTAATCAATTGTGGACACAGTGACAATGGCAGACATTTACAGTACACATTTCATTTACAGTTTTGGTCATTAAAAGTATGAATTATGTCTGGAATACCAAACCATGCCCTTGAAAGAATGATGAGCAGGACACATCTTTGTAAGCGGCCCTTGTATAATGTCTAAATAATTCTATTAGTTTTCACAGCAGAGTTCAGCACAACCCGCCACCATCAACCCACATAAAAAGGTCAAAGTTAAATCCAAAAGGAAGTGGTCTCATTTTGATTACATAAATAAAGAAGAAAACATGGGGTGTGAAAATAATTTCCACACTTCCTCACAAGACAACTAATTGATCTACTGTACAATGCTTCATAGAGCTGCAACTATGGGTTATCTTGGATTATTCTATTGATTACTTTTCCAATTAATGAGGTTTTTTGAGTGGTGTAAACCACTCCTACAACTGGCTTTGTTAGTTTGTCTGTCTGTCTGCTCGTACCAAAAAATGAGCATGGTTGCTATGGTCACCCAGTTCACACGGGTGTGATTTCATTACGTCAGACATTACGTCAGACCACAGCTGATCAGTCTATATAAGACCTTACACCACTCAGTTCACACGGGTGTGATTTTTTTTAATATACATCAACGAATCAACGCCCCAACATTTTACGAGCAATACTAGCTTATTGGCAATAGCCTAGTATTTATGTACAGTATTTCATGTTATTATTATTTTTTCAACCAGAAGGCTTATGTGTTGTCAATGTGAATTTATGTACGGTATTTCATGCCTTTTTAAACCCCATGTGATGTGTTATGTGTTATGACTCATGTGTTGTGAATGCGTCTGATATCATCACTCAAACCCGAGGCCTGGATCCCCCATACGGAATCAGGCTACACACGCATGTGACGCATCAATCTCTGTTTGACAGTGACCAGGATTTACAGATGCTGTCTAACTAACTCTTTCTACCTGCCTCAGACTCACAAACAGGTGGGGGAGTGAGTGAGTGAGTGAGTGAGTGAGTGAGTGAGTGAGTGCATATACAGTATATATATATATATATATATATATCATACGTATTTAGGAGGACCTTAGAGGACCCCCTCTATAACGAGATGATGCATCTCAAGGGGCTATCCTCCAAATTAAATAAAAAATTCAATATATATTTATTGGTATTGTTAGGCTCTAATCTGTAACTATGTTTACTATGTTTACTAATATTGACAGATGAGTATTTAGAATGAATCTCAGTGTAAGTGAGCAAGTATAAATATAATCTGTATTATGTTCTAATCCGTAACTATGTCTATTATTATTATTATTAATTACAAATGAAAAGTATTCTAGCTGGTAAATGGATATTGTGCACTCCTACAGCAGCATGCCGGTAAGAGCATGCGAGGGCCACAGACCAGGCAGCTTGAGATTCACAGTGATTCATTTCAGTCTTCACATGCAGTTCACAGATGGTTAAAGGCATGACATAGAACAGATGAATGATGGATGGTGTTTGATGATTTTAAGATAATGCATCGGTATAGGCACAAAGTAGTTGTGGTGCTACCTGCACCTCTCTAGTAAGAGACAAAATGTTTGTTTGTGGCTTCTAGTTAGGCCTATATAGTCCCCAGGTGTGCCAATTGGTGGCACACCAAAAAGTCATTAAACTAGAACTGCACTCTGTTGAGTGCCTACTTGCGCGCAAGTACTGTCAACCGCTACGAACTTTCAAATCTCTGGCTCGCAATGGTGACGTAATAAAGATAGGTTTCAGATTACATATATACATGTATGTATATGTAAGTTGTATACATGTATATGTCATTTGTAAATTGATTAGCAGTATATGTGGTTACTTGGGTCGTTTCATGCGTATGTCCGTAGCTGCGTATGACGTAATGAAGATATGTACCAATGCCAGCGTATAACTGGCTCTCGATGGGGACGTAATAATGATATGTTTCAGTGTCGGGTGGATTAAAGGTAATGCCCCCTATGTATACATGTATGTAATCTTAAACCAATGCCATATCAAGCACAAATTAATCATTACGTCATACGCAGCCACGGACATACACATCGGAGCACCGGACAAACAACATTACTTGCACGCTCTGCTTGCGCAAGTAAAGACCTGTGTTTCAATCAGACTGTCCTGATGTGCCACAAGTAACAGCACACAGCGCAGCGACGGCATCCACCTCTCAAATATTCACGTGCTGTCTCTATTTGAGCAGGTTTTCCACAAACTAATGTAATTGGTGGAGATCCTTCTGCACACTACTTTGAGCTCATTCCTGGAATACGCCTACTGTATGTTGATTGTCATTACCTTTATTAAAGAGTTAAATAAATGTGTGCATGGACCAACAACACAATTTACAATTTACAATTTAGGCATTTAGCAGACGCTCTTAATCCAGAGCGACTTACATTAAGCATTAACAAAAGCATGGTATACATCACATATATAAAAAGTAGTTATCATGAATCATGCGTAAACTAAGAACGTAACAGTGGAGTGTCTATGTAAACTATACATACTATACTATATAATATATTATACATGTGTACTATAAAGTGCTATGACTACATAAAGTGCAATTCTAGAGCTGTCTACGTAACAAGCTATAAGTCTGTTTAAAATACTATCTAAGTCTACATAATGTGCTATCTAAGGGGCTAGGCTAGGGCAAGTGCTACGGGCCATGGTGGAGTCTGAAGAGGTGGGTTTTCAGACTACGGCTTCTCAGACTTTGATGATTGTACAAACAAACCATTATCAAATGTGAGACGACTCGTTTTATTTCACATAAAATGTAAGGTTCACTTCAAACAGTCAACCAGTATAGTGAGAACCTCATTGCTCCTCCAGATTCTGTCCAAAACAATCCCTCAAATCGTTACACACTATCTCTATAGTCATGTGTTCAAGACGGATCTGTCCAATATTTCATCCTGATTGGCTAACATTGGCTTTCAAAGTTTGCAGGGTTGGCCCGTTTTGAACAAAAAGCCTCAAATCATGAACGCAGCGTGCAATTTACGTGAAATCTTTCATGGACGTTCCTACTAGGCTGAGGAATATATCCCACCCTTTTCACATTGGCCGACACCAACAGGTGGATTTTTGCAAAACACATTTTTGGAACAAAATGCCTCAATTGGATGCAATTGCCATCCAATGCGTATAAGAAATGTCACCCTTTTCACATTGGCCTATTATAGCGCCACCAGGAGGCCACAACCTGACCTGCCCTGGTGGAGACCTGGCCTATTATAGCGCCACCAGGAGGCCACAACCTGACCTGCCCTGGTGGAGACCTGTCCTATTATAGCGCCACCAGGAGGCCACAACCTGACCTGCCCTGGTGGAGACCTGTCCTATTATAGCGCCACCAGGAGGCCACAACCTGACCTGCCCTGGTGGAGACCTGTCCTATTATAGCGCCACCAGGAGGCCACAACCTGACCTGCCCTGGTGGAGACCTGTCCTATTATAGCGCCACCAGGAGGCCACAACTTGACCTGCCCTGGTGGAGACCTGTCCTATTATAGCGCCACCAGGAGGCCACAACCTGACCTGCCCTGGTGGAGATCTGTCCTATTATAGCGCCACCAGGAGGCCACAACCTGACCTGCCCTGGTGGAGACCTGTCCTATTATAGCGCCACCAGGAGGCCACAACTTGACCTGCCCTGGTGGAGACCTGTCCTATTATAGCGCCACCAGGAGGCCACAACCTGACCTGCCCTGGTGGAGACCTGTCCTATTATAGCGCCACCAGGAGGCCACAACTTGACCTGCCCTGGTGGAGACATGTGCCCCGAGGGGCACTTTATCTAGTTTTTACTGAAGAAATACGGACTATAGGTCTCATATTTAAGGTACACTATGTCTATGCACACTGTGAATTTGTGCGTTTATGCATATGGAAGAAATATCTAAAAGGTGTGTGTTTGTGTGTGTGTGTGTGTGTGTGTGTGTGTGTGTGTGTGTGTGTGCATGCGTGCGTGCGTGCGTGCGTGCGTGCGAGCGTGCGTGCGAGCGTGCGTGCGTGTGTGCGTGCGTGCGTGCGTGCGTGCGTGCGCGTACGTGTGTGCATGCGTACAGGCTAGTCTGATTATGACAAGCGACACTGAACTGTTTCACATCCTATTTAGTCTGAGCGAGTGTGGTGTGTGGCGACAACAGAAGTTCTATAAAATAAAATAAAAAGATGTTAGCCAGCCATACATACATACTGTACATACATACATGGAATATCTGGCAAAAGCTCAAAAATATCTTCCTTTCAGAAATATGCAGTGCATTCCAGACTGACTGCATACATACACCCGTGTCACCGCGGTCTCTGTGCAGAAGACAGCAGCAGCGCACATAAAGCTCAGGAAATTAAAGCTGTAAATAAAGGTCCGTCAGATAAAGGATCTCCTGACAGTTATGAGAGAGAGCTGGCCGCTGTGGCTCGGGCAGGACACGTGTGGATGAGCATGAAAAAGAAATCACAGGGATGAGCGTGAAGGCCACCATTTCATCACCGTCTGACAGAAACCTTGCATCTCCATGTTCCATCTTTTAGGCTTTTTTCATAAATGTATGTATGTACAGTAATAGAGTGCAATTTAAAGCAAGATTTTGAAAACTTCATTTGAAAAAAGGGAGACCAAATGCTTAACCCATTTTAGGCGGGAACCCTTTTTGGTGTTTTAAACATTGTTATAATTTAGCTATTGAAAAATAGCAGATCTACAAGCTCGTAGCGCGCCACCGAGTCTGCTATTTTTGAAAAATCGTGAAAATGTGACGCAAATCTTTGAATATATTCTTTCAGAGCAAACATTTTTTACTCAAATCTTTGCATCTGGAGGGTCCCTGGAACAAACATATTTTCAGATGGGGGTCGGCGGGCCAATTTCATATAATTCTGGGGGTCCTTGACATGGAATATTGAGAACCACTGACATAGAAACATGGGTTTTTCGAGAAAACTGTAAGGATTTAGAAGGCATTTGTAGAATCGTTCCCACAAAAATGGTTTTTTTTTTGTCCAATCTGTATGGGAGAGTATGTTAATACAATATAACTTATACAATTGGGGTTGTTGTATTTTGTTTCCCTGCTCTTCTATTGAGACATTCAGATTGTGTCATAGGTCTTCTATTGAGACATTCAGATTGTGTCATAGGTCTTCTATTGAGACATTCAGATTGTGTCATAGGTCATGTCTCTCTTCTATTGAGACATTCAGATTGTGTCATAGGTCTTCTATTGAGACATTCAGATTGTGTCATAGGTCTTCTATTGAGACATTCAGATTGTGTCATAGGTCATGTCTCTTCTATTGAGACATTCAGATTGTGTCATAGGTCATGTCTCTCTTCTATTGAGACATTCAGATTGTGTCATAGGTCATGTCTCTCTTCTATTGAGACATTCAGATTGTGTCATAGGTCATGTCTCTCTTCTATTGAGACATTCAGATTGTGTCATAGGTCATGTCTCCCTGCTCTTCTATTGAG
Organism: Electrona antarctica; assembly: GCF_951216825.1. Taxonomy (NCBI): domain Eukaryota; kingdom Metazoa; phylum Chordata; class Actinopteri; order Myctophiformes; family Myctophidae; genus Electrona; species Electrona antarctica. Next base: position 51,271,604 of record NC_136808.1, on the reverse strand, counting down.
ACATTCAGATTGCGTCATAGGTCATGTCTCCCTGCTCTTCTATTGAGACATTCAGATTGTGTCATAGGTCATGTCTCCCTGCTCTTCTATTGAGACATTCAGATTGTGTCATAGGTCATGTCTCCCTGCTCTTCTATTGAGACATTCAGATTGTGTCATAGGTCATGTCTCCCTGCTCTTCTATTGAGACATTCAGATTGTGTCATAGGTCATGTCTCCCTGCTCTTCTATTGAGACATTCAGATTGTGTCATAGGTCATGTCTCTTCTATTGAGACATTCAGATTGTGTCATAGGTCATGTCTCTTCTATTGAGACATTCAGATTGTGTCAGGTCATGTCTCTTCTATTGAGACATTCAGATTGTGTCATAGGTCATGTCTCTCTTCTATTGAGACATTCAGATTGTGTCATAGGTCATGTCTCTCTTCTATTGAGACATTCAGATTGTGTCATAGGTCATGTCTCTTCTATTGAGACATTCAGATTGTGTCATAGGTCATGTCTCTCTTCTATTGAGACATTCATATTGTGTCATAGGTCATGTCTCTTCTATTGAGACATTCAGATTGTGTCATAGGTCATGTCTCTCTTCTATTGAGACATTCAGATTGTGTCATAGGTCATGTCTCTTCTATTGAGACATTCAGATTGTGTCATAGGTCATGTCTCTCTTCTATTGAGACATTCAGATTGTGTCATAGGTCATGTCTCTCTTCTATTGAGACATTCAGATTGTGTCATAGGTCATGTCTCCCTGCTCTTCTATTGAGACATTCAGATTGCGTCATAGGTCATGTCTCCCTGCTCTTCTATTGAGACATTCAGATTGTGTCATAGGTCATGTCTCCCTGCTCTTCTATTGAGACATTCAGATTGTGTCATAGGTCATGTCTCCCTGCTCTTCTATTGAGACATTCAGATTGTGTCATAGGTCATGTCTCTTCTATTGAGACATTCAGATTGTGTCATAGGTCATGTCTCTTCTATTGAGACATTCAGATTGTGTCATAGGTCATGTCTCTTCTATTGAGACATTCAGATTGTGTCATAGGTCATGTCTCTCTTCTATTGAGACATTCAGATTGTGTCATAGGTCATGTCTCTCTTCTATTGAGACATTCAGATTGTGTCATAGGTCATGTCTCTTCTATTGAGACATTCAGATTGTGTCATAGGTCATGTCTCTCTTCTATTGAGACATTCAGATTGTGTCATAGGTCATGTCTCTTCTATTGAGACATTCAGATTGTGTCATAGGTCATGTCTCTTCTATTGAGACATTCAGATTGTGTCATAGGTCATGTCTCTCTTCTATTGAGACATTCAGATTGTGTCATAGGTCATGTCTCTTCTATTGAGACATTCCGATTGTGTCATAGGTCATGTCTCTCTTCTATTGAGACATTCAGACTGTGTCATAGGTCATGTCTCTTCTATTGAGACATTCAGATTGTGTCATAGGTCATGTCTCTCTTCTATTGAGACATTCAGATTGTGTCATAGGTCATGTCTCACCTAGACAGTAGACACAGGATCTGATAAGAATTTTGTCAAGATTCAATTTATCTTCTGAGCAAGCAGGACGGCTCTATAAGCTCAATGGTAAAAAACTTTCAGAGACTGGGTTCAAAACGAGGAACGTCACATAGTGCTGCTTTAAGATTGTCTGTGGGTCTTATGCATATTTAACTGATGAACAGTAGCAGCAATACCTTAATGTGACTACATGTAATTACATTGGATCTATCAGAACACAGCTTATTTATTTATTTTATATGTTTTTCATTTCTTGAAAAGTAACGGTTTTGGACATACAAGGTTTCCTATACACGACTGTGACTGCCCTGCTCTGGTTTTCCACACTGCAGTTCGACGCTAATGCCTGATTGTGCTACTGAGTGAGTTTGTCAAATGCATTTCTTTAGAAAACATTTTGCAGGGTTTACGCAGGGTTTGGCAGACTGGATAGTGCATCACTGTGTCTGTGTGTCAACCACATGATCGGAACGTTCCCGCTTGAATTCCTGCTGGACACATGATGTTACTGTTACGTCTTTCCTCATCTCTGCCCAAATGTCCTGTCTATCCACACTTTCCTGTCTAAAATTGTTTAAAAAAAATACATTTAAAAAAATAAGTGCTCCTCGGGCTCGGAGTATAGGTCTCCGCCAGGCCAGGTAGGTTATTGTGGGCCAGCAATGTTCGGAATTCGTCAATCAGGAAGGAATATCAAAAATTGGACAAATCCCTCTTGATCACTTGACTATAGAGATAATGTGTACCAATTCTGTATGATGTTTGAACAATATTTGAGTAATATGAAAAACATGTTTTGTATTACTCTCATGAATCTGCCTCCTGGTGGCGCTATAATAGGGCAATGTTAAACGTGGTGTGAACTGTGCGTGCAAAGTTTCATGCGTTCTTGATTTGTGGCATTTTGTTCAAAACGGGACACTCTTGAAAACGTTAGATGTCAATGTACATGACTATAGAGATCATGTATACCAATTTGCATGAAATTTGCATCTGAATGAGTAAAATCAAAAAAATGTGTTTTACATAAGTCAGCCTCCTGGTGGGTATGTATGGTATGCAGGGCAAACATTTTACACATTTACAAACATTTTGGCACACAGATCGGTGCAGTTATTATAGGTAAAAACACAAATTGGCTTGTTATAGCGCCACCATGAGGCTGATTTTAAAACTTTCTTCTACTGCCATAGTGGGATTGTGCATACAAAATCTCACAGAAATTGCACGCCGTTTTCATGATTTGAGGCATTTTGTGCATGTCATCACCTGCACACTAGATTAGAGGAATTTTCAAAATATGGATAAAAAAAAAAAAAAGAATATAAAAAAAAGAATAAAAAAATCTCGGTTTCTCGTCGGTGGCAACCAGTGCATGGTTAGATTCATCTCGTGATCTCGTCGGTGGCACTTAAGAGTATTTTTATTTTTATGAAAATCGGCCTCCTATTGGCGCTATAACAGGACCATGTGAAAAGAATTGGGGCAGAGTTGCTCTGGTATCCAGGGAGTGTGTGTGCAGTTCTGCTGTGATCATACAGTTCTGCTGTGATCAAGACCCACAGAACACAGAACACAGTTCTGCTGTGATCAAGACAACAGTTCTGCTGTGATCAGAGTTCTGCTGTGATCAGAGTTCTGCTGTGATCAGTTCTGTTCAGTTCTGCTGTGATCAAGCCAACGTGCCTGAGATTAGCTGTTCACAGACGGACAAGGACGGATGGACGGACGGACGGACGGACAGGGTGCAAAACATAGTCTCGGCCATGCCTTCATCCTGGCGGAGACAATGACGTGAAATTATCATAAAAAGGAGGGGAAAAAAGATTGTTTATTATTATTATTATATATTTATTTGTTTATTTACTAAGACCAGATGTGACACTTTGTACTGTACTGTACTGTACTGTACTGTACTGTACTGTACTGTACTGTACTGTACTGTACTGTACTGTACTGTACTGTACTGTACTGTATAAGCTGCAAAGTTACTTGATGGAAAACTATTTGGGTTGTAAATGCATTTGGATTGTAAAAGCGTCACTTTGTGACACGTTGGTTGTACATCAGGTTGTACATCAGGTTGTACATCAGGTTGTACATCAGGTTGTACACCAGGTTGTACATCAGGTTGTACATCAGGTTGTACATAAGGTTGTACATCAGGTTGTACATAAGGTTGTACATCAGGTCGTACATCAGGTCGTACATCAGGTCGTACATCAGGTTGTACATCAGGTTGTACATCAGGTTGTACATCTGCTATTGTTGAACATTTTTGAAAACTTCTTAAAGTGTGAGAACTACTGCTTTCGAAGGTATTTAGTGAATCGGCCTCAGGTCTTAATGGGTTAATAAGTCACGTACAGTAAAAGAAAACGTCATGACCCGAGACGCTACTGTAACTCTAGACGGCCTGTTTATTGAACAGACTTGGTGGTATGAAAATATCCTCAATTATTTGTGAGTAATTGCTGGACCTTACTCATTATTTCTAGCAGTAATTCCATTTAACTATATCAAGGTTGTACCTATATTCATATGGACCTTACTCATTAGTTCTAGCAGTAATTCCATTTAACTATCAAGGTTTTATTCATATGCCAAACGCAAACACACAGTTCGCAATTTGTGATTGGTTTGTGGATCGTTATTTGACATACTGTACATCAGAGACTAGCAGCGGAGATCATTCACACAGTGGGGCTACATCAGCTCTAATCATTTTACAGGGATTAGGTGGGGGGGTCGTTCTATCCATCTATTTGTACTGTACCGCACTACCGTATATATCTATAATCATTTTGAAGTTGTCTGAAGGTCAGTAAACAATGTCAAAATAAATTGAAGCCTCATGGCTTCTTGCACACGAGGACTTCAAATTTGAGAAAGAAAAGACAAATATTCTTAATCACCTCTGTCTGAGTCGTTAGCCTGATCCAGACTTCCAAAACAAACAAACAGACCAAATAGTTTTGCACGCAGTTGGAGCAACTATAAACGCACGCTTTAGATTAGAAGATGTAATGATTTTACACGCTGAACATTACCTGTAAACATATTTATATATACATAGAACTAAGTTTAGGAAAAACAGCCCTGTGTTGCTTGCTGTACCCCAGCAAGTGTCCAACCTAAATTCACTGGACACAGTAGTCTGCATACTAATGTTTGGAGCTAACCTTCAGTCTATTAGTGCCTCCGCTGAATCCAGGGCAGCTTCGGGGCAAAGAGAAGCTGTGTGATCTGTGTCGACCATGATAACAATACAGCAGCCATTGATGAAAAGCCTTGTGGGGATTTATTACAAGCAAGCAATAGGGAATACGGTGCCAGAGAGCCTGGATAGCCCACATTTGAATACAGGCCACAAATTATAAACAGTTTCAGTAAATGAAGTGACTGAATGTCTTTGTTCCATGGGCGTACATCTTCCCCTCGCTAGTGGGAAGCTGCACACTCTAAACCACTACCGCGCTAGCACTGGGAAAGGAAGTTGTTGAAGCCTGGGTTTCCTGCTTTGACTGCTGTGGCCAAGAGTGCAACTGTTTATAGTGGTTTTAGAGACTGACTCATCTAATGATTCAAGGATTAGACGATGCTTTTCATAAATGTCTGATCATTTTAATGATCTCTTTGTCCACATAACAATTAGGGGATGAAAACAGTGAAAGATATATAGTACATGCTGCTTTCCTGCAATAAACCACATCTTGTTACGTAAAAAAAAGTTGATAGTAACATTTCTGTGAATATTATTTTAGTTTCTTAACTGAGATTTCCTTGTGTTATGAATCATAAGCCTAGGATTGTAAAGCTGAATCAGGCATTGTCATTACTGTATGATTTCAAATGATCCAACAACCACTGACATTATTCTGCTTTCTATAAATCTTAGCAGCAGCTGAATGACTTCAATCAATGTGGTCTTTAAAGCTGCTATAAGCAGGGGCCGCAATCTGCATTCAAAGATGTTCCTAGACGCTTTGTCATTGGTCGAAAAAAAAACCCGGTCGCAATGACTAACCAATCAGGAAGCAGACAGGCAAATCGACCAATGACAAAGCTTCTAGGAAAATCTTTGAATTCAGATTGCGGCTCCTAGATGTGTCACAGAGACTACATTTTTTGGGGAGCATTCTACCCATTGTTGGCTGTCTGAAAAAAAAAAAAAAAAAAACATTTTTATATACTCATACCAAGTCTATTGACTATTATTATACATAGAAAAGTGGTATGGCACTTGTTAAGCTGGTTGACAAGGCCAAAGTGCACTCAGTAGCTGGCAGTCATTTTATGGCTGCAGCACTGAAGCAGATTTACTTAGATGACGTCAGTGGCTTTGAGCCAGCTTTTCCTTTTTGGTGGCATTCTACGCTGGCCTCACCGGGGCCTTGCTCAAACTGCAGAACAGCAGACCATACTCAAAAATTCCCTTTCTAGACTAGAGTTTACCTCAGGGCACGTACAGTACTGTACAGCCTGGAGGAGTCTCCTCCTTTGAGCACGCTTTGACCATGAAAACCGCTGTTGTCGTTTTGTTCTGCTTGTGCCACTGCAAAATGTCTCATCTAATTAAAGAAATAATGACCCTGTGTGCACACCAAATGACAGAACAGAGATCTGTTATGAATATCTCAATTTTGTCTGTACGATTACATCATGGAATACATTATGCATTAATATATTCCCACAGGGAATTTCACAGACACTTACCACACAGGAAATAGAATATATTCATGCAAGTATAATTGCACTTTAATCAGTCAAAGATTTTATTTCTAACATCTGTTTCACATCCATAACGAATGCAGCAAATCTGAACATGGAGAACAATAATAGAGTATTTGAACCATGAATACATTCGCTAACTCTTAATAAGGATTCAGAAGGAAAACGTGCCACGCAACAAAATAAAATGCGGATACAGTCTTGATAAGAAATAAGACTGGATATAAAAAGTGCAACAGTCTAGGGTAGGAAACATCCTACGACGACAATAAAGCCAATGACCAGTCTATTTCTGGAGTCTGTTCATTCAACTGTTGCAGTTTTTAGCTGGGTAAATTATATTAGTGCTAAACCGTTCACAGTTCACACCAAGTACTATAGCTATAATGATATAACTCAAGTGGCTGGCAGAGTTCACACCACCACTATAACAAAGCCAACGGTGAATGGTATAGTTATAGTGCTTGGTGTCAAGTCAAATGGTCAAATCTCCACTTCCCCACACAAAGACTGCACTCAGGAGGTTATCCAATGTGTATAGGATGGATTCCCCTATACTCTTTCAAAGATGATACATTATTGTTTTCTTTCACCTGTTGCAAGGAATTTAAAGAGGTTAAGTCTACCTGTGAGTTTTATAAATATTTAGCACATGTAAAAGTTGTAACAAGAGCTTGTGACTAAATAACTACACTGGATCCATTGGAATACAGGTTCTTTTTTACCATTTCCTGAACAGTAACGGTTTTGGACATACAGTACAATATTTCCACGGCAATGTAATTCTTCAAAAGTAATGCCAATGTGGCGCACACAACCTGTATCTGTATCTACCCTTCTCTTTCCTCTCACACTTTAATCTGCAACAGTATGCTACTTAACGTCATGGTAATATTATGATTGGCTGTAGTGTAGGCTTGTACGTTGTCTTGTTAAGCAATCGATTGAACTTGTTCATTTGTTCATTTATCAGTCTGGGTCATTTTTATAAGCAGAGCGTATTCTAACATAGAAATAGGGCCCTGATATTGCAGGTAAATGTAATAATGACACCTTTGTATTTCCTAAGGGAAATATAGAACAGTAATTGCATAGATAGAGCCATAGACAATTTCACAAAAGAAACCAAGGACACACAGAAACACCTGTTAGCACAAGGATCTCCTAAGTTGACAACTTAATTCATGTAATACTAGTCTGTCTTCTTATAATGTCAGCAGACATAGATCTGATCTGAAGCATAGCAGCGCAATATGGTGCGATGGTCACAACAGCCCTGTTGCTGACCAAAACGTAGCATAGATTGTGTAAGTACTACATGTGTGCAGCTGATAAGTATAGTTTGATCTTTGTGTAATAAAAATCAGAAGAACCCCCTTTACTTATATTTTCCTCTATGTACACAGTCATGTGTATATAGCACATATATAGCACATTTAGAAACTCACAACTTTTCGCATCCCTGACGTGTTGTGAGCTTGTAGATCATCTATTTTCGGTATGTGACAAAGCATCCGACTTAAATGTGAATAGTTGAAGGAATGACATGGGTGTCTCACTCTCTTTGCTCCCAGAAGCAACACAATCCACTGAGTGGCTCAACGATGAATATTATTCTGTCCAGATTTCTCAAACTAGACATATTCTATACCCATACTCCCCAAGTATAAAAAGGGACAAAAAATGTCACCTACAAAAATAAATGCATATGCATTTGAATACTTAGTATTGTAAAAAATCTTTAAGTATATATCTGAAATGAATCATGCTTCTACTATATATACAAAATACCACAATACCCTACTGTATGTTTCAGATAGATACACATCTAAATCTGGTTGAATTTTTCATGTTGATATATTTTTAATTACATATGTCATAAGATTGAGACAAATGTGGTACTACTGTACACGTTTATCATGATCAAATGGGTATAGTTGGGGGCTGAGTTATGAAAAACAACATCTTATCTTACTTTCTAAAATTACATAATAAAGAAACAATGTTACATTATGATCAGTGAATCTAATAGAATGTACTGTTTATTTTTTAGTAGTTTATGTATTTTTCAGTGATTGCAACATAAAAAGACGGTGGTACCATTACAGAACATGGTGATATTAAGAAAGATATTAAGAAAGATTAGGAAAAGTGCACGTAAATGTATAATCCCTGTTGCTGTAATAACATTATAAGTAGAGTGATCAAGGATCAAGCAAAGACATTCTATTATATTACATGAAAATGATTTCTATTCATTTTCTATATGTTCACTATATTTGGCATAATCTGAGACAAAGCATCTATTGCTGGTATAACCCCTAATTTTGTTTCACTCCATCAAGCTGATTTAATTCACAATAATGTGATATGTGGCTAAAGTGTGACTATAGAGTCAATCAGTTTAATGTAAATACCTGTTTGAGAAGTTAATGAAAGGTGCTGTCTCGTTCTGATCAATCATATTTGATATTACATTTTGCCACTGTGAAATTCAAGACAATAATTAACTGCAGGAAAAGCAGTGAGGTATAGAGCAATATTTAGGCTACTCCACAGCAGAGAGCTAGCTGACCCTGACTCAGTCTCTTTCCCAAAGATGGAAAGAGTGGGAAAACCCTATTGATATAGCAACCAATTTAGTAATGAGTTTAGAATTACCCAGCTGGAATCAAGTATTTCCACATAATTATATATCACTCAGCTGTGCCTGGATAGTGAGACTGAACACTGGCACTATTTAAATAAAGTATTTGCTTGTTAGTCAAATGGCTTGAACTCATATTGAAAAGTGACAGATGGAAAATCCCTGCGATTATTAGACTGAGATCTGCTACAGCTCACTAAAGGGGGTCTAATTTGATGGGCTAAAAGAAATTAATAAATTAATGAACTGCAACAGATTGCTATGAAATCCAGAAGCTACTTGACATAATATAGGCAACAATTAAATTTGATTCAAACTTTGTCAAAGACGTGACAGACATGGAGCAGCCAGCCAGCCACACATGCACCGCATAAAAAGAAAATAATCGGTGTAAAGTGTGAAAGTCTTTGTGACAGCGATATGACTTCCTGCGTTCAGGATCCAGGATCCTTCAGTTTTAGCTGAGCAGGCAGATCCAGAGAAAAGGCGGATATGGGAAACATGAAAGGAAGCTCAGCTTAAGCAAAAATACTGTTAAAAAAAAAATAGGCGCGTCAATATCCTACTGGACAAGATCATCTTCAACTCGACTCGATCGACGCTGACTGCCTGGATGGCTCTGACTCCAAGACAAGTAGCCTATACTTTCTATTGTAACATTAGTTCTGTTGTTTTTAAACCACCCCATGGTGAGCACTCCAAATCCATATGCTTTGTTTTGTTAAAAACCGACTTTATTTTTGTTTAGATGGCCAGACGTGTAAAAAACAAACGCCACCCATTTCACTGTAAAACAAACAATAATAAGGAGTTTGGGTTGATAACCTTTCCTTGACTTAATTGTAGCGAAAAGCACAGAGAGGGAATTGGCATTCCAGTAGCAAATAACAACAACAACAAAAAAAAGCATTGTACTCACACAAAGTTCGATGACGATTTAAAAAAATGCACCGTCAAACGTGGTGGAGCAACAAGTCTTTCAACACAATGTTTTTGCAGGGCTCCGAAAATGCTCCAGTGAAATCTCCAACTCCCGGTTGATCCAACTATGGAGAAGAAAACACCACGGTTTTTATCCGTCATCTTGTCCAAAATTGCCATTCAGTATAATAGTTTACGTTTTAATATCTCCCTGAATCCTAACGGGGGGTTTTGTGAGCTCCTGGCACAGGACTTACTGCATTATAATAGGGCGGGCATGGACGGGCTTCTTCTAAAAAATGTAAAAAATGTCAAAGATTTTCCGTGCTATGTCAATGCAATAGGCTAAAACACTGAGTGGACAAAGTGCACCCTGTTGCAACAGCGACAAGAATCGCCCATCCATCTCACCACCACCGCTAGAAATACTTCAAATATGTCACATAGTGGGTTAAACTGTACACACAGCACACATTTGTATTTTTAATAATCACAATTCTCCAGTATTTCGAAAAGAAGAAACTAAAGCCCCTTACTGGGAGTAAGTCTGCTATCATTTTTGCATATCATTAACTAATAGAAACTTACCTCAAAAAACACCTCCCGTTATTGATATTTATGAGAAAAAAATCACCCCCTTTCGCTTTTATTTCTGGATATATTGTTATTATTATTAATAATGATAATAATATTATTATTTTGTAAACTGTGTAAAGTTATTCTATATAGTGTATTCTGGGCCAGCCAGCCAAAGGTAGGTGTACGTGAATCGCTGAAGCTGACAAGAGATGCGAAGAATGCTCGGAATGAGGGAGCAGGAATGAAATGAACGCAGAGAGCGAGTTTGCATCGGGGCGGAGCGAAGGTGGCGTCATCCCCGGACCGTCAAAAGCCTCGATTCATCGTGGCCACAGGAAAATAGCGGACCTACAAGCTCACAGCGCGTCGCGCGCGCGACGCGTTGTGAGCTTGTAGATCGGCTATCTTCCTCAGCACAGCCTTCGATAGCCGAGCACATGCAGGCAGGCAGGGGGCGAGGAGGGCCCACCATGCAGCCAGGCAGCCACCACTGGTCATGCACACACAACAATTAATCCTCCAGTATGACCCCAGAGGACACATTGAATTTAACTTTTTCCCCTCACTGTAGCCTATATGTTTCTTTTCCCTTTTTTACCTCCTTTATGATGAATTCCTGTTCTGTTCTCTGGCTATATAGAAGTGTCTATTTGTACGTCTCTAAATGTTTTGATGAATTGAACAAGGTGGACCCTCTTGTAAACAAGTGTAATGCTTTATTGGGTCGTCCACTCACAGTTAACACTAGTCTTTGTATTGAGTTGTGCTTGAAATGTACTGTAATTCTGCAAACTGTTAATACATATTTCAATCAATCAATCGATCAATCAATCATCACAGTTCATATATCATATCACAGTTTCATATATTTCAAGAAAGACAGCATTTTCTTTAAGTTATTAAAACTGTGATACTGTGTCACAGTGTCACAGTAACAACTGTTTTATGTTCAGTTGTTTAGAAACATGTACACACACACACACACACACACACACACACACACACACACACACACACACACACACACACACACACACACACACACACACACACACACACCACACACACACACACACACATGCATAGCACACATACATACTGTATAGGCTACATATACCGTACATGCATACATACGTACCTGTAAAAATGTAGTACACAATAATTAGTACATAGTACACAACTACACATAGTACATGCATAAACTTTCCTTAATGATTATATCGGTTTCTGTATTCATTTATGATGTATTTTCTCTATTATTAAGGTTATTGTAGCGGTCACGCCGGTCAATTTGTATTGGGGGTGGGGAGGGGGTCGCGAGACATGACTGTGGTTCAAGAGGTAGAGCAGGTCGTCCAATGATCCATGGGTCGGCGGTTCGAATCCCGGCTCCTCCTGTCTACATGTCGAAGTGTCCTTGGGCAAGACACTGAACCCCAAATTGCTCCCGGTGTGCTGGTTGGTACCTTGCATGGCTTCCGCTGCAATCGGTGTATGAATGTGTGTGTGAATGGGTGAATGTAATGCACAATCTATGTAAAGCGCCTTGGATAAAGGTGCTATATAAATGCACCATTTACCATTTAAAGCATTTCCGGGGGTCCTCAGCCCAAAATGTTGAGAACCCCTGGCCTGCACTAGTGCATATAATCTGAAAACAAAACACCTGAGAAAAGTGTGGAGGGTGATTGTTATGTCACGTAATCCTACGGGCTGGGGGCGGGGCTGCACCTGACAGCAGAGAGTCTGAGAATACAACAGCCATGTGTGCAGAGCAAATTATTGGCATAATGACCTGGTGAAAAAAATAGGTACAAAACTTTCATTGTATTCAATAATGCCACACTGAAATATAAGACAGTAGGGAGGTAATTGGGACACTGTATAAGAGGTACTTATTTTCAGACTATAAATGCTGTAGTTTGAACATGACACGGCCATGTCACCTGCCTGAACATGCTATCCATTTAGAACATGAACATGATCCTGTGTGAACATGTCATCCATTAGAAGCCAGTGTTGTCTTCAAAAGAAAGGGATCTATGAAGATGAATGACTGCCCTCCTGAACACATCCATCAACACCTGGAGCTGGAACACCTGTCTGTGCATGTTCAGCTGAGAGAGAGGGAGGTGTGTGATTCGATGGCTCTTTTTGACACCACCAGACTGTCTTTCAATCAATGACATTCCCATTTGCAGTTGTTTTAATTGTTTCTAGACGGTGTGTACCAAAAGTCAAAAGCTCATTGATTCCATGATAATGTCTAGGACATTGTTTGACGTGTAGCTGCTTTGCAAGAAACTGTTGTATTATGCACCTTGTCTGTTTTTCCTGCATAGACGTCAGTCACCTCAAGAACAAAGTACGGTACTAACCATCAAAAGGCAGCATGTATTCATGCAAACGCAACATTAGTCACTATAAGTTACGCTCATTTTCCATCTGTGGCAAAAGTCCACAATTTATGCAAAAAGCCTGCCAAACGATCTCAGCATATGTCGTAAAGTAGAAATACTTCAGGCCAGAATTCACTCATCACCATGTCATGTGTCAGGATTCAGGAAATATGTATGAAGAAAGGCTCTGTTTGAGTGCACCCAAGTGGGATTGCATTTTGTAGGTTACTGAGCCAAATGATTAAAGCTAAATTATGGATACAAATGAATATTTTCTTATCTCTTATTTCTTATCTTGGTGTGCGCTGTGCAGTTACAGCATTCCTTCATGTGACAGTGTTGAAAAAGCGATGCTCTCATCTACTGAACTGTTTACCCCAAAACAAATAGTTCACCCACCCACTAAACCGTATTAATGCACAGCCTCCAAACTCTTTTATGGCTGGGTGTGGTCACAGCGCTATAAGCTGCAGGGACAGCAGCTGAGAGAAGGGAAGTCTGAACAACAATGTCAGCATGCAGGGAAAGAAGTCCCACATGCCTGACACAGCAGGAACATCTCCATAGAAAGTGCCATACCCTGCAGGGCACAGTGAGGTGGGTGAGATCCATGTCGGGTCATGTAAATTCACTGTATGGATACCTTTACCTATATTGAACAGTAGCATTTTAGAGTAATGGTTTCTTAAGGGTTTTCAGTGAGGCAGCATTTTACCTAGAACCTTTTAAAACATTATTTTAATTATTTTTACTTTTATTTTTTTCTGAAACTCATATGAGAGACAGTTAGTGTCTCCACCATTCTGCATCCAAGTAATAAATCACCTTGAAAAATATTAGTTGATTGGTTCAACAACTACATCAGGTATAAAGTGTTAGTGAGTTAAATATAGTGATACTTGTAGCCTACTACTCCATGGTAACTGGTTGGTGTGGCTTCATGACTGGACCCCACTTCTCTGAGTTCCACAATATATACAACGTGTCTGTGTATAAATTCATTCAGCAGATACCGGATACCGAAATTCCTATGCACCTGTCGGGAGCGTACCTATGTTCCCCAGGTTATATGTTCCCCACCATGCAAAAAAGGTTCTTTGTTCCCCACTTAGAATAAACCTAAACCTAAACCAGAAACCTAACCTAGTAATTTTAGTAATTCTAGTAAGACTAAAAGTATTTTAGCAACTTAGTCTTAGTTTTACTTTTAGTAGCAAATTCTGATTTATAAAAATAAAACATAATTGCTCAGACTCTTCAACAAAGATGACAAAAACAAACATTCTTTGTTCTGTACTTATACATACAATTGTATAGTACAAAACACTGAAGTGCTTTAACCAGAAACCTATAACGCTAACCCTAAACCCTAAGGTAAGTGGGGAACATAGAACCTGGGGAACATAGGGATGACCCCCACCTGCACTAAAAGGACTTCCTTATACCAATACATTGAGTTTAAAATGATGACAGCTCGATATTAAGAATAGTAAAGAAAAAAAGACAGGACATGCTTTTGAGAACGATAAATATGATAGCACCTTATACTCAGCATCTACAATACAGGCCTATTATATTATTTTATATTATGTATTGGATCTTATTTCATTGTTTGTCTTTATGTGATGCTGATATACTTTCACATTATAGTATGCAAGCTACACTGCAACTATACACTTGGATTTACAAGTACAATTTAGGCCAAAGCATACATAAATTATAGATACATAGATGAGTAACAGATTTGTTGACCACCTGAGCTTAAATGGCCCACTAATACTAGAAGGAAAACTAACTTAACTAAGGAAAAAGTGTTAAGGCAGCAACAGACATGTGGCTGCCTATTCGTATGTAGGCATACCTACGTATAACACATTTTAATCCATTCATATGCAGACATATTTCCTTTTAAATTTGTATTTAAAGTTGTTCTTTGCAAGTGCTTTTACATCTGTCTTCATGAGCTAAAGTGAGCTTGATCATTATTTCCTCACTTCCTGACTAACAAATTGTGTAGAGTGCAGCCTTCCCTCTTCTTAATGTCTTACCTTGAACATCTTACCTAAGTTTGGACATCAATCATCATGTCAGGAGGCAGGACTGGCCTCTGCTTACATTTCCCAATCTCTAGCCTCCCCTAGCTGCCCTAATGTGTGCCTGCTTCCTTAGTAATGGTTCCTTCCCTAGCAGCTGTCTCACATACAAAGTCAAACTGAGGCATACTGTTAACTTATCTCTCCAAGCAGGAAAATAACTATAATTTATAATTGTTTACTCTTGTTTGCTACTATTTGCACTGTAGCACCTGAATTTCTAAAGGGGTAAGAAAAAATATCTACAATAATCTAATAATCAGAGGGGACAAAATGTCCCCCCACTTTTCAGCTATTTAATTATTTTTGTTTCATTATTATTCAAATTACTGTCTCTATCGATAAATGTTTGGAGTGGATCCAACGGATACATCACAGAGGATATACGTCCTAGGTGCATCCAAGCGATGTATTTTTGTTCTGAGGTATTCTATAGTGACTCATAGGAATAGACTATGTGACAACCAGGTATGTGACAGCCGGAATGTAAACGGCACCCCGGGAGCAGTATGGGTTGGCGCCCAGAACCATTGCGGCTCAAGAAACCACTACTCCTGAATGAAGTGTCTGGTGCTGGGAGTCTGGTGCAATGCACAGGTCCTGGCAGTACTCCTGGTGAGAGCAGGAGTGGACCTGGTGAGACGTAGGAGGGGCCCGGACAGAGGTCAACCCACATCGGATCTACCAACATCATACCCCTCACTCAGGCGACCAAGCCGGGGTTGATCAAATCCCGACTTACGTCCCAGTAGCTACCCTCGATCAGTCCATCAGGAAATAAGCAAGGCCACACAATCCGTTGCTCCGGAACTACTCTGCCGGGACTGGGAGAACCAGATTCTGGCGCGTGGAAGGACTAGGCTCTGTGGGTTGACTCCTGTCCGGGTCTCACCAGGTCCACTTCTATTAGGATATATCAGGCTGGACTGTATGGACAAACTGCAAATCTGCAATAATGATTGTATTTTTTCCATACTGTACAGTGTACACGTTTTCACCTTTTTCGTTTACTTCATATAACTGTATATGACTATTCCTTAATTTCTTTCATAGAAGTGTGTATTTGTTGTATCATGTCCAGATGAATTGAAAATGGAGGATCCTGGCCTGCATGTTCAGTAGCCTAAACAAGTCTTTATTTACAACCTTTATTTATTTTCTTATAAAAGGGCAAAGCCTTCATTTTCAATGATGCTGAGATTACAGAAGACATAAGTGCAGGCTAAGGGCCGATGTTTCGGCGCCGAAATGATTTCGGCTCGTCAGAAATTTTCAGTAGCACCGAAGAGCCGACTTTAGGCTCCCACTTTTATTCGGCTCTAAAATAGGAGTATGAATCGGCCCTAATAATATTGAATAAGAACAGCAGGATAAAACTTGTATTGTGAAAACATTTATTAAATCAAATTCTTCATCCAGACAGAGCTACTATTGTCTAGCCTGGCTAATAAGCCAGACTCAAATCACACAGGCAATTGTTTTTGCCAACGGCTGATTCGGTCTGGCTTATTAGCCAGGCTAACAATTGTCATAACAACACATTAAAGTGCTCATAGGTAGCTAAAGTCTGAGAGGTCCATTTGGTTACATTATAGGCTACATAGTTTGTACTCTGGGCACGGACTGTGAAGGTCCTGACGTAAACCACGCCCCCATTATGTCACCATATAGCCACGCCCCCAAACGTGCCCCCCCACTTCTGTCCCCCCACTTTTTTCCACTAGCCTGCGCCCCTGTGTGTGTGTGTGTGTGTGTGTGTGTGTGTGTGTGTGTGTGTGTGTGTGTGTGTGTGTGTGTGTGTGTGTGTGTGTGTGTGTGTGTGTGTGTGTGTGTGAATTAGGCTTAAGTGGACACTCTTTAGTAAGACCATATAATTATGGTCTTGAGATAATATCTACCTACAACTTATCTTGACAAAAACATGCTTTGCATACCATAAATCAAATACTGAGATTTATTTAGATGTATGTCACAGCAAGTGAAGCTATATTAATAATACCTGTTGCTGTAGGTAAACCAAATAGATGTGTCCTCATTCCTGACTTAAAGGCTTTATTGGGATCCATGGCAATGCTTGGAATTGGAGCATGCCGTTTCTCTGATCTAAGCCACTAAAAGGGAGGCCAGAAAGTGATAGAATCAGTCTCTGCTTTAGTTCATTCTACTCCAGATCTCTTGTGTCTCTGCCACTGGCTGTTCTGGCCTGGCTCTAGCATGGCCTGCAACCTCGCTTAATCAGATATCCCTGTAAGGCCAGGTGCAGACCATTTCCCTGGGTCTCCACTTTGACTGCTCAGCCAGCCACACTGATTGGCTTTATTCAAAGATAAGAGACAGGCAAGTGAGTACTACTTACTAGCCTGTACTATGAATGGAAGAGGGGCAGACTTTGTTTGTCTAATAAGAGCTTATATATGTTCATATAATGCATATTTTTGAGGATATATATTTATTTTCCAAGTTGTACTCCAATAAACCAAACAGGACTAGTAATGTAATGAACTTGAGGACCTTTTCTTCACGTGTTACATGACAATGTAATATTGTTTGTATAATATGCTTCAGTTCATTTCTGTTCTCCAAAAAGTAATTCAGGTGCAGTACAATTTATTAATTCCTATTATCATATGATGAAAAAAACTCTCTTATGCAGCACATCAACCTATTCATGATTACTTCAAATAATTGTTTTGTTATTGCCATGGTTATTTGCTACATGGATGGACTATGCATACATGTAGAACCATTGAAATGTCTCAATCCAGTCCAGTGTCAGTAAATGTCCCCTTGTGGCTACTTAGTAAACAGCTAATTAATATGCTCCTTGTGAGGGTTGCTTTGATTATTAGAAAACTTAAGGTTTTAACATACTTACTACATACTAATCATATGAAAAACGTTAACTGTAATTAATTGATTGATTTTTGTATTCAGTCAGTTGAATTGATTGATTATTCAGGCTTCTACAACTTCACCTACACTTACAAAACATTAGTATTTTGACTATATCAATTTACTGAGTATACAGACTATATCAATGCTGTGTGACTGAGTATACAGTAAGTTATGCATTATTTTTTACACGTGTTATTTGAACATCATATATATATATATATATATATATATATATATATATATATATATATATATATATATATATATATGATTGCGTGCTGATTATATATTTGCCTGATCAAAAAAAATGTGTGATATCTATAAATCATAATAAGCAATGAATAACTGGCATATAAAAGAAAAATGGCAATTTCATTCCTTGTGCAGTCTTCTTTGACTCTGTAGATACTGGTAGGCCTATGTCAATCCACTCATAAGCCACCCCCCGTCACCCCCCTCTTTCTCTCTCTCTCTCTCTCTCTCTCTCTCTCTCTCTCTCTCTCTCTCTCTCTCTCTCTCTCTCTCTCTCTCTCTCTCTCTCTCTCTCTCTCTCTCTCTGTTGTCTGTGTAATCTTAGCCAGAGGACTTGTCTCCAAGCAACAGCTGAGGTTTTGATGTCTAAATGTTTGTGCACTAAATGTCTCTTTAATCCAATTTTGTAATGCAGTGTTTGAAGATATGGATCAATGCCCGCTGCCTTTGATGGCCATCCTGGTACTCAGAGGCATGTCACTGTATCAATCCTACACAACACAAGACAAAAAGAACCAGATCACTTGATAATCTTCTCACTGTACCATTGTAAAGAACAATCTAATCATACTGATGTGGTGCACAATCATTTGAAGGGACATGTCCATTTTCTTTCTGAAAGAATATTGCTATTCTGTATTTTGTCTACCTCAATGTTGTGTTGTGTTTATGCAAATATTCAGTCTATCATCATCTGACAAAACGATTGTAATATAAAATAAAATAAAATAAAATATGAGGTGAATATGAATTATTGGTTTAATTTCTGTGAGAAATGTTGGCAGCTTCTCTTCCAAAATGCCACTACTTTGTTTTGACCAGGAACCTTCACCATGAAAATATGTTAAATATATTTTTGATAGAATAAAGAATGTAAAGCAAGTAATGTTTTCTGTAATGGACAATAATAGGTCTGCAAAATCTTAAATTTGCATCTGCAATGGAGAGATTGCAGTGTATATCTGGATTTTCCTACAGATTAGAACGGCCTTTTAGTCATTCAAGAAAACTATTCTCAAGACAATAGTCTTCTTTTAAATTGTGACCATGTGGAAATATTACTATTTCTGATTCATGTCAATTTATTAAAAGATTCCATTTGAAAGAAGCAGACCTGCTGCTCTGTCTGTCTTACATGGATTAGCCAAACACACAGTCTGCTCCTGAACGGATCTGCCCTTTGTCATGCTGCTGCTGCTATGGTCTTCATTTGATCTCCCGAGAAGCTCTTATACAAAAGGTACATTCACAGACTCATTCTATTTAAACTTTTAGTATGTCTGCCCCATGGATTGTCCCTCAGGGATACATAGCGTTTTGTTTTTGTTTTGTTTCCCAATTCAATTCAATTGAATATTACATCTGATGTCCAGAGCTCATCTCCATCCCTTGCCCTCGGACTAATGCTTACATTATGCTCCATCATACAACGGTGTTGCAGTGGCGTGCACAGATAGACACTAGGGGGTGCTAGAGCACCCCCTGCCCTTTTGGCAATGTGCCCTTTAAGTTACACTGTACAGTATGTGGACCATGGAAACATTGATCAATTCTTGATAAAAAGCTTCTAATATATTATTTAGGCCCCACAATCTATAAATCTCACACTATTAAGGCAACCGGCCGGTTCCACGCGCTGCACAAAGTGCCCTTTTTTCCACTTGAGCACCTGCCCCTCTAAATGTCTGTGCACGCCACTGCGGTGTTGTATGATGGAGCATAAATGAGGTTCAATGCCCCTCACAACTTATTTTAATTAATACAATTTATTTTTTTGTCCAATCTGTATAGTAGACTATGTTAATACAATATAATTTATACAATTGGGGTGGTTTTATTTTGACTCCCTGCTGTTCTATTGAAACATTTAGATTGTGTCAAAGGTCATGTCTCAACTAGACACAGGATCTGACACGATTTTTCATTTTTGAACCGATGGTTAAGATTCAATTTATCCCCCCAGAAAGCAGATCGGCTCTATCAGGGGTAGAAGAGGCAAGTTACAGAGTTCTGCTTTAACTCCAGAGTGTGAATAATTGTTTTTACATCAAGCGATCCGTCATAATAAATAATCATTGGGAAACAGGAGAATAAATAGCCTCTCCGCTTTTATCTGTAAAGTTATAAACCTTGTAAGCTGAAGGATTTGAACTCAGTTCATGAGTCTGTATACAATTGATCTACAGTGTATGAGAATAGAATGTAAATGAAAATAAACACCAGCAGAAGATTGTTTTGTTGAATACACTGAATGAGAGACAAGATGATATATGTACTGTACTGTACAGTACATATACTGTACATATACTGTACATATACATGTGGGAGAAAGTGGTTGTCTTCATATACAATTAGCGTTGCACTTGCAAGCTCTTTACAGGCTCATTTGAGTCCGTTAAGTACAGTATTTAATTTGATTAAATAGAGGTCTCACAAAAATATGTTCAAATCCTGATTCAACACTTCGCTATGCTGGTGTAACAATATACCACATCGAGTTTCACTTTCTGCAAGGTGTTTAGATTTGGGGGGCTTTTAGATGCCATATACACATTATAGGAGACTTTAACAATTTATTTATTATGTTGAAGTTTCCTACAAATCTCAACGTGCAGTATTTAATTTATGTCCGCCGGCTCTATTATCTGTTCAGCAAAAAGGACTTGCCAATAGGACTCAGCCATTAAAAACAGATTATAGCATAACCAATGTTTAAAATGTGATTATAACCAGATGTGGATGCAGATTGTATCTAAGGCAGAGGATTCTCCATATCACACTAAGCATGTTTGTATAATAGAGCTTCATGTCGTGCCATGAGAAAAATAATCAGCACAAAATCATATCTCTCCCCTCTGGTAAATTTGCAAGTCCTATTTAAAGAATATATATAAAAAAGGATACTTCATAGACCGGAGTCCCTCAGGGGTCTATGCTTGGTCTGCCCTCTATAGTACAATGTATGGATGTGTGATCAATGTAGTGTGGGCTGTGTGTAAACTCAATCCCAATTAAGGAACTAAAGGGAAACAAGCACAAAGGTGCTGTCATATGGAGAGGAACACATGGAATGGCTGGCACCCACTCTGGAGCACTGGCTAATAAGCCAGACCGAATCAGCCGTTGGCAAAAACAAATTGCCTGCCGGCGGATTACGGTCTGGAGAGGCTCAATTGAACGCCCATTTCCTACACCAGAGAACTGGTGTGGCCAATCGGGACACGGTATGCAATATGGGCGGGCTTTGGTACAGTGACGTTCAATGCTTGAGACCTTTGACTGACAGTAGCTCTGACCAATTGTGTCAAAGAGAAAAAGTTTGAACCTCCCCCCCGGGAAACAAGATCCATACACAGCATCTCCAGACTCAAATACCACACGACAGTGTGATTTGAGTCTGGCTTATTAGCCAGGCACCCACTCTGGAGCACTGGCCAAGTGTTCCCAATATACAGGATCTGTGGGACAATACACATGCAGACAACACAGGCCCAGTGCAGGCCAGGCCAAAGAGGCTGAGACACCCCCATTAGGGGTGTAACGATATAGCAAACGGCATCGAACAATCCATTTTAATTTCAAGAATCGAAGTATATTGAAATGTAAACAGCAACATTGACTTTGTATCGTATCATATCGCCATAATGAACCAATATTATCATCCATGTATCGAATTGTCAACCATGTATCGTGATACGTATCATATATCGCTGATAAAATGTATCGTTACACCCTAACCCCCATCAGTGACGTAGAGTCTGTGGGGGCCGGGGGGCCAGGGCCCCCATGAGGAATTGGACCAGGGATCTCGGCCCCCATGAGGAATTGGACCTGAATATATATTCGCCTCGGTTCGTCCCGTTTATGCCGCATCAGGTCGCGCCCGTTCGCGCAATTCTCACTTGCATTGACTTTGTATGTAATCGCGCTGCTCTAACCATCCAAGTCTGATACCTTAACACGTCGGTTTTCCTCACTGTCCGGGGCGGGGGGTGGTGGGGGGTGGACCGCGTTGCCTGTCCCCTTGTACACATGCAGATCAGGCATTGAAATGCTAATCCATGTCTTTGCCAAAAACTGAGAATCTACAAGGCGTCGTGTTGCATTGTGAGCATGTACTGTAGATCTGCTATGTTCAATCCAATCCAACTTTATTTATAGAGCACATTTAAAAACAACATTGACAAAAGTGTTTTACATAAACATAACAGAACGAAAATAAAAATACATACATAAGTCAAAGATAAAAACATAGTATAGAGATACAAATATAAAACAAGGTGGAAACCGGTAAAACAAAAGTAACTCATAAAAGACAAACCCACTCTGGGAATAAAAAAGTGTTTTAAGAGATAGAGGGGGACAATTTTACATAGAGGGGGAGTTCATTCCAGAGTTTTGGGGCAGAAAAGGCTCGATCCCCCCTAAGAACCAGCTTGGCCATCAGGGCCTCCAGCAGCAGCTTATCTGCCGATCTCAAGGTCCTTCATTTAAAAGATCCGAAATATATGGAGGTGCTAGCCCATGAAAAGATTTAAAAACAAACAATAAAATCTTAAACTTAATCCTAAAGTTCACGAATATTCGCCACATAGGCAATATTAGGTGATGAATTGAACATGGTGGACCCTCTTGTAAACAAGTGTAATGCTTAATTGGGTCGTCCACTCACAGTTAACAGTCTTTGTATTGAGTTTGTGCTTGAAATGTACTGTAATTCTGCAAACTGTTAATAAATATTTAAATCAATCAAACTCTTATCATCGTACATCATATGACGTAAATTCTCCATTCATTGTCAATGGGAATTTCACTAGTCGGAATGAACACACCATTGAGAAGGTTTAAGAAATGAATGAATGGAATGGGGCGTAGGTTCCGGGGGGGTCGCCGACGCGTGATTTGGAATCCCACCGCAGCTCCAGGAAATCCTGCTGTGATTGGCCAGTAGTCGCTGTGATTGACAGTTCTCTCATGTAGGATGAAAATAGCCGATTTGCTCGTCCACATGTGACGTAAATTCTCCCTTCATTGTCAATGGGAATTTAATGTTTGTGTAAGACGAAAATCTACACTAATAGCTGAATATAGCGCCCCTCACAAACACTTTGTGTTTGAAATAGACACTCATGCTTTCTAAGGTGTGATTTGGGGCCCTAAAGAAGAATACAAAATCAACTAGAAATGCACTCTGTCGAGCTGCCAACTTGCTGTCCACCCCTCTGCTGTCAAAATATGACTCCCCAAAAAAACACTTTGGGCTCCATTTTCGTCACCGCTAAACCCCTTATCCCTAAACTTCTTTGCCTTTTTTTTTTTTTACTATTTTGCAAAACATTTTTGAATAGTTAAAATGGCCAGTCTACAAGCTTGACAAGCTGTCAATGTAGAGCCTAGCTGAACTATTCAAAAATGTTTTTCAAAGTAGTAAAAAAAAGGCAAATAAGTTTAGGGATAAGGGGTTTAGCGGTGACGAAAATGGAGCCCCATGTGTTTTAAATAGAGATTAAGGTGTGATTTGGGGCTCTAAAGATGAATACAAAATGAATATCAAGACCCTAATACTGTCCAATAATTAGATGATTAGGTGAAATTATGACAGGCAGTTTCTGCTGTCAAAATATGACTCCCCTGTCAAAAAACACTTTGTTTTTGAAATAGACACTCATGCTTTCTAAGGTGTGATTTGGGGCCCTAAGGATAATTTTACAAAATTAATATCAACATCCCACCCATTAGCACATTTTAATTTAGGATAGGATTATTACAAAACATACATTAACCACTTATAAGCCCTATTTTACTTCGGCTAAATAGCAGATCTACAAGCTCACAATGCCCGTGATATGACACGAGTACTTTTACCGTGGTATAGGCTAAGTATATTTTTTCATGTTAATACTTTTTACTCAAGTCATATTTGAGTAGTAATATTCTATCGGCTATATACCGAGAGAGAGAGAGAGAGAGAGAGAGAGAGAGAGAGAGAGAGAGAGAGAGAGAGAGAGAGAGAGAGAGAGAGAGAGAGAGAGAGAGAGAGAGAGAGAGAGAGAGTATTTTTATATTGTTGTATTGCTACTGCTTGTTAGCTTGTCACCTGAACAGGGAGGCTTATGTGACATGATAAAGAGTGATACAGTAAAAAAAAAAGAGAGAAAAGAAATAAGATGAGAGGGCGGTAATTACACTTAATGGCTGGAAATGCTCCTCTTTAAGACATCTTTGTGCCTCATGTCTGATTATGGGTGGTCATTTTCTGTTGAAAAACCAGAGCTCTCAGACGCTGAGTTTTGGTGATGATAGTGGGACAGGACAATAGGCTATTGAAAGGCATTGTCACATTCACAACTTAAATGTCAGAGGTTGAGGCTGTTGAGAAGTCCAAGTCTCGATTTAGGGCAATAACACCATGCTGTAAAGGCTCTGCAGCTGTTGGCACAAATACTGTTCAGTGGTCTGCCATGACAATAGTCCAACCAGGGGCCACGTCAGGGTCCCCCGGGGGCCACAGGTACACCATTGCTCCAGTCTAATCCTCACCAAACATGACAGATGACACAAATGCTGTTCAGGGATGACAATAGTGTCTCTCTCACGCGCACACACACACACACACACACACACACACACACACACACACACACACACACACACACACACACACACACACACACACACACACACACACACACACACACACACACACACACACACACACACACACACGCGCACACACACACTGTGTGTGTGTGCATTCTGGTATAGATGCCCTGTGGCAGCGGTGGCCGAACGGATAGCGGCGCGGTCTAGATACCGGAAGGTTCCCAGTTCGAATCAGCCGTCCGACACGTTAAAATTACCACCGCTGAAATGCCCTTGAACAAGGCATCAACCACTACGATGAAATGTGTTCTATGAGCAGGGCCTGGCTGGAAACAAGTTCTTGAGCTTAGCCCAGATACCCTGGGTAAATATAGTAATCATTTCATTTAATTTCATTGATTTATATAGGGTGCATCTTACAGCAAGCTGCCTTTGTGTCTGTCAAGGCTGGAACGTGCACGGCAGGGCATTTGCACAAACTGCGATCCACTTATGCCAAGGACTGAACTTATCCATAGCCTACTAAATAATATACAGTATGGCAGTGGTCTAAAGGTTATTAATATTATGCTATGGAGGTAGAAGATTATCAGTTCAAAGAATGAAATAGCATCAGCCATGCACAATGCCAACCTGCATTTGTTCATTATCTCACCAGTTTGCCTCACATCTCTTCTCTCGACCAGAATTGAGGCCCATGGAGTTCTGAGTCAGCGTTGGAGTCTAGACTAGAGGGTCTCACAGCACATACGTGCTCCAGCTCACCTGTGTTCTGGTTTATAGCCAGAGCTGCTTTCTGCACTGTTATTGGGCTATATATGTATATGGATTATACTTACACAATGTAAAGTTTGTATGAAACTCCATTATTGTGCAATAATGCCCACTAGGACTAGGTCACCCTAGCACCAGAAGTGGTTTGACACGATATGCATCATACTTTTGTAGCTACACGGCACAAGCGAGTGTAACACACACACACACACACACACACACACACACACACACACACACACACACACACACACACACACACACACACACACACACACACACACACACACACACACACACACACACAGACAAATAAAGAGAGAGATTATAGAAGGGTGGCTGAATGACATTTCATTTTGATGAAAGGATGATTGCTGTTTACAAGTGTTGATTATTATGTTCTTGTGTTTTATCATCAAAAATACTCTCAAAGTACAACAGACAATTGTGATTATCTTTAAATGAAAGCCATCAAGGCAGTTCATTCAACCTCTACCTATGTTTGGTCCTATAAGAATCTCAATTTGTTTATGGAAAAAGTGTCACATTGTCCAAATTAAAACTAGTAATGTTACTAGTCCAGTACTGGTACTGTATGGACTAGTAATGTAACTAGTCCAGTACTGGTACTGTATGGACTAGTAATGTAACAACTAGTCCAGTAGGCTACTAATGAAATCCCATATTTGGTTATGGTTGTATTTGTAATATAAAAAAATATACAAATATTTTCAAGCTTGCAATGAATAATAAATGAATACAAAATCGCTGCCAGTGTATTGCAGTGGATGTTGAAGATCTTGAAGATGCAAAAACAAATAAACTGTGAATACTAATGCAGAGCCCACTAACAATGTCCTTCAGGAATGAATGCAGAAACAGCACTCCGTGGAGCACATATCTCCACCAAGCTGGGTTGTCATGGCCTGCAGCAGTCAGGAGTCAGGACTCTCGAGGCTGCGGGGAGAATAGGTTCTACGGCATATGGTTCAGGCAATTTGTGGTGTCCCCCTATGGGCAGAAATGAAAGTGCTTTTGCAGGTGCACTGTAGCCTGATTATCAGTCACTCAGAGAGTGGGCGGGGTCTTTGGGCTGGATCCAGGCTAGGTGCACTGTGTGTACAGACAGCAGAACAGGCAGGCACTGGCAGACACAGTTTTCAGTTTTAAATAGGTCTATTCTAGTGATGGGAGATTAATCGGCAAACACATCGGTATCGGCCGAGATTGGCCTTAAACCAATTAATCGGTAATCGGTATCGGTAAAATAATATATCGGATTTAGCAGATTTTTTTTAATTTTATTATAATTATGTTGAAAAATAAATTAAAAAAAGCCTGAGAAAGCCTTTTGTGATGATGAAGGCTGCAAATTATATCAGTGTTTTCTGGGGAAGCTTTCGAAAGAGTCAATAGTTGGAACTCCCCCTTTCATGACGACGCCAGGCCCAGGAAATGAATCCCAATGCATTTTCCCCATAGACATTTCAAAAAGTATTTATTAAAAGACCTTTTAAGCGTCGTACGAAGCCAACTCGAGTCGTGACAAATCATGACAACAAACACAATATTTTGGACCAAACAAATAATTACAAAGAAGAAAAACAACAAGAAAAGTGTTGCAACCTTCCGTTTTTTTCTACTTTCTAATTCTTTGTTTGGCCCAAAACAAAAGTTGGCTTTGTCCGCGGCGTAAACATCTTTAAATACTTTCTGAAAAGTCTATGAGGAAAATGAACAGGGATTTCTTTTCCGGGTCTCTCGAGGGGGCGGGACTGCGACGCTCTATAGCGGCTATATTTCCGTTTTGTACTTTTTATTTGTTTTCAGATTACCTTAACTACATAATATTTTGAAACATTTTACTATCATGGCTGTTTCTTTCATTTTACAGTCTATCTGTAGTCCTTGGTAAAGGCTATTATATATTTCTATCTGTAGTCCTTGGTAAAGGCTATACATTTCTATTTTACAGTTTATCTGTAGTCCTTGGTAAAGGCTATACATTTCTATACAGTTTATCTGTAGTCCTTGGTAAAGGACTACAAAGTGAAGGTAAGGTAAAGGCTATACATTTCTATAGCACCTTTCATCCAAAGTGCTTTACAAAGTGCATTTAATTCACACACCGACGGCAGAGGCAATCATGCAAGACACCAAGTTGTCACCGGAAGCAGTTAGGGGTTCAGTGTCTTGTCACCGGAAGCAGTTAGGGGTTCAGTGTCTTGTCACCGGAAGCAGTTAGGGGTTCAGTGTCTTGAAGCAGTTAGGGGTTCAGTGTCTTGTCACTGGAAGCAGTTAGGGGTTCAGTGTCTTGTCACCAAAAGCAGTTAGGGGTTCAGTGTCTTGTCACCAAAAGCAGTTAGGGGTTCAGTGTCTTGAAGCAGTTAGGGGTTCAGTGTCTTGTCACCGGAAGCAGTTAGGGGTTCAGTGTCTTGGAGAACAGTCTTGGTCTTGAAGCAGTTAGGGGTTCAGTGTCTTGAAGCAGGTAGGGGTTCAGTGTGTTGAAGCAGTTAGGGGTTCAGTGTCTTGAAGCAGTTAGGGGTTCAGTGTCTTGAAGCAGTTAGGGGTTCAGTGTCTTGAAGCAGTTAGGGGTTCAGTGTCTTGAAGCAGTTAGGGGTTCAGTGTGTTGAAGCAGTTAGGGGTTCAGTGTCTTGAAGCAGTTAGGGGTTCAGTGTCTTGAAGCAGTTAGGGGTTCAGTGTCTTGAAGCAGTTAGGGGTTCAGTGTGTTGAAGCAGTTAGGGGTTCAGTGTCTTGAAGCAGTTAGGGGTTCAGTGTCTTGAAGCAGTAAGGGGTTCAGTGTGTTGAAGCAGTTAGGGTTCAGTGTGTTGAAGCAGTTAGGGGTTCAGTGTCTTGAAGCAGTTAGGGGTTCAGTGTGTTGAAGCAGTTAGGGTTCAGTGTGTTGAAGCAGTTAGGGGTTCAGTGTCTTGAAGCAGTTAGGGGTTCAGTGTGTTGAAGCAGTTAGGGTTCAGTGTCTTGAAGCAGTTAGGGGTTCAGTGTCTTGAAGCAGTTAGGGGTTCAGTGTGTTGAAGCAGTTAGGGTTCAGTGTGTTGAAGCAGTTAGGGGTTCAGGATAGGATGGTTCACTGCAAATTTCACAACATATTCCTCTACCAAATACTATTTTAAACGTAACGTTATATACAGAATTGGTAGGATTTCAAGTGTGCTAGTCACAGTGCGATGGAATTTTAATTGGCACAAGTCAAGGTTGGAATTCAACATTCTGTATTCTGGTATAGATGCCCATTGATTTATATAGGGTGCATCTTACCGCAAGCTGCCTTTGTGTCTGTCAAGGCTGGAACTTGCACGGCAGGGCGTGTGCACCAACTGCGATCCACTTAAGCCAAGGACTGAACTTATCCATAGCCAGAAGAGTACCAGTTCAAAGAATGAAATAGCATCAGCCATGCACAATGCCAACCTGCATTTGTTCATTATCTCACCAGCTTGCCTCACATCTTTTCTCTCGACCAGAGTTGAGGCCCACACCCATGGAGTTCTGAGTCAGACTTGCCCAGTGTTCTGGTTTATAGCCAGAGCTGCTTTCTGCACTGTTAATGTATATGGCAGGGTTCCCCAATAGGCGGCCCGCGAGCCATTTGCGGCCCGCAGAGCGCCCCCTTGCGGCCCCTGGAAGAATTTCCCCCAGATATACATGGCATTAAATGGGGGTCAGTAGTCTATGCATGTCAAACTGGGCATCCTTTTCAAATGGGGTCTTGCCCTGAAAATGAATTTTCAGGGCAAGACCTCGACCTTGTGCGTGTGGACTCGGCCCCCTGCCTGGTACCCTAGTCAAAATATGGCCCTTTAGGAAAATGAATTGGGGAACCCTGGTATATGGGCTATACTTACACAATGTAAAGTTTGTATGAAACTCCATTATTGTGCAATAATGCCCACTAGGACTAGGTCACCCTAGCACCAGAAGTGGTTTGACACGATATGCATCATACTTTTGTAGCTACACGGCGCAAGCGAGTGTAACACACACACACACACACACACACACACACACACACACACACACACACACACACACACACACACACACACACACACACACACACACACACACACACACACACACACACACACACACTCACACACACACACACACACACACACACACACACACACACACACACACACACACACACACACACACACACAGCAACACAAAGAGAGACACAGAGAGAGACAGAGAGAGAGAGAAAGAGAGCAACTCTTTACCTCTCGAAGGGCAGTGTGTTCTCCACTCATTACATCTAATCAACAGCACTTTTCGTTCAGATAATCTGTTCTTTAGGTCCGACAGCCAGTGCTGTGGCACTCAAATCTAATTATGGGCAGTTACCTTCAAACACGCTTACGTTAAGCAGAGGAAAGATAAGGGGGTTTAAGCTCCTTACATTAAGCTACTATAGCACAATGAGTTTTACAGCGTGTATGGATTCACTAAAAATATGTTCTTTCAGGCTGTTGTTTTTGTCTCCACTAGGGACAAGAGGCGGTATAGTGTACAGTTACCAGTGCAATTTGAGATCACAAACCCCCCCAGAGCAGAGCATAAGATAAGACATTACATGAACATCATAAGAACTTCCAATGTATGCCATATACGACATAGATACATATTATGATACATATCACATATAGAACAATCCATAAATCACATTATCACCGAATCACCCATTTCAGAACCAGATAACGGGGCGGTCCGGGAAGAGATAGGGCTAATTAGAAGTAGCCTCCTGCCTTCTGTATCAAAATTAACTATCGCTGGATTTCTTGTCAGGGTAGGGGGTCCCTAGTTCAAATATTATTATTTGGGGGTCAGGGGGAGTCGTGGGGACCTGAAGGGTTTGGGCAGTGGCGTATCCAGGAATTACGTTTTGGCCAGGCAAGATATGTTAATTGTTGAGATATACCTGCCAGAGAGTGGGATACAAAGGCTGAAAGGCATGCATTTACATTCCAATGGGTGATTGAGGGTCGCGCTCTACCGCAACGGCCAATCAGCTGTCCATTAATAGTGCTCAGGTCTTGTTTTTGTCCTCTTTTTTCTCATTGTATGGATTTTGGCCAGGCCAGAAATGGATTTGGACAGGCGGACGCCTGCCCTCACCTTATTGTAGATATGCCTCTGGGTTTGGGAACGCTTAGCCTATAAAGTGGGACATCACATTCACAACACAAGGGTGTGGAGAGAGACAGAGAGAGGAAGTGACATCACAACACAAGAGAGAGACAGAGGAAGTGACATCACAACACAAGGGTGTGGAGAGAGACTGAGAGAGGAAGTGACATCACAACACAAGGGTGTGGAGAGAGACTGAGAGAGGAAGTGTCATCACATCACAACACAAGGGTGTGGAGAGAGACTGAGAGAGGAAGTGACATCACAACACAAGGGTGTGGAGAGAGACTGAGAGAGGAAGTGACATCACAACACAAGGGTGTGGAGAGAGACAGAGAGAGGAAGTGACATCACAACACAAGGGTGTGGAGAGAGACTGAGAGAGGAAGTGACATCACAACACAAGGGTGTGGAGAGAGACAGAGAGAGGAAGTGACATCACAACACAAGGGTGTGGAGAGAGACTGAGAGGAAGAAAACCCAAGCCTTAATTCCATCAAGAAAGTGGTCAGTGTACTGTTGTGTTTACCAGGAGGAGGGAGGGAGGGACGGACGGACGGACGGACGGAAGGACGGACGGATGGACGGACGGACGGACGGACGGACAGACAGACAGACATGAGAAGGACTTCAGTTGCTTCATTACCCATGTCTGCCCCGTTGAGGGGGCTACTAACATGTCTTCCCCGTTGAGGGGGCTACTAACATGTCTGGGGGCAACAGCAGGTTCCATGTCTGCCCCGTTGAGGGGGCAACAGCAGGTTCATTACCCATGTCTGCCCCGTTGAGGGGGCTACTAACATGTCTGCCCCGTTGAGGGGGCAACAGCAGGTTCATTACCCATGTCTGCCCCGTTGAGGGGACTACTAACATGTCTGCCCCGTTGAGGGGGAAACAGCAGGTTCCAGGAGCAGACACGGAGGAGCCTTTATGGCCTACAGCGTTGCTGCGTTGTCAGACTACAAGCTGGGAAAATGTATTTCTCAATGGACTGATGTTCTGTTATTTTGCTATTATTCTGTTTATTATTTTGTTATTGTCATGTTAAGATCAACTTTGAGTGGTCCTAATCTAAGACTATGGATGTTCCAGAATTGCATTGTCTTCCATTAGTCCCTGGCTTGAATCTATAGCTATAAAACAGTTTGCTTATCAGAGGATCAATTCTTATATAATGATTTGTTATTTTGTGTCTGTTTCCGCTGGTATTTCCGTGTGCTTCCTGAATGTCATGCACAGTGACTCTCTTGAATCAATTCAATGCAGCTACTGTAATGCCTATATTTGAATAAGCTTACAGTAGTTAAACATGCATCTTTAAAAGGCTACACAAAAAGTTAATTTAATGCAGGAAAGATTATGGTGATTATGCTCAAATAAACTGTAGGCTGCTTATTCAAATAACATATTTTAATTGTCTCTACTCTTTTTTACAGCACTATTTGTATTGTACTCCTACTGAGAATGTTTTTTGGTCTGAGGTTTTATAATAATCTTCTTCCAGGCTTTCTATTTATCCATTGCCTCTTTTGAGCTGTAATTTAAATGCAATTTTAGCCTCAGATTGCTGTTTTCTTTAATGCTAATCGTTTGTGCTGAATACCCTGTTTGCTAGTCCCATTTAAGATAGGGTTATTTATAAATGAAATCAGAAAATTCTACAGCGGTCAGTAAGCCATCAGTCACGTTGCAGCCCATCAGGAAAAGCAGACAACAGTGTCCTCTTTAGTGGATTTCATTTAACATTAACAATAACATTCCAAATGTAGCTTTCCAAGCCAAAGTGAACTCTGTGAAAGATACAGTAGTGAAGGATAGGACCATGGAGATCTGTTTACAGAGAAACAATATTTCACATGTTGCCTTGCAACATGTGATCAAGATGTTTGAGTTTGATTTCTCAGATCCCATTCCAAGTGGCCCACGGCCTGGTGGATACCTGTGCTCCGATATTAATTCACTTATGCTAATAAGTGATGATAATGTGTTGTCAAACCCTATAGAATGGTAAACCTATAGCCCATGTCCAGAGCTGTGCTCCTCCAGGATAATGTGTTGTCAAACCCTATAGAATGGTAAACCTATAGCCCATGTCCAGAGCTGTGCTCCTCCAGGATAATGGTAAACCTATAGCCCATGTCCAGAGCTGTGCTCCTCCAGGGTAATGTGGTGATCCTGTCATGGTCAAACAGGAAGGGAGAAGCCAAGTGAGATATGCAGGGTAGTGTGAGAGTTGATTGATGCTGTATGGCTAGCCCCTCATTTCCGATAAAAATGTCTTTCCCAGGCATGAAACATAAGGCTCTTACATACACATAACTCAATGTAAAACAGATCAAATTTGTAGGTTGATTGGTTAAATGCTTTTAAATGGCATCTCTGCTCTTTTCAATTGCGTAAGCAAGGGGTACAAGCTGGGAGCTAAATGGCTTTGATTTTCTCATGGCCTAGACAATTGAATTTAATATACCAAGAGAATTAGACAGATGAGCTGTAGGTATGGTATCTGGCACCTCTGTCTGCACAACACTTTGAATATACTGTCCAAAGTGGGCCAAATCAAATAGACCACTTCACCCATTTTCACCCAATCTTCATTTCAATAAAGGAGACGTCAAGTTGTTGCAAATTAAACTTTTTATTGAATAAAAGCTAAAGCATTTTGGCCATTAGACTAGTATAAGACTAGGTTTTAATAGGGAGAACCCTAGATTCTAGAAGATGCATGTTTTCAATATAACATAGTTGTTTCAACAGTATTACTCATCTTGTAATGCTCATAAAGTTAATGCCACCATTTTCACAACAATACTAAAATAGTCTAAAAGTATAGGCCTAGTCCCGAAGAGAGATTGGTGACAACGGAAGTCCAAAATACTTAAACTAATGTGTAAATGTAAACATGAGGGGGCATGGTGGCACTGGCACAGTCAGTAGTGCTGTCGCCTCACAGCTAGAAGGTCCCGGGTTCGATTCCCGCTGGGGACGCTGTGGGCGCTGGAGGCGTGTTCTCTCCTCCGCGTTGAGTTTGTATGTTCTCCCCGTATCCCCTAGGGTAGGTACCCTCACATGTTCTCCCCGTGTTCCCTAGGGTAGGTACCCTCACATGTTCTCCCCGTGTCCCCTAGGGTAGGTATACCCTCACATGTTCTCCCCGTGTCCCCTAGGGTAGGTACCCTCACATGTTCTCCCTGTGTCCCCTAGGGTAGGTACCCTCACATGTTCTCCCCGTATCCCCTAGGGTAGGTACCCTCACAAAGAACTGCCAGCCGGGGCACCTGATGGAGGGGAAAGGAACTGGTCGGAATAACATGTTCCTTCCACGCTTCCACGCGCTACGTCCGGCCGGGGAAACTCTCCCCTGTCAGGTGAAAAGCAGCTTGGACTCCTCATGCAGTGTAGCACCCAGGATTACATTAGATAATTGACACTGGGTGAAAGAAATGGGTTGCAAAATCGTGAGATAAAAATTATATATAAAAAAAAAAAACTAATGTAAACATGAATCATAGAATCAGTTCTCGCAAGCTCAGATAGTCATCATGACGAGCACTGCAGAGATTACTTGCCTTTAACCCATTTAGGCCTGACGTCGAAATAAAAAAAACGTTCGCTCTGAAAGTATATACATTCAAAGATTTGTACCGCATTTTTACGATTTTTCAAAAATAGCAGACCTTCAAGCTTGTAGCGCGCCACTTGGTGGCACGCTACGAGCTTGTAGATCTGCTATATTTCGTTAAAACACCAAAAGGGGTTCCTGCCCAAAATGGGTTTTAAGGCAGGAACCCCTTTTGGTGTTGTAAGCATTCTGTTGTACTTTAGCTATTGAAAAATAGCAGATCTACAAGCTCGTAGCTTGTAGATCTGCTATTTTTGAAAAATTGTGAAAATGTGGCGCAAATCTTTTAATATATATTCTTTCAGAGCGAACGTTTTTAACTCAAATCTTTGCTTCTGGGGGGGTTGCTGGAACAACATATTTTCAGATGGGGTCGGTGGCCAAATACATGTGTTTTTGGGGGTCCTTGACATGAAAATGTTTGAGAACGACTAACATAGAAACAGGCTTTTCAAGAAAACTGTCAGGATTTAGAAGACATTTGTAGAATTGTCCTCATGTCTAAATGGGTAAGTGCACCACAAATGTTCTGTTCTAGGCAATTCTATTGTGATGCTTGTTGTGTTTGCTGCAACTTTCAGGAACAAAACAGAAGCTAAATCATAAGGAAAATGTTGCGGAAAAAATTGGTCCACTGAAGTGAATGGGTTTTTTATTTTTTACCTAAACTGATTGGACTGTAGCCTACAGTACTGTAGGCAATTGCACTTTTGACAAACTTAACTGTGCTGGTAACCTTTTAAAGGATTGCACCATGGTAACTTTTAGATTAATTGCACGTCTTACATAATATAGTTTTGCTTTTATTTAGGTATTTGTCTATGTTGTGTTTTAGGCTTTGTCTTTTTATGATGTTTTTTTGTTGATGGTTTGATGTTTTATATTGCACTGCAAGTGGTTGATTCTGATTCTCTTCACACCCACTTGGACCAAATAGCTTTGAACTGTCCAACATTACTACTGTATACTTAGATTTGCCAGGTGTATAATGAGGCCACTGATGGCAAGCGTGTCCCCTTACAAAACTCAACTTCATGTCAAACTCCTTGCTGTTCCATATAGTCACCTTGGCTTTTACCACTACCCATAGGAGGCTACAAGGTCCTTAATGACCGAGTAGGTTGGGAGGGACACTGTAAGAATTCAGGACCTTCATCATCACGCGTCCCCTGCTGTGCATAGAGTCAAAGTCAAAGGCAGGGCGGCCACGTGGCTCAGGAGGTAGAGCAGGTCGTCCAATGATCCCTGGGTCGGCGGTTCCAATCCCGGCTCCTCCTGTCCACAACTCCACATGTCGAAGTGTCCTTGGGCAAGACACTGAACACTACATTGCCTCCAATGAGTTGGTCGGTGTGAGCTCGCCACCATTGATGTGTGAAGTGAGGACGCTGGCGTTGACTGCTTCACCTCCCAATGTATGAATGAATGAACCATTGTAAAACGATTTGAGCACTTGGAAAAGCGCTATAAAAATGCAATTCATTATCAAATGAGATTGATGACAAAATAATGCATTGTAAATATAATGGACGAAAGATGGACATAAAACTTTATGAGAATATTCATGCTTTCCGGATGATGTCATCTTTCCATTCGAGTGACCTTTCCTCCATCTCCACTCTCAGGCCACAATGTAAACTTTATAGCAAAGATATCTCATATTAATGTAAATGGCAGATTGCCATGAAACTTTCATGAATGGTAAATGGTGCATTTATATAGCGCTTTTATCCAAAGTGCTTACATAGATTGCATTACATTCACCCATTCATACACTGAGGAAACCATGCAAGGCACCAACCTGCACATTGGGGGCAATTAGGGGTTCAGAGACTTGCTCATAAGGACACTTCGACACTTCTAACACTATTTTGATTTGGGTGACCCATGACCCCAATTCTCAAGCACCACCCTCAGGTCAAACTTTCCTTTTTTTTTAAAAATATCACAAGATTTTTGTAACCCATTTCACAAAAACCCAGTGTCAATTGTCTAATGTAATCGTGGGCACTACACTCCCTCTGCCAACCTGGGGAGAGCAACGGACTGACCTCATGCTTCATCCAATGCATGAGGAGTCCAAGCCGCTTCTTTTCACCTGACAGGGGGGTTTCCCCGGATGGACGTAGAGTGTGGATGGAAGTCGTTATCGTCGTTATCGCCACAAAAAGCGCTAAGCAACGGTGGGGGAGAGACATTTCTCACGTTCAGTCTGTGCCAGTGTGCCTTATGTTATGTCATCCGTTCAGTTAGGAACGATCCTAAACCCGACGCGACGCAACGCAACAGCGGATCCTCTACGCAACTCACGCAGTCTGAGAACAGTACCCCTGGTGACCTTTACCACGTTACCAATAGCAGGTTATTCGAACCAGTTCCTTTCCTCTCCATCAGGCGCCCCCGCTGGCCAGGGGACCAGGATTACTGCATGTTTTTGTGAGGGTACCTACCCTAGGGGACACAGGGAGAACATGTGAGGGTACCTACCCTAGGGGACACGGGGAGAACATGTGAGGGTACCTACCCTTTTTTTGATTGATTGATTGAAATATTTATTAACAGTTTGCAGAATTACAGTACATTTCAAGCACAAACTCAATACAAAGACTGTTAACTGTGAGTGGACGACCCAATTAAGCATTACACTTGTTTACAAGAGGGTCCACCATGTTCAATTCATCAAAACATTTAGAGACGTACAAATAGACACTTCTATATAGTCAAAGAACAGAACAGATCATGAATTCATCATAAAGGAGGTAAAAAGGGAAAAGAAACATATTCAGTGAGGGGAAAGGGGGGGGGGGGGCGATTCAGATTTTACGGGGGCCAGTTTCGAATTGCAGCCGTCCATAGGGGACACAGGGAGAACATGTGAGGGTACCTACCCTAGGGGACACAGGGAGAACATGCAAACTCCACACAGAAAGGTTATTTTGCCAAACTCGACATTTGTAGACCCCTAGTGGCAAGGCTCTAGATATGGCGTTGTTGATTGATCAGTTGCCCCTGGGCCCGGACTACAACAGACCAGTTGCCCCTGGGCCCGGACTACAACAGACCAGAGCCATCTAATTATAGATATTGAGGGGCCAGAAAACAGCCCGGTCACCTGGTTCATGTACAGAGTTTGCGTAACTCTGTCTTACTCTATGGCTCTGCAACAGACCCAAATGATAAAGTTGGTCATTGGTCGGTTGTACAGTAAGTCCTGGGGGTGTTGTTGTGTTGTTGTGTTCCCATTGGTGAACATCTCCTGTACGTTCAAACAGCAACACAATATGAGTTATACGACACCCGTTTTACAGCTAAACCAAAATAAGTTCCTACTTCCTACTGTGCTCTGTGTGAACCTGCATTATAAAGTCAATGAGTTTCTTTTTTATATTTTTTTAAATTTTTAAAGAACATATTTGAAGTCAATGGCAGTACTGTTTTCCAAGCTCTAAGAGCATTCCTGGGCAATCTTTTAAATTACACAATATGAGTCCATTTGCTCTAAAGTAGACCTCAAAGGATCAGCGATGTTGTTTATTTATTAAAGGTACTGTATGAGTGCTGTTCAGTAAATAAGCTGTAAGCTGTAAGCAGTGGAAAATGCCAGCAACTTCTTCACTCTATATACAGATATTCTTTTTCAGAGGCTCTTTGCCAGATAAATTACTGTGTGAACCTAGTATACTGTTTGAAAAATCAATTGAACTCTATAGTTCATCACTGTTACAGCTGCACCATATAAAACCAATGGTATTGCGGTGGATTCTCTTTGATATCTCACAATTTTGAGCGAACAAAACATTGCTGTTATCAATCGTAGTTTCTGCCTATTAAAGGGACACTTTTGCAACCAGATCTTATTTTAATGATGTTTGGGAAACACTTTCCTGGGGTTTTTATGTGTGTAAAATGTGTTTTTAAATATTTTAGTATTTCAAAGTGCCAGTGATGTCATGGACACTGGGCTCACTTCCTTCCTGGACTACATGTTGTCTCATTAAGGGTGTAAGCCAAGGGGCCAGTGAGGCTATTCAACGTTGAAGCTCTGGGGCCCTAGTGGTAGGAGGAGGGACTACAGGCGGACCTGTGTATTCATGACCGGGAAACCCCGTGCAGCTGGGCTTTAACATGTAGGACCATCACTCCCTATGTCACCCCGGACCTCAAATTTGAGGTCCGGAGGAGGGACTTCCGGCAGTCTTCCAGGTGCTTCAAAACGCCACTGAGCAACTTCCACTGACATGAATAGCTGGGGGGGCGGAGCTTCGCGCCAGTTCAGTCTCTATCCTTTTATATACTCTATGGTGTAAGCAGACCTAGGATTACATGCACGGCCAAAAGCCGCTGTCTGCCGGCCAGATTCCCGGAAAAGCTTGCCGCAAGGGTGGAGCTATATTTCCATCCACCAGCTCTCTAAAAACCAAGGAAACTTTGAGAAGGAAAGGAATTGGTCTCGTGACTGGGCTGCGCCATGACACTTTCATGAGACACTTTCATGGGAGCCAAAACTCACACCGGAAGTTCAATGAATACATGGCAGTGAATGGAGCTGGCTGGACCAGCTCAATGAATACATGGCAGTGAATGGAGCCGGCTGGACCAGCTCAGTGAATACATGGCAGTGAATGGAGCCGGCTGGACCAGCTCAGTGAATACATGGCAGTGAATGGAGCCGGCTGGACCAGCTCAGTGAATACATGGCAGTGAATGGAGCCGGCTGGACCAGCTCAGTGAATACATGGCAGTGAATGGAGCCGGCTGGACCAGCTCAGTGAATACATGGCAGTGAATGGAGCCGGCTGGACCAGCTCAGTGAATACATGGCAGTGAATGGAGCCGGCTGGACCAGCTCAGTGAATACATGGCAGTGAATGGAGCCGACTGGACCAGCTCAGTGAATACATGGCAGTGAATGGATCCGGCTGGACCAGCTCAGTGAATACATGGCAGTGAATGGATCCGGCCTGAACAATTGAGACCTTTGTCATATAAACGGTTCAGTTATATAAAAGAAGACATTTCACAGGTTGTTTTCTAATCACTTGCTTTTCGATTGAGTGCACAGTAGGCTATATAATTTGATTTGAGGATCTAAACAGCAGGTATTGTTTCTGGCTCGGATCCGGTATCGCAAGATTTTTGCGATACTTGGGTATGTTCAGAAAGGTGCTTTATTGTGCTCTTTAGATACCATACCTCTATAAACATTACACAGTGTAAACATCGAAAAGCAACACAGCAGACAATAATGTGTTACATGTCTTCTGTTATTTTCCAGAAGCGATTACTTTACAAAAGGTCTCAGTCATTCAGAAATAGTGTTTGTTCATGAGCTGGTCACTGAGCTCTCATTGACTCCAGTGCATTCTGCAACTTCCTGGTCTCAATGTTTCTTTCCTTCCATGGAGCACCATGGAGCAACATGGCGTCGCCTGTACGGTCTTCGCGTCTCGTCCTCTTTAGACAGTCCTTGCTAAAAACCAGGAAGAGAAGCCGGCAGACAGCGGCTTTTGGCCGCGCATGGAAGCTCAGGTGTGCCTGCGCTGTAAGCCCTCTCCCTCTCCACAGGGTGGGGTAAGTGCAGCAAAGCATTATGGTCATTGTAGTAATCCAGCAGATCATTCCGTCCTTCATTTTCTTCTGGAAATGTATTCTCATTTACCCAAATTACCCTGCCATGTTGATGTCTCTTGAAATAGTTTAAAGATGCCATTATGTCTTCATAGTATGTAGAGTTGAGTGGAGTCAGGCTTTATTGGCTGAAGATGAGTTCATAGTATGTAGAGTTGAGTGGAGTCAGGCTTTATTGACTGAAGATGAGTTGAATAATTAAACAGACGTATATGTAACTTAACAATGATAACATCGCTCACATAATTGTTTATCGTTTGTTTTAATTACATAAACCAAAACAGCAATATAATATAACAGGAAACCCACGATACACTTAAAAACAAAGTCGGATATGAACAACTTTATACAGTAATATTCAAATAATCCTCAATAGTGTTAGGGATAACAATTCTGTCTTTGTTTGGCCAAGATATATTTGTCTTCTGGCAGCTTCTGGCTAAAGAAGAGAGAATGAAAAATGCAAAGAAACAAGGCTGAAAACTGATAGAATGGACAAAGCAATAATTAAGCTAACAAGTGCTTTGAACAAATAATTCATTTTCAACCAAAGTTGATTCATATCAGATTATTAGGAGATAACAGTTACACAGTAAAAATCTCAGTTTTATTTTAACTCTCAGGGTGCAAATGACCCACTGAGGATTTTACTAGTGTGAAGGCTACTGAACCGCTGCAAGAAATGTCCAGTGAACATGCTTTTCGCTTCCCTGAATATCTGTGTCCGCATGGATGACTTACAACTTGATTTCAACTAGAGAAACTCAATGGCAAAAGACAGCTAGCAGATAACTTGAGTTTGACATACCTATGGTGAATGTAACATTAATTTATTTAGGTTTAGGTTTTTAAGAATCTGATACATCCTTTTGAATGACACCCCGAGGTTGCTAAAATGAAAATTGACCAAAGAAAGTTTAGGAAAATGAATGGGTCCGAACCTTAGGATGATTGATTGAGTCATTATTGGTTTCTGCTGATTAGAACACTTTCACACAGGTGATTTTGTGAAAAAAAAAACGACCATGTACTGTATGTCGGAGCCACGGGTGAGAGTTAAGCGACCACATACTGTATGTCG
Organism: Electrona antarctica; assembly: GCF_951216825.1. Taxonomy (NCBI): domain Eukaryota; kingdom Metazoa; phylum Chordata; class Actinopteri; order Myctophiformes; family Myctophidae; genus Electrona; species Electrona antarctica. The sequence continues at coordinate 51,230,696 of NC_136808.1, read as the reverse complement.
GACTATTAGGGTGATAAGGAACCGAAAAACAAACGGTGGTTAGTAAAAACAGAGAGATGTTTTTGGGTAGCGTCGAGTCGCTTACCTCCGCAGTGTGACGTCATGTTGTAGTTTTAGTAAAAACAGAGATGTTTTTGGGTAGCGTCGAGTCGCTTACCTCCGCAGCATGACGTCATGTTGTAGTTTTAGTAAAAACAGAGATATGTTTTTGGGTAGCGTCGAGTCGCTTACCTCCACAGTGTGACGTCATGTTGTAGTTTTAGTAAAAACAGAGATGTTTTTGGGTAGCGTCGAGTCGCTTACCTCCACAGTGTGACGTCATGTTGTAGTTTTAGTAAAAACAGAGATGTTTTTGGGTAGCGTTGAGTCGCTTACCTCCACAGTGTGACGTCATGTTGTAGTTTTAGTAAAAACAGAGATATGTTTTTGGGTAGCGTTGAGTCGCTTACCTCCGCAGTGTGACGTCATGTTGTAGTTTTAGTAAAAACAGAGAGATGTTTTTGGGTAGCATCGAGTCGCTTACCTCCGCAGTGTGACGTCATGTTGTAGTTTTAGTAAAAACAGAGAGATGTTTTTGGGTAGCGTCGAGTCGCTTACCTCCACAGTGTGACGTCATGTTGTAGTTTTAGTAAAAACAGATATGTTTTTGGGTAGCGTTGAGTCGCTTACCTCCACAGTGTGACGTCATGTTGTAGTTTTAGTAAAAACAGAGATGTTTTTGGGTAGCGTCGAGTCGCTTACCTCCGCAGTGTGACGTCATGTTGTAGTTTTAGTAAAAACAGAGATGTTTTTGGGTAGCGGTGAGTCGCTTACCTCCGCAGTGTGACGTCATGTTGTAGTTTTAGTAAAAACAGAGAGGTGTTTGGGTAGCGTTGAGTCGCTTACCTCCGCAGTGTGACGTCATGTTGTAGTTTTAGTAAAAACAGAGAGATGTTTTTGGGTGCGCCGAGTCGCTTACCTCCGCAGTGTGACGTCATGTTGTAGTTTTAGTAAAAACAGAGAGATGTTTTTGGGTAGCGTCGAGTCGCTTACCTCCGCAGTGTGACGTCATGTTGTAGTTTTAGTAAAAACAGAGAGATGTTTTTGGGTAGCGTCGAGTCGCTTACCTCCGCAGGGTGACGTCATGTTGTAGTTTTAGTAAAAACAGAGAGATGTTTTTGGGTAGCGTCGAGTCGCTTACCTCCGCAGGGTGACGTCATGTTGTAGTTTTAGTAAAAACAGAGAGATGTTTTTGGGTAGCGTCGAGTCGCTTACCTCCGCAGGGTGACGTCATGTTGTAGTTTTCGGTGGTCACCTGATCACCTAAAACTGGGGTATGAATATAAGGCCTTTAGTTGGAAAACTAAAATGTACTGATTAGCTGCCAGTCAAGTTGAGTCAACCTATTCGCTGATACTCACTGATTCACTGATAGATTTGAAGATTAATTGCGACCTACGGGTCGCAGATTACTATGAAAACCTGCAAAACCAGTCAGTCCGTCTGTCACGCCTCCATATATGGTTGTCAGTCCGTCACGCCTTGACACGCCACACCACCATATATGGCCGTCAGTCCGTCACGCCTCATGACATGCACCATATGGCCGTTTCCATATATAAAGATCACACCCCAGAATCAGGCCCGGCGCCACAAGTTTTTTTTTTTTAATAATGTCAATAATAAAATATAAAACTACCTGCCTGATTGGTTTTCTAGTGATATTTGGCAGTGATATTCACTAGCAGCACTGGTTATAACAACTCGAATCATGCTGCTAGATCTGTTCTGGTAGATCTGTTCTATAAGCGCCTCACATTGTGGTAGATCTGTTCTTTGTGCAGATCTATAAGCGCCTCACATTGTGGTAGATCTGTTCTTTGTGCAGATCTATAAGCGCCTCACATTGTGGTAGATCTGTTCTTTGTGCAGATCTATAAGCGCCTCACATTGTGGTAGATCTGTTCTTTGTGCAGATCTATAAGCACCTCACATTGTGGTAGATCTGTTCTTTGTGCAGATCTATAAGCACCTCACATTGTGGTAGATCTGTTCTTTGTGCAGATCTATAAGCACCTCACATTGTGGTAGATCTGTTCTTGTGCAGATCTATAAGCGCCTCACATTGTGGTAGATCTGTTCTTTGTGCAGATCTATAAGCACCTCACATTGTGGTAGATCTGTTCTTTGTGCAGATCTATAAGCACCTCACATTGTGGTAGATCTGTTCTTTTTGCCAAGTGACACCATTGTACAACGGCCCTTAAAGGTATATTCAGTGATTTGACTTAATCTAAATAAGTTCCTCCCTGTCCCCAGTGAGCCCCTGGGTTCAAAAAACCCTAGTTTCAGTTTTGGTGGCGGGTGGCAAAGCCTTCATCCAATCAGGATGAGAGAGGCCTTCCTCCAATCATGATCGAGTGGGGGCGGGCCTTGGTGCACATGCTGTTGGCCTGTTGCACTTCCCCCCACTGTAGAGCGTGTGCATATTTTGTTACCGTGGCGGACTGGGTGGTTTTCCAAATCACCCAAATCACTGAATGCTCCTTTAAATTAGGCTATTTATAGAAACACCTGGATCAGTGCAACACGTAATAGCAATGCATGCCGAGTATCACTTCAAACACACAGTTTAAATTAGTGATGCAACGATATGGAAATTCTTGGCCGATGCCGATGTTTAAAATAACAATTTAGCCGATAGCTGATACCGATATGTTTATTTAGTTTTTGTTTTTATTTACCCCTTCTGTGCCAGGGAAACAAATATCTTCAATACAAGAAATAAATGTTCAGAATCTATTCTACAGCTTGGTAGGCTGCAGATAACCAACACACTAACATAGCCAAATGCAAAACGTATGCTTATCAACAGATAAAGATCGGCTCCTGCCGTTGGTTAATGTCAGTTATATTTGCAGTCTTGGACCTGACTCACACCTTCACAACAGATTGATGTATAGCTGGTGCATGTGACTCGTTTACTGATGCAAGCTCGCAATGCATTTCCAATGGGAGTCACATGGTTTGACACAACATTTTTGTTGTATGAGGGGGAGGGGGGCAGTCGAAACACAGCCGAAAGCCGTACAACACAAATGTTGTGTCAAACCATGTGACTTCCATTGGAAATGCATTGGGGCAAGCTGTAAACAAACCCTTTGTTTACATCTAGCATCCAACAATGTTGTATGCTAGATCGCTAAGGTGTGAGTGAAGTCTTGCCGATACCGATATTGACCGAGAACAGCAAATATCGGCCCATACTGATATGTGACCGATACATCGGTGCATCCCTAGTTTAAATTAATTATTTACATTCTAATACATTGTCCAATCATGTAACAGAGTTCAGACGTATTTGTTTGTTTTTTTGATAGTACTGTAACTGTTGAATCAGTTGTTATGGTGAGTAATATTAATACATGTCAGTAGCAGTAACCACACAACATCCACGTGAACCATGCAGGTGATCACCTTCAATGTCAATCCTCCTTTAATCCATCCATCCAGGTGCTTCATCACAATCGTCATAAAACGCTTCAGGTGAATGAGGGGAAAGAGTTGACAGAAAAGAAAATCATCTAAAACAAGGAGGGTAACAAGATATAGGCACATAACTTATCAAGATACAGTAAAAGACCTTTAAAAAGATCTTTAAAATAAAACAGCATGGTTTGTGTGGGTTATACAATACTAGGTTTGTAAAACATGTTAGGTCTCTTAGGTTAGACTTAGTTTGATCAGTACTGTAAACAGGAAGACTTGCTCCTCTAAAAGAAAAGAAAAGAAAATGATATATTAAAAATAAAAATAAAATCTGATTAAGTAAACCAGCATTATTCTTTCTTGCCCAAAATATCAATATCATAATGGGGAATGTTGTTGAGGAAAATTCTTAGGGTGAAAGATATTCCAAATCTAAAGTGCTTCAAAAGCAAGATCCAATGTGTACAGTGTGTGTATGACTGAACAAGAGATATTCAGTTGAGCTTTACACTTATACACCATGCCCATTTAGGCCTGACGTCGAAATTTTAAAAAAAGTCTTCTGAAAGAATATATATATTCAAAGATCTGTGCCGCATTTTCACAATTTTTAAAAAATAGCAGATATACAAGCTCGTAGCGCGCCACCGAGTGGCGCGCTACGAGCTTGTAGATCTGCTATTTTTGAATATCTAAAGTATAACATAATGCTTAGTTAAAACACCAAAAGGGGTTCCCGCCCAGAATGGGTTAAAATTTGTGTCAGGGAAACATTCACATGTCACACGCATATCAAACACATGTTAAAAAAAAGACAACAACATTCAGATGCAAATGCAGAGCATTTTATCCAGCATTTAAACAAAAAGTTATTTCTTAAATAAAAGCCTATTTCAGACTAAATCATTAAGTGCTGCACAAGATGCTTTAGTTGACCAGTAATAGCCATGCATAGTATTCATTTCAGTATTTTGCAGTATGTTGCAGATTGTGAACAGTAGGTGGCAGCAACACGTAACAAAACAAGCAGAAATCCAATGATCTGCGTTCCTACTGTTCTCATAAACAACACAACACAGTACAAAACTTAGTACACTTAAACATACTGTATAAAACAAAACAAGACGAGTACGTGTAGTATTGTAATAATGTTGGGAGTAAACATTAACTGTGGACAGAGTAGCCTATTTCAAAACAATTTAAAACAAGTGAAACACATTTAAAACAGATACTGAAACAGAACGAGCAGGTCTCAGACTGGGGGACTATAGGCCCTTATTTGATACAACACTTTGCCGACCCAGTCCATTCATTAGAAATGGTCTCAGAATGTTCCCAAAGATAAAGTGCTTCAAGTTTAGTGACAGAGATCACTTTTAACCATGAAAGAAATCAGTCCTAACCCGAGTTAAAACCCGTTTAAAAGCAGACTCCATTTTCAAAGCCATTCTCTAAAACAGAAGATTCTACAGCAATGGAGATGTGTTAACCTCAGCAGGCTTGATACAGCCCAGATTGCACTGACAATTATAGCCTTGTAAAATGTTGCTTTTGTTTTCACTAACGCCTGCACAGTAAAACCCAAATTTAATCTAAGTCTGAGAGTGTTTTTTTTCTCTCTCAAGAGGCTTTTACTGTTTCATTTTATTTCATTATATCTTATAATGTAGCCGTTAAATTCATTTAAATAGGCTATTATCAAAAACCCTGAACACCATAAGTGACATCGTAAAGCCTTTTCAACAAATCCACGGGAATGTTTGTATGCGGCTACAATAACCCTGAAAAAGATTTGCAAACAGTTGCAATGAAAACATCAATGAAAACAACATACAGTGTCTGTTCTTTGGCTTTAGCAGGACATCTAAAACATCTGAGAGCTACGAACACATTCAATATCATCGTAATAATTATTCATTAAAAAAAAGGTGCATGTGGCCACCATTATATGGCAAGACACAAAAAACATGCCAGCAAAATGCTTGATCTACGCAGTAAAATCCAGAGTGTTCATTTAACTCTGAGAGAGTCAAAACTCGACAAATAAGAGATAAACACTCAGGACTTAAACTGTGTATAATATGCACACTCGGTTTCAGTTGAAAACCACGTCAGGCGTTAGGGATTAGTAGACATGGATCCCTGTGTCTAGATGAGCCTCTGGCCCACATGCTCCTCCAGCCACAGCAGCAGAGGCTGGAAGGAGACGGGTCCAGCCTCTGCGTACAGAGTGTCTAGATGAGCCTCTGGCCCACATGCTCCTCCAGCCACAGCAGTAGAGGCTGGAAGGACACGGGTCCAGCCTCTGTGTACATCTGCAGCAGCATCTCTTGCAACATAAACAGCAGGGGAACACCCAAGCTCAGCACCTCATACAGGAAGGCATAGTCCTGGGCATTGTCCCTCAGGTGGAGGCTTAGCGCATGAGCCGTGCCACGCACCCAGTGGGACAGCTGCCGGGGGGAATTACACACAGTGCGCGTCACACTCAGAGGCCAGCTCAAACCCTTCTTCAGAAACGAGCGTAGGGTACCTGCTGCCGACTGGTTCGGCTGCCCATCGGCGGCACTGTATCCGACCGTGTCTCCGTTTGGAGCCGGGGAGGTGGCAGATTCGTCTTGCAGGACGTCGCCACTGTGATTCTGAATGAGGGAGGGAGAGGTTAAAAATATTTGGTCATATACAGTGTCAATCTAAAGCCCAGTCCCTACTGATGATTCGCAACTGCAACCACTTGCTTCCAGAATGCCTAGACTGCACCAACCCAATTCATGCTGATGAAACTGGTTACAAGTTGCAAGGAGTTGCATTGCGAATATTTGGTGTACTGTGTGTGGACTGGGCTTTAAGTAATAATGAACTAGCAGTAATAATCTGCATGACAAGATGCTCCAGAGAACTTACTGAGCGCAAGTTGAACTGATTCCGCCGTAGGTTTGTTCCACTTTGACGTTGAGCAAAATGAGGTTTGCAGTACAGTTTACCTGTAAGATAAGACAACAATTACCATCCTAGACTTTAATGTGATACTGTATGGGGGCAGGACGCAGTGAGAGAATAGATACATAATAATAATTTAAAAAAAGGGAATCGTACAGAAGAGAACAATAAAAGAGATGATATTTGATGACATACCCTGTTCAGAGTCAAATGCATGTGCTCCTTGACGCAGGGCGGTGCCGCATGTATGACACTGGAAACACTTCCTGTGGAAATAGAGTCCCTCGGCACAGATGCGCTCCACTACGTACACGCGCCTGTCGCACGAGTGACACTTATCACTCGACTGGGGGAAGTCCCTTCGCACGGCACCCTGGGAAAGATAAGAAAGAGACGCATGCTAAGAATGTAGTCGGAACAAGACGAGAACAAAACTCTGATGCTGGCATTCAAAGCAACCAAAGGTATGGCTCCCCCATATCTTGCAACCATGATTGAACCCTACAAACCCTCCCGCGCACTCAGATCAGCCAACGCAGGAAAGCTGGAAGTACCCTCACTAAAAACGCCGGGACAATGCTCCACACGTCCCAAACTCTTCTCCCTTCTGGCCCCAAAACTGTGGAATGCACTCCCTGTTGCAATCAGAACTGCAGCATCACTCCCAATCTTCCGCCGTAGTCTGAAGACCCACCTTTTCAGACTCCATCATGGCCCATAGCACTTATCCTACCCCCTTAGATAGCACTTTTTAGACTTAGATAGCATTTGAAACAGACTTATAGCATGTCATGTAGACAGCACAATAATTGCATTGTATGTAGTCATAGCACATCATAGAACATATGTATAGCATAGTATAGTATATATGTATAGTTAATATGTATAGCGTCATTATATAGATATGTTCTAGTTACGTTCTTAGCTTACGCATGTTTGATAAATGCATTTTATATATGTGATGTATTCCCATACTTTTGTTCTTGCCTAATGTAAGTCGCTCTGGATTAAGAGCGTCTGCTAAATGCCTAAATTGTAAATTGTAAATTATAATGATATCCTGGACCCATCGTCGAAGTCAGGCTGTACTTTTCAGGAAGTGGAAAACATAAAGTTATTTATTTTTGACACAGGCTCTTGTTTGTACTTTTCAATGATATTTATACATTTACTAGAAGTTTAGAGTTTGTGACTATACGCAGCCATTTCACCGCCAATCCGACTGATATGCCCATTATGGAGTTATCTGTATCTGTCAGTCGATGTCCCTATTATGCCCATATATGGAGATCCCTGATGTCATCAGTATATTTGGTCATAGCTGCATTGGGAACTCCTTATATGGTTATGGCTGTGTCGTGGTGACACAGCCATAACCATTTAATGCCCTTCAAGATGCACTCTGAGAGATAAAGCTTGTACTAAATGCTGGAAAAAACTAAATTCATGGTATTCTCCATGAAGGGCCAAGGGATTGATTATAATAACTTACATATCACTACCTCAAATGGATCAAACATATGAAGGTTTGCTGGAATTACTTAAATTAAAGATCTGCTCTCCCATTACATACGGTTTATTTAAATCTTTGATTGCGGACTTACCCCCAAGTGTCTGCAGCTGTTTTTAAACATGTATTAGAATCACACCATGAGGAAATGTTGCCATTCTGTTTTGTTGTTTTTTTGTTTATTGCTTTGAAAATGTTGTCTTATGTTGTACTGTATCTCGACGACACTGCAAATGAGCAGCTCAGTGGCCTTGTGGTTAGAGTCCTGGGAGGTCGGGGTTCGATCCCCGGCCGGGTCATACCAAAGACTGTAAAAATGGGACCCAATACCTCCCTGCTTGACACTCCAAGGGTTGGATTGGGGGGTCAAATCTACTAAATCAAATGATTCCCGAGCGCGGCACGGCTGCAGCTCACTGCTCCTTGGCTGCGGATCACCGCTCCAAGAGATGGGTCAAATGCGGAGAACAAATTTCACTTCGGTAACGTGTGTGACAAATCGTACGACTTTGACTTTGAGGGAAACCTCAATGTATCTCGAGAATAAATAAAGGTTTGATTGAATGAATGAATGAATGAATGAGCGTGATCAGAGGTTCCTACTGGGATCCTAGTAGGAAACCCACCTGTGATCTAGATTCTTCCACACTCCAGACAATGACATTCATTCCAGGCTGTCACATCCTGAATATCACCTTGAGCTCAGCTCAGAGACAGACCTGCTTACCGGAGACGATGTCGGTGATGTTTGGGGTGATAAAGGAGGTGAGGTTGGGGGTGAACAGTGGGGGACCCTAGACATGTGGTCATGTTCTGCGTTAGCTCTTACTGCCATAGACACCTTCCCAACCGTCCGCTAGCATTCAGACAGAAGAACAGACAGAACAGAGACAGTGAAGGAAGACAGCAAGCAGGAAAAACAGGACAGAAAAAGGTGACAGGTATCCTCTTGAATACTGTATATATTATAGACAGACATGAGATTAGGTAAGAAAATAGAGGTGTAACAGTAAAGGAAAAGGATACTCAATATTTCATGCCAAACTACATTGTGTCTCAAGAAGAACGCAATAAGGTGTTGTCCCATGGCCAATCAGGAACCACCCTTTTTACGTAAGCATACATAGTTATGTCATCAGCCACCAAAATTACACCATATTAAATACACAATATATGTATACATTATGTGGATGACGTAACCAATTTGAGTTTCAAACTTATATAAAGGACTCTTAAAACATTTAGAACCCGTTGTAGTGGATATCTGGAACGGGATTTATACAGACATATAACTCAGATGTTTCAATAACTTGGTTGAGGTAAGTTGCGCGCTCTGCTCGCGTACAAGTAGGCCATTCATGGCCAACTTGTGTGCGAAGTGCAAGTTGGCAGCTCGTGCATTAGTTTGGTCTGCAATTAGTCTAAATAGCAATTTTCCTACTTTGAGCGCTGATTTTTTTGACTGCTGAGTAAAAGGGAGAGAAGTTCCTGCCCATCACATTCAAAACATTCCAACTACATCTGGCCTTTGAGATGGAGCAGATTGTCTGGAATGGGAGGGGCTGAACCACAGAAATACCCACTTCTATTCTGATGAGGGGCCTCAGCAACTAAAATACTAAAAAAGGGTATTCAATGGAGCATAATAATGACCGGAGATCAGATTCTAAAAATGTCTACATCCTGACAGTTTTCTGAAAAAGCTATGTTTCTATGTCAGTTGTTCTTCGATTTTTCTAAAATAGCAGATCTACAAGCTCATAGCGCGCCGCGCCATGAGCTTGTAGATCTGCTATTTTTCAATAGCTAAAGCACAAGATAATGCTAACACCAAAAGGGGTTCCCGCCCAAAATGGGTCAATAGTTAATAGGCCTATTTGTAAGCTGTGATTACAGTACAGTACAGACTACTTAAGTATTTCTTTATTTAATTTTTTATACTTAATTTTATGGTCTAATTTTAATTTTTAGCAATCTACAAACCATAAATATTTGATGTATCCTAGCTCCCATTTTAGAAGCAGACTCTGTATTGTGCATAGAATAAGTGCCCAAATAATTGCCACAAATGTGAAAGTGCGGCCACTCACCACATGGCTATGACTCGTATAGTCGCTCTGCATTTGCATTTTATTAAGTTGTGGGTTGAGTTCCTGTAGTTTACACGTCTTTGATTGTCCAGGTGGACATAAAGGTAAGATGAAAGAGAGAAGAGAACATTGGGTTAATTAAAAGTGGGCATGACAGGCAGAGCTGGGAAAATCAGTGAATTCTAATGTTATGTTTGTAGAGAACATTCAAATACAAGAAGGCAGCATACATACATATTGAAGAGACAGGAGAAAGGTGAAAGTCAGAAGGAGGGACTATTAGTTTTACCTGCAGCTGTAGAAAGAATGAGGGTATGGCTGATGAGAAGGTTTGAGGAGGTGAAATGGAGATGGAAGTGAAGCCAGGCTGAAGCTGGTGCTCAGTGGTTTCAGAAAGAGGAGGAGAGAGAATGGGCTCTGAGAGAAGAGTCTTAGGCTGAAGCTGGTGCTCAGTGGTTTCAGAAAGAGGAGGAGAGAGAATGGGATCTGAGAGAGGAGTCTTCCCAGAGAAGTACCGTGAGTACAGACATCATATGAGGGTTGATGATTAGGGGAGATCAAATATAAACAATCATGCCAGGGTCTGTTTTTTTTAAATAGTATTTGTACTGTATATCTTAGACATTAAATATTTAACCGACCTGAAGTTCTATTGTTGTATAATCAGTCCACAGTCCACACAGTGATCACTGCTGTTGATGATTTATATTTTGTTGTACAATAGCGTCGGACCAGAAATAGCCGTGCTATAAACTCACAAGCAGTCGTACGACGGAGCATGAATTAGGCATTATGAGGCCCCGTCTCTCACATAGTCTCTCAAGCCAGCCTACAGGTATGCCTACTGTATCTCTGCCAGCCAGCCCATCTCTGCCACAACATCAAGCCAGCCCATCTCTGCCACAACATCAAGCCAGCCCATCTCTGCCACAACATCTGAAAGCTCCAGAAACAAGTCCGTAATTCCAGTTGGTAAAGAGGAAGCGGTCATCGGATGACTCTGCTTCCTTTTTTGAATTTGCAAAGTTCAGAAAGAGTTCAATCAAAAACATATTTTGGAATCGACATTTCTGTTAATCCGCCAGGCCGGACAGACCAAGGCCAGATGGCCAAAGGCTGATTGATTGAATATTGACGAATATTGAAGCCACAGGCAGTACACGCTAAATGGATGACACAAGAAGCCAGAGGCTTGTTTACATTGTGGTCCATTAAACATTCAACAGTGCAACAAAAAATACTTAAACAACAGGGTGTGTGTGTCCGTCCGTGTCCGTGTGTGTGTGTGTGTAAAATCTCTGGCACCGTTGGACAGAAAGTTTGCACACTCCCAGTCCCAGTAGGCGAAGGAAGAACCAAATGTTCCAAATGTTCCAAATTGGCCTCATGGTGGTGCTATAACAGGCCGCTTCACCTTTAGGTCTAGAACTAAATCTCTCCTTAAAATGATATCCAAAACGTACACAAATCGGTGCACATTATCTCCGGAGTCATGTGATGAAGACAAATCAGTCGGATTGTTCCGTTTCCAATTAGCTATTACTGACTTCCACAGTGTGCGGGTCCTACAGTAGGTAGGCCTGGCAGAGACCTGGGTAGGCCTGGCAGAGACCTGGGTAGGCCTGGCAGAGACCTGGGTAGGCCTGGCAGAGACCTGGGGAGGCCTGGCAGAGACCTGGGTAGGCCTGGCAGAGACCTGGGTAGGCCTGGCAGAGACCTGGGTAGGCCTGGCAGAGACCGTCACTGTCAGAGCTTCTGAATTACTGTACAGACAGCTAGGCAAGATCATTTCAAAATGTTTGCAGCGAACAAGTCGAGTCTCGTCTTGAGAGTATTTCCAACGTAACATAGCACCATGAAATGGAATAAGGGGGAAATCATGTTAATTTAATGATGTCAGCTAACAGACAACCAGAGAAAAAGAAAAAGAAAAATTAAAAAATGTAAATTTGTTCCAAAACCTGAAATAACATATTATAAATCATATTATATAACCCGTCATATTCAGCAGGTATTATGCAAGATGTGATCATGGCTACCGATTACTACTGAATAAGAAGCCTGGGAAGGGAATATGAACATGCAATCAGCACACTCAGGGAACTAAAACAGTGGTTCTCAAAGTAGGGTTCATGTACCTCCAGGGGTCCTTGAGGGGGTTCCAGGGGGTCCCGAGCTAAGTTACTGAAACAAATGGACCCATGCAGGTGTCTAACTCTTAGAGCTTTTTCTGCCTTTATTGATAGTATACAGTAGATTGACAGGAAATGGGGGGAGAGAGAGACGGGGAGTGACACACAGCAAATGTCGTCGGTATCGGTATTCAAACCGGCGACACGCTGTCAGGCTAGGTCGGCTTGGCTTCATTTGTACACCGTCATGCATCTAATGCATAGAAAACTCCTTGTAGTTAAAACGTTTGAGAACCACTTAACTAAACACACAGTGAGTTTTTGGCAGGCAGTGCAAGCAATGCAGGTGGCGGGCGGGCGGGGGGGGGGGGGGGGGGGGGGGGGGGTCAGAGGTCAAACGTCTGATAGTCACCTTGGATAGAGGGGTGTCGTCCCCTGAGACTAACCCACTAAGATGAAGCGCTTTCTCCTTTATACTCTTTTTGTGAAAATCTCTAGCGTGGTTTGTCTGAGCTTTCCTCTGCAGGACGACAGGAGAACAAAGAACAGGCATCAGATGTCAGGAGAGAGAGAGAGAGAGAGAGACTAACCCCATCAGTACAGTAAGACATTCTCTCACCAGTCCATGAACGTGAAAGTAGAGACATAATTAGGCGGACTAATAACCACATAACAAGGAAAACAATAAACACTGTTGAAAGCGCTTTACTGTTCGGCTTTCCCCTGTGAAAGGTCAGCTTTGACAGTCAAGTGTGTGTTGTAGGGTGGAGAACAATAGTGTTCTTGTGGAAGGTCGAGACTGCTTTATTGCATTCATTTCACACCTCACTTGATACGACCTGCTCATACTAGGTTCAGTAGACTGAGCTAACCACACAGACCTGGCACACAGAGCAGCTGTGGTGGAAGACGTGCTCAGATTCTTGTTTGCTTTTTAGGCCTGACGTCGAAATAAATAAAAGGTATTCTGAAAGAATATATATTCAAAGATTTGTGCCACATTTTCACGATTTTTCTAAAATAGCAGACCGCTATGAGCTTGTAGATCTGCTATTTTTCAATAGCTAAAGTATTACATAATGCTTAGTTAAAACACCAAAAAGGGTTCCCGCCCAGAATGGGTTAAAACGTATGGCACCGCAATGCATCAATACTCTTGTTACAAGTATAAGTCCTGTATTTGTCCTGTAATCAAAATATACTAAGTATAAAGTATTAAGTACAGAACCTCAAGTACAGCACTTGAGTGAATGAATGTACTTAATAACTTTGCACCACTGGACAGTAGAGACAGTAGTAAAGTCCACAGGTTGGGCGATCCCAATAAAAAGTTGCTTATTTACAGACACATGGCTCTGTGTGAATATTGAACATAATGGAGACTACAACATGCCTACAGTATAAGCTGTTCCTAGACCAGCCATTCATCTGCCTCAGGCCCTCTGCATGGTCTCTAGGTCTGCTCTAAGCTGTTCTTAGACCAGCCATTCATCTGCCTCAGGCCCTCGGCATGGTCTCTAGGTCTGCTCTCGCCATTGAGGTTAGGCAGGATAATTTGGGGCTGACTTCACCATCCGAGTATGCATTACACACATTTAAATGTATAATCATGACTAAATTATATATAATCAACAATCACTTAACAAAAAACACTTTAAAACTGGCATCCCTATTTTTTAAAGAAAAATCCAGAAATAGCCAAAAATAGCAGATCTACAACCTCACAATGTGATGTGACATATTGTGAGTTTATAGATCAACTATTTCCACTATTCTTCATCATCATAATCATACGGAAAGTATAAAAGGCTCAACTTGATTTGGGGATTTTTGGGAATGCAGAATACATAAAGATCACAACAGATTATGATGTGGGAAGATGACAGCCAGAGAGGAGGGGGGAAAAAAGATAAAAGCTGGAAGAGAAGAGATAGTGTTCACCTCTGAGATCTGCTCATCAACCTCCTTGAGGCGCTGCAGCATTCTTGTCATGGTCCGGACCGCTGAGTGGCACGTGGGAGACAAGCCCGGAGGGTCTGTGCTCTCGGGCTGAGGCCGGGGCCTTGGAGGGTCTGTGCTTTCGGGCTGAGGCCGGGGCCTTGACTGAGCGTGTGTTTGATCAACATGCCTGCATTCCCTAGGAGAATGCTTGGGGCTGGGGGGGGCTCGGGGCTGGGTGTGGAGCTGAGGTTGGAGTTGAGGTTTGGGTGGCGGTCTGCGCTCCGCTGCAGAGCTGACACAGGCTGCAGACTGGAAGTGTAAACATACAGGGACCGTCACAGCTTCCCATTGAGCAGGAAATATGAATTAATCTGACAAGAGCTGTGATGGTTCTGTACTTGGGTGTATTCTGACAAGGAGGCATAGAGCTGTGATGTTCTGTACTTGGGTGTATTCTGACAAGGAGGCATAGAGCTGTGATGTTCTGTACTTGGGTGTATTCTGACAAGGGGGCATAGAGCTGTGATGTTCTGTACTTGGGCGTATTCTGACAAGGAGGCATAGAGCTGTGATGTTCTGTACTTGGGTGTATTCTGACAAGGGGGCATAGAGCTGTGATGTTCTGTACTTGGGTGTATTCTGACGAGGGGGCATAGAGCTGTGATGTTCTGTACTTGGGTGTATTGATGTATTCTGACAAGGGGGCATAGAGCTGTGATGTTCTGTACTTGGGGTGTATTCTGACAAGGGGGCATAGAGCTGTGATGTTCTGTAGTCTTGGGTGTATTCTGACAAGGAGGCATAGAGCTGTGATGTTCTGTACTTGGGTGTATTCTGACGAGGGGGCATAGAGCTGTGATGTTCTGTACTTGGGTGTATTCTGACGAGGGGGCATAGAGCTGTGATGTTCTGTACTTGGGTGTATTCTGACAAGGGGGCATAGAGCTGTGATGTTCTGTACTTGGGTGTATTCTGACAAGGGGGCATAGAGCTGTGATGTTCTGTACTTGGGTGTATTTGAAAAACTTTGTCCACATTGTTACACACACACACACACACACACACACACACACACACACACACACACACACACACACACACACACACACACACACACACACACACACACACACACACACACACACACACACACACACACACACACACACACACACACACACACACACACACACACACACACACACACACACACACACACACACACACACACACACACACAGCATATTTTGAGTGTGTGTTTATGTCAGTATATGTATGACATGCATACTGTGTCCCACAGCTTTTGCTACTGTCTGTGTTGTGCATGTACAGTATCCTGTTTATATTACAGTTATCCTGTAATGTCTACGGCTGCTCCAGTGTACCTGTGTCCGGGGGGAAGGTTGAGGTGAAACGGGAGGCCTGCGGTTGATGAACAGGGTCGTGTCAGCAGAGTGTAGCCCAGAGGACATCTCAGAATCAGACTTTGATTTTCAAAGTCCCAATGAAAGGTTAAGAACAGAAGTTAACAGGAAGAAATTAAAGTAGGAAAATAAGGAACAACTGGAAAGTGGCTAAAAGACAAGTTTAAAAAGCAGGTGGCTTGCGCACATCCCATCACATACTAACTACTATCACCTGATGAAGGCCGTTGTGTCTTAATTTATGGTGTTAACACAATAAAACGCTACTGGAGCAAAGCCTGTGTGCGGACCACTTCTTCACTAAAAGACAAGTGCAGACATCCTGGCATTAAATGAAGCAACACCACAGCTTGTGACTGAAACTACGAACCACCCTAGGAACACTGGCTCACAGCAAAGTCTACTTTAATATCCGTGTCAGCAAAATGACAAGAAATGAACCATCCCGGTATGGTAAACTCTGAGAAGGAGGTTGAACCGCTTTGATCAAATACAATAATAAAAGTATAGGCCAATCGGGTGGGGTTTGTACCTGTCTCCGTAGGGTGCAGGTGGAGTTGCTCTCAAACTTGGCCCGCAGCTCGGTTGCCATGGAGCGTACCCTGTTCACCTTGGGTTCCTGCTCCTCACACACAGAGGAGCCATTCTGAGTCGAGAAGTTGGTGGCCTGTATGGCGAGATAGGAGACAAGGAAATTACTTAATGACACATGAAACGCTCAGCTTAGGAGAAACATCGGTCACTCACTGTTTCTTTTCCCTTTTTACCTCCTTTATGATGAATTCCTGTTCTGTTCTTTGACTATATAGAAGTGTCTATTTGTACGTCTCTAAATGTTTTGATGAATTGAACATGGTGGACCCTCTTGTAAACAAGTGTAATGCTTAATTGGGTCGTCCACTCACAGTTAACAGTCTTTGTATTGAGTTTGTGCTTGAAATGTACTGTAATTCTGCAAACTGTTAATAAATATTTCAATCAGTCAAAAAAAACTCTTTGAAAGTATGTGTCATTTCCATCTCATGTGTCGGTTGGGACCTCACACATTTACAATGTATGCTAACTTTGAACACATTAACCCATTTAGGCCTGACGTCGAAATAAAAAAAAAAGTCTTCTGAAAGAATATATATTCAAAGATTTGTGCCGCATTTTCACGATTTAAAAAAAATAGCAGACCTACAAGCTTGCTATGAGCTTGTAGATCTGCTATTTTTCAATAGCTAAAGTATAACATAATGCTTAGTTAAAACACCAAAAGGGGTTCCCGCTCAAAATGGGTTAAAAACAGTGTCATTGTGTGAGAATGGCAATACATGGTACAGTACAGTACAGTACAGTACAGTACAGTACAGTACAGTACAGTACAGTATGAGGAATTTGAAGTTGAAAACAATTTAACAAACCTCCTCCAAATAACGCCTCCTTTTGTAAATGGGGTCTGTTGTTTCTATCTTCTTCTCATCCTGCAGGCAAGGGAAGAATTCATGAATAAATTCATGTCAAAATTAACGAATATAAGAGTGCAACTGCAAGTGTTGTGGAATGAACCGAATCAACTGGTACATAAGAGCGGCTTTTATTGGTATATACAGCCATATCGTATACAATTGTTAATTAGCAGTGAAAATAATAATAATAGTTGTGATGGGATATTTTCATGTTCAACAGTTTACATTGCAAATAGTTCCTAAGATGACTTATGTGCTTTAATTTGTGTTCTATTTGAGAGTTCTTGAGACGTGATAGTGTCAAAAAAATATGTTCTGGAGAGACTGGTTAATGGCAGTCAACACATCCAAAAATAATAGCCTACTTTTAACAGTGATACAAGGGAGATTTACCATACCCAGTACACCAGAATCAGATATAATTGTTTAGACATGTCTAATAAATACGTTTGCACATACAAGGAAATGTATTTGGCTATTTATTGCTCTCTAGTGAAGTCAGCCTGGAATGAATTACCTTTGGTATCCGTTTCCTTGGCAGACTGAGGCTCTTATTCATATTCCTAAAATATGACTTTGATGGATTGTTTTCGTCCGTCCCTCTGGAACCTGAAACATAATTTGTGAGTGATTGTGTTAAAAGTTTTATAGTCATTTTTTCCCCCAGCTTTCCAGGTTTGTGTGAACACAAACACTGAAGACAAAAGTGAGGACTCAAATTGTGAATGACCAGAATGAGATGATGATGATGATATGAGCGCCCCTCACTTCACACAGGTATGCTTTTTAATTTATTATGTTATATAACTGCTAGCAGAAATTAACAGTGTACAAACACAGAGGATGATGACTATGAGAAGAGATAATACATTTAATTTCATTCACGAGTGTTTAATGTACGAATGTAATTAAAGGCACAGGTTAAAACATTTATACCGGTAATTTGCCAAATTTGATGCAGATTGCCCACAATTCACCCTTTGTCAGACTTCTGATTGGTCCCTGACTGACTAACCAGCAGGCTCTTTCTGCCTTGTTCCGCCTTGTTTATGTTGTTGAATTAGATTGGAAAAGGCTAAAAACAACCATGATGTGCCCAGTAGTCACCGTGCTGCGCCTGTGATGTTCCTTTTTACTGACACCAAGTTTAACCCATTTGACCCGAGATCAGATTCTATATATATATATATATATATATATATATATATATATATATGGATATATTTCAGAACCTGTTCTGACATTCCATATGTTGATCCTTCCCCATCCATCCTTCCTCTTCGATGTCTCCCTTTTGACTTATACGGTCTTGTTCATTCAAATTTCAACTCTAGACGGGCCTGCCCCATTAGTGCAGCCACGCCCGGCAGCCGGCGAAAAGTAGACTTCTCAACAGGCCCACCTGTCCATTCAAACTCTAGACAGGCCTGCCACAAAGTTATTAGTGCAGCCGCGCCAGGCAGCCGACGAAATCCAGAGTTCTCAACAGCCCTGAAAATTAAGGCCCGGGCCTACCTGGGCCTTCATCAAACCATGTACACTCAAGAGAATGTCCCCGCTACCACCCTTAGATCTCCATATACTGTATGGAGCTGATCTGTTCTGACATTCCATATATTGATCTTGTTAACTTGTGTTCCACTTTACGACAGTACTCCTTTACGGTAATGTACCCTCTGAGTGTGATACGCATGCGCAGTGGGCGCAGGTAATCAGATGTGAATTGTGGAGGGAACAGCGTTTACATGTCGAGTCAGTGAACGGTGAATAAAGTGATTTACAACTGAATAAACGTCGTGTTTATTAAGACCTAGTCAACAGATCTGACCTCATCAAACCCTGTACACTGTACAAGACATGCTCCTTATATGGCCAGTACAGAATTAATTCCATGTTGATGTGACATACAGCTTCAGTGCCACAGACAAATCTATTGACAGGTAATCATATGACATACAAGACCATTTATTTCAGTGAATAAAAGGGGTGTATTACAGAACATACCCAAACACCACACCATAAATAAGGGGAGGCACCAACCCAGAAACAAAGCAGGCTGATGTGGTGAAACCGTAAACGCTGAGACTGAGCTCTTAATGGAGGATACATGGGAGAGGGGATGGCTGCGGGCCATGACAGAGATAGCTTGTTCTCAGTTTACTCCTGGTATGAACATTTTGTCCGCTATAGGGGGAAGAAATGCCGTTTTGAGAGAGAGAACAGGATATGTACCTGAGGCAGGTAGAGGTGTGCCGCGGAACAGCTCGTAGAATTTGGACAGGTACGTGATCATCTTGGTTTTATCGAGGTCCTGGCCAGCAGACATTTCCTCCCCAGAAGTGAACGGCTTGATCCCAAACTCCCGCTCAGCGAGGTCAAAAGCCAGCTGGAGATTAGCGGCCCAGTCCTCCTCGTTGAGTAAATCGATATCTCTGATGGTGAAATGAGACAGTTGGGTGGCATAAGAAACACATCACAAAAAAGCATCCACATAAGAATGACCCGTTTGCATCATGCTAGGGATGGGTCTGATTCATCGATTATCGTTAATAGGACCCGAAATCGATTATTAAAATTAATAATCTTTTTTCTTTGTCGTTTTTTTTTAATGAAAATCTGTTGGAAAGGCAATATTGTCATCCAAACAGGACAGGGCTAAAGGCATACCAAAGTGTGCCTGGGATGTGTCTGTGTAGCTGCATGACTGAGAGTGGTGTGAGTGGAAGATACAGGTTTGGAGGATTTAGCAGGTGTTGGGAATTTACCTAATCAGGCCTAGGCTGGGGTTGCTATGGTGATCAATTGGCTCAACACTGGTCCAGGGACCACCAGTGGTCCTTGAGGGGGTTCCAGGTGGTCCTCATCCAAAAGATGGAGTTAGTAACCAAATGGACCCTTATTAACTCTCAAGAGTTAAAATTATTGTTAATCTACATCAGGGGTTCCCAAACTTGTTTGGCTTAGGTACCCCTTGAGGGGGAAGAATTTAAAGTCTTAAAGAAAAAAATCCCCCCCCCCCCCCCAAACGATTAATCGATTAATCGTTAATATTGAATTATACAAAATCCTCAGTGTTACTTTAACTCAAGAGTTACAAATAGTGGATACATTCACACTGAGGACTTTACTGCAGACTGTACAGAGATAATGCTATCATACTGATAGCATTATCTGGATTCATGAATTTCCCGGCACTGAAAATGTAAATCTAAAATGAACTAATAATTTAACACGGTTACAAATTATGTTATTGAGGTACTATTTCTATTTTTCAAGATTGAATAAAAATCCTGCTCACAGTAAGCTACCAAAACATATCCCAGCTCAATTCTTAAAATGGAGTTAGCCTTTTTTGTGAAACATATTAATCCTCATTAGACTTTTTTTTCAGCCCATGGGAAAAAAGGATCCTTAATAAAAAAAAAAAACTGTGAAATGTCGTAGGTACACAGCACTGCTAGCTTCAATCAAACGTCCTTCTGTACTCCAAAGTAGCTCTAAAATGGACTATGTGTTCTGTGCTCTGTCGCACCTATCAGTGAGATAGAGAAGGCAAACATAGTATCAGCAAGAGCCTCTAGAAAGGGTCAAGTGTCACTCAAGTGGTGAGGAGGAGGCGACGCTTACAGATAAGACACCATAAAGCAGGCATACTGTATATCCCATGCCTGGGCCTGGCATACTTCAGCAACTTCACACACCCAGGCCATAAAACATGTATCCCTTTAGTAAGATCGAGTTGCACAGATTACAGGGTTTTGTGTTGCAACAAACTATGCCTTCATTTCAACGTCAGCCCTACATATTTTACGAGGCAGCTTTTACAAGGGCCAGGACGCTTCATGTTGCTATGTACAATTCCGACCGTTATCTCAAAGTGGGCTGATAACAGTGTGAGAACTGACGTCATGAGCAATCTATTCTATAGGCTGGGGTCGCAGGGTGACATTGTATGCATGTTATCAAAGGGAGACACATACATGAGCTGGGGTCTGAAGCGGTGGATGAGGGCACAGAGTTACATACATGAGCTGGGGTCTGAACCGGTGGATGAGGGCACAGAGTTACATACATGAGCTGGGGTCTGAACCGGTGGATGAGGGCACAGAGTTACATACATGAGCTGGGGTCTGAAGCGGTGGATGAGGGCACAGAGTTACATACTGTACATGAGATGGGGTCTGAAGCGGTGGATGAGGGCACAGAGTCACATACATGAGCTGGGGTCTGAAGTGGTGGATGAGGGCACAGAGTTACATACATGAGCTGGGGTCTGAAGCGGTGGATGAGGGCACAGAGTTACATACATGAGCTGGGGTCTGAAGCGGTGGATGAGGGCACAGAGTTACATACATGAGCTGGGGTCTGAAGCGGTGGATGAGGGCACAGAGGGCCAAGCCACTTTGCCAGGAGGATGTTAGGTCGGTCACGCTCACGTTCCTGTAGCCCTCTGTCTGTTTCTGACACCAGGTGAGCAGTCTCCCTGGTCTGATCTCTGACTCTACACAAGAGAGGCACACCAGAATAAAACCATTAAAAAAAAAAATCAGTCACTCAGGCATCCAGAAATTACAGGCCATGTTAAAGAGGCTATGACATCATTGATAGGAACCAGCATGCTGACAGTAAATGAGCTTCAAACAGACACTGCTGTGAAGTGAAAAGGAGGCTGAGGAATGCACACATCTCTGTCAGGACATGTCCCACGACTCCCACCTCACCACCGGTGTAGAAGAACTACAAGACAATGTTCTCTGAAGGGTCGTTTATTGAAGAGTGATTCATACAAGCTCACAACGTGCCGCAGCGCGACTTTGTTTGTAGATTGACTAGTATTTTCGGTGCATGACACGGAATATAAATTCGGTGTCAACCAAATATAAATCATATTTATATAATCCTAACAGGGAGCCTAGTTCAGCATGTACTGTAGACGGTGTGTCTTTATTGTATGTTCTAGTTAAATGAAGACAAAAAAATATCAAAG
Organism: Electrona antarctica; assembly: GCF_951216825.1. Taxonomy (NCBI): domain Eukaryota; kingdom Metazoa; phylum Chordata; class Actinopteri; order Myctophiformes; family Myctophidae; genus Electrona; species Electrona antarctica. The sequence goes on along the minus strand of NC_136808.1, from coordinate 51,208,753 downwards.
TACACGGACGTATTTTACATGCATTCACAACTTCTTGAATTTCAGAAACACATTGTCACTGGGGCTACTGTAGACATTCATATGTAGAGATTTATGTTTTTAACCACGTTAACCCTTGCGTCCCCTTTGGCCTAAATTCTTTGGATTAACCCATTTTGACCCGAGATCAGATTCTAAAAATGTCTTCTACATCCTGACAGTTTTCTGAAAAAGCTATGTTTCTATGTCAGTCGTTCTTCGATTTTATAGCTAAAGCATAACATAATGCTAACACCAAAAGGGGTTCCCGCCCAAAATGGGTTAAGAACAAACATAAAAAGAGCAAAAGCTCAGAATATATTGTGATGCAATGCGTTATAAATGTGTACATTGGCTATTGCTATTCGACGTACAACAAATTATGTAGCAGGGCTTAAAGGAGAATTCTTACCATAATCTGATCATTATATCCAATAACGAGTGGTACTGGTGAAAAATTACATAACATCCAGAGTGCCGCGCAGCTCCAATCATGAGCGCTGGGTCTATTTTGTTCGCTCGCTTTTTTTTGTTCGCTCGCTTTTTTTTGAGTGGTGCAACCACTCCCTTACGGAGCTATGTGTGTGGGTGGGTGGCTGGCTGGGTATGAGCACGAAAACAGCATGGTTGTTTTTCACCACCTGTGCGCAACCTAACGCACACACAAACACACACACACACGCACGTATTGACTGTATATATGATGCTTTCAGGTTTGCCAGTACAGTACAGTGACAGTACAGTCACTGTACTGTACTGTACTCCATGTGGGGAACCCCCACATGGAGTTGCACCACTCACTTCACACGGGTGTGATTTTTTCTTACACATCCATCTTTCATAGTGACCAAAGACGTTGCACAGTGTTTTGTCCTAAAGTGGTAAAAAGGCGAACAAGCGCAAGACGCATGCTCTGAGCATGAGTCTGCTCTGGATGTTGGTGTTTTGTTTTTGCCTCTACCACTGGTTGTAAATATAATAAGATCAGATTACGGTAAGAAAAGCGCTGGTGGCCTGGGCCGTGGCTCAGTGGTCCAGGCACCTTGGCTGGTAATCCAGTCTGGCAGTGTGCCGCGGGTTCGACTCCCGATCCCGACGGCCTCTACTGGCATGTCTTCCCCCCCATCTCTCCCCTCATGTCCTGTCAGCCTACTGTCTGTCCCTCCATAAAATATATAAAATAAAAGGCGAAAGCCACAAAAAAAAAAAGCTGGTGCAGAATTCTCCTTTAAGTGAGCTGTATGTGTGAGCTGTGTATAAAGTAAAACCCTCAGATCCAAATCCTTCCAAGTGCGGACCTGAGCTACAACTTTACTTTGGATTGCTTTTTACACCAAATCTCTTCAACAAAAATAGTCATCTACAAGCCGATCTACAAGCTCACACATGCTGTGATCTTGTAGATCACAGCTATTTTAGGCGAATGTTCCCCTCCAATACCAGAATAGGCAGGCTGGGGGACTCATGGATAGATGCAGGCTCATTGAAATACCAGCAAGTTCTCCGTTCATTAAACACGTACCATGTCTAGCCAGGTTGACAGGTCGCCGTATAGTACCCTCACGCTCCAGCGAGCACGGCTTCAACTCTCCAGTGATATACAAGTGACGCACCTTTAGAGAGACAAAGAAATGGATGTATTGAAAAGGCAGTGAGAGGTGAAAAATGATATGAGAGAGCATCCAGTTGTAACAACAAGGGCTCTGCAAGCTGCGTCAGAGTGGAGTCTTCTCACCTGGTGTGGCCTGACACAGGAGGAGTTCAGGTTAGGGTATCTGGTCCCAGGGTCTATGGTGTATTGCTCAAAGTTTTTGGCTAGGTTTTCAGGCGTTGTCTGTGGAAGTATTCTATAAATACTCTCCCTGTGGACACAAATAGAAAGAAGAAAATGAACGAGGGTGTGATTCACAGTTTGGCACAAGTTCACAACACACTGACGCTGATCAGGAAATGGAGAAGATAACCGTTGTTCCAATGGATCCAATGTAGTCATTATTTGCTCACACGCTCTTTTTAATACTTTCATTGGCTAAATATTTATAAAACCCACAGACTTAACCATTTTCAACATGATATCCATATTATGGGCATATTTAGAGTCACAAGCTAGGGTAAGTGCTTTGACAAGGAACGTACCCAAATTAATGCATTTTGAGCTAAGAAAATCAGTGGAACCACAAGTGAGACAACATGCACTATTAAGAGTGCATATTTGACAGAATAGGTGAAACCTAAATAAATATGCATACAGTGTCTCAGTCTGCAAAATGGATGCATTCAGCTTTACAGTCTGAATCCCACCCTAATGAACACAGTCTGAATCCCACCCTAATGGACACAGTCTGAATCCCACCCTACTGAACACAGTCTGAATCCCACCCTAATGAACACAGTCTGAATCCCACCCTAATGAACTGAATCCCATCCTAATGAACTGAATCCCACCCTAATGAACTGAATCCCATCCTAATGAACTGAATCCCACCCTAATGAACTGAATCCCATCCTAATGAACTGAATCCCATCCTAATGAACTGAATCCCATCCTAAAGAACTGAATCCCACCCTAATGAACTGAATCCCATCCTAATGAACTGAATCCCATCCTAATGAACTGAATCCCACCCTAATGAACTGAATCCCATCCTAATGAACTGAATCCCATCCTAAAGAACTGAATCCCATCCTAATGAACTGAATCCCATCCTAATGAACTGAATCCCATCCTAATGAATCCCATCCTAAAGAACTGAATCCCATCCTAATGAACTGAATCCCATCCTAATGAACTGAATCCCATCCGAATCCCATCCTAATGAACTGAATCCCATCCTAATGAACTGAATCCCATCCTAATGAACTGAATCCCACCCTAATGAACTGAATCCCACCCTAATGAACTGAATCCCATCCTAATGAACTGAATCCCATCCTAATGAACTGAATCCCATCCTAATGAACTGAATCCCACCCTAATGAACTGAATCTCATCCTAATGAACTGAATCCCACCCTAATGAACTGAATCCCATCCTAATGAACTGAATCCCATCCTAATGAACTGAATCCCATCCTAATGAACTGAATCCCACCCTAATGAACTGAATCCCATCCTAAAGAACTGAATCCCATCCTAATGAACTGAATCCCATCCTAATGAACTGAATCCCACCCTAATGAACTGAATCCCATCCTAATGAACTGAATCCCATCCTAATGAACTGAATCCCATCCTAATGAACTGAATCCCACCCTAATGAACTGAATCCCATCCTAATGAACTGAATCCCACCCTAATGAACTGAATCCCACCCTAATGAACACAGTCTGAATCCCACCCTAATGAACACAGTCTGAATCCCACCCTAATGAACACAGTCTGAATCCCACCCTAATGAACACAGTCTGAATCCCACCCTAATGAACACAGTCTGAATCCACCCCTAATGAACTGAATCCCATCCTAATGAACTGAATCCCACCCTAATGAACCGAATCCCATCCTAATGAACTGAATCCCATCCTAATGAACTGAATCCCACCCTAATGAACTGAATCCCATCCTAATGAACTGAATCCCACCCTAATGAACTGAATCCCATCCTAATGAACTGAATCCCATCCTAATGAACTGAATCTCATCCTAATGAACTTGAACGTGAATCAAAACTACCATCAAACATCACTCTACTTTAACAGTGTTTGTGTGTGTGCGCGATTATAAGTGCGTGCACGTGTCTGGGTGTGCGAGAGAGAGAGAGAGAGAGAGAGAGAGAGAGAGAGAGAGAGAACGGCAGAGTGATAGATTACCTCTCAGCCAGAACGTCTAGAACTGGTCTACCCTGGGCCCAGTTCCTCACCATCCAGGCTGTGTCAGAAGCTGCCAGGAATCCTCGGGCACACCCTGTCCCCATCGGCCAGAAGGGCTGCAGATCAACACACACACAGAAACCACTTTACACCTGGCATCTGGGCAGATTACTATAGGCAAGAAATTTCAAAACTTTTTCAAATATTGCAAAAAAATAGCAGATCTCCAAGCTTGTAGATCAGGCTATTTGCACTGCACGACACCATGATACGATGAAGCATGAAATAGGGCTTAAGTAGTTACTTTACCCATTCCGGACGCGTTTTAATCATTATGTTATACTTTAGCTATTGAAAAATAGCAGATCTACAAGCTTGAGCTTGTAGATCTGCTATTTTTGAAAAATCGTGAAAATGTGGCGCAAATCTTAGAACATATATATTCTTTCACAGCGAACATTTTTAATTCAAATCTTTGCTTCTGGGAGATCCATGAAACAACATATTTTGATGGGGGTCCGTGGCCAATTATATATATATATTTTTAGGGTCCTTGACATTAAATAGTTTGAGAACAACTGATATAGAAACATTGTTTTTTTCAGAAAACTGTCATGATTTAGAAGACACTTTGTAGAATCTGGTCTCAGTGAAGTAGTTATGGTACTGTGGAAAACTATGTAATGTGGACAGCTTTTGTGAGTCATGATTTGCTTGCAATATCAGTGCGCTATATTTTAGTTTTTAACCCATTCTGGGCGGGAACCCCTTTTGGTGTTTTAACTAAGCATTATGTTATACTTTAGCTATTGAAAAATAGCAGATCTACAAGCTCATAGCGACGAGCTTGTAGGTCTGCTATTTTTTTTTTTTTTTAATCGTGAAAATGTTGCGCAAAAAATCTTTGAATATATATATTCTTTCAGAAGACTTTTTTTTTTATTTCGACAGCAGGCCTAAATGGCATAATACAAGTTACTCACACACTGATAATCCCTTCTTAAGTTCTTACCTCTAGCAGACTGTCTCCAACGAGAGACACTAATAGCTGGTGTCCAAACCGCTCCCTGACCAGCGCAGCGTTGTCGGAGGCGTACATGTTGGTGAAGTCAAACATGGCCACGTCCGGCTGCTTACAGTGGTTCTCAGCAAAGTCCAGCGTGGGAAGCTCGTAGTTGGTGCCAAAGGCGGCGGCCTCGCGGGCGTAGCACAGGAGAGCTTCCTGGTTGACGTTGTCACTGCTCAGCAGCTTCTCTGTGTCTATGTAGTCCTTAAACAAAATATTGACCGATTGATTTCACAGTATGCAGAATGGGTACATTTCAAACGAAAGTACAGGTCACTGCTACTTGAGGATAGAACCAGAAAAAGCACAAAGACTTGTTTACATAAGGGTCCTCCATTAATGACAAACAAAACAAAAACTGTCAGAATTAAAACTAACTACAAATATTTTTTTCCCTAAATCTTTATGATCCCCCAATTTTGAAACGCATTTTTCACCCGGTGCCAATAATTGCTGAAGCTGTAATCCTGGGTGCTGCTCTCCCTCTGCCAACCTGGGGAGAGCCCCGCACTGAGCTCATGCTTCCTTCAATGCATGAGGAGTGAGCAGCAGGCCGCTGAATTGATTGCATAGGGCCTAAATGGAAACAAGACCGCAAGGACTTTTTTTGGTGCTATTCCCTTTGAGTGTTTGACTGTAACTCTGTTGCTGTTTTTACATTTATGTTCAATAAACTATTGAATCAATCAATCAATCAAAAAAGGGTACATGCAAACTCTACACAAAAAGGCTCTTTGGATGGGAACTGATGACGTGGAGGAGGAGATGTTAATTCTATACCCCAATATTTTAAGCACTTTAAAAAATTGGGAGTTATTTAATTTTATCTTTCATTATTAATATCCCCCCCCCCCATTTTCACAAATGTATTTTAAATACAGGTATGGTTTAAGATTTTGACTTGCTCATTGCCTTCATTGCCTTGGGCACAACAAGTTTGAAAACCACAGCTACACTTTATCAGAAATGCAGTCTTATACACTGCCCTTTACACATTCCCTGCTTTACAATCTGACCCAACCTGCTGCTGGCAATATCAATGTGTCTGCTTACATGGATGACAACTCCTTTGTCTAGTAGGCTTTGTTTCTTGGCTGTCATGACGAAGTAGTGAGTGTTGTCCTTGTAGTACACAATGTTCTCCAGATCAATACCTGCACGCGCACACACGCACACGCACACACGCATGCACACACACACACACACGATGAGACAGAACAAAATGATTGGTCAGTCACTTCATTATATTGTCGCTGTCAGACAGAAACCTTGTATCTTCATATTTCATCTTTTTAGCTTTTGAATTTTCAAAAATGAATGCTATGCTACATCACTTTATTGCCCACACTCTCTCTGAGGTCCATAACAGGTACTGTTTATTACAGGGTCAATGATGTGTGCATTGTTGCTGTTTGCCATAAGACTACCATGTGTCCCTGGGCCTCGACCCACCTGTCTCCTCCTTGAGGTCAAGGAAGAACTTCTGGTTGAAGATGAACGCCACTCCACTGATCTCCTCCACCTTGGCCTCCGCCGTGGTGTTCCTGTTGATGAAGTTCGCTGTGATGGCGATCGCCAACTTACCTCGGAACTCCTTCCGCTTGAAACCTGAGAGGGATGGAGGGGCGCACACACACGCACACACACTCTTATGTCTTCCTTGGTCTGTTAATCCAAAGGAATTATAGCCTTCAAAGTATAGCCTACAATCACAGGGCAGTTATTTAAAGATAAAAGCAACAAGTTACTGAAGGAAGCCTTTATATAAACCAATGGAACTGAAGCCACGGAGGAGAGAGCTAGACCTTGACTTCATAATTAACCTTGATTTACATGGACAGCTGACAGAACGGCAGAAAAAGTCCCATTCCTATGTTTATAATGTAAATATACCACATTCCTTGCTCATTAGCCATATAGTTTCAGATAAAGATTTTATTAAATATCTGCCAAGTATGCGATGCTGCAGGAACTCGCTCGCAGGGAGAGTTCCGAAAGGCAGAGCAGAAGTGCATTAATGACGATAAAGAACACCCTCTCGAGTAATATTGCAATTATGCTATGAGCTTGTAGATCTGCTATTTTTCAATAGCTAAAGTATAACATAATGCTTAAAACACCAAAAGGGGTTCCTGCCCAAAATGGCTTAATGGTCTTTGTGCTTTTTCTGGTTCTATTATAACAGTTATAACAGTTACCCTTAAAACTAAGATATTCAGTAAAATAATATCTTAAGCTAAAGCACAAGTAAGACGCGCGAACGCGGGAAGCGAACGCAGCTCGTAAATTGCAAAAACAACAATTAGAATAAATTACGTAATTTTGTAAGGTTTTTGTTAAGTTCTTTTTTTTGTGTTTAAGTTTTTTTTAAGTGAAGTTTTTTTTAAGTTTTTCCTTTTAAAGTTTTTCCTTTTTTTTTTTTTTAAGTTAAGTTTTTTTTTTAAGTTAAGTTTTTTTTAAGTTAAGTTTTGTGTGTGTGTGCGTGCGTGTGTGTTTTTCCTTTAAGTTTTTTTTTAAGTTAATTTTTTTTTTAAGTTAAGTTTTTTTTAAGTTACGTTTTGTGTGTGTGTGTGTGCGTGCGTGTTTTTCCTTTTATTTAATTTTTTTTTTAAGTTAATTTTTTTTTAAGTTAAGTTTTGTGTGTGTGCATGCGTGCGTGCGTGCGTGCGTGCGTGCGTGCGTGCGTGCGTACGTGCGTGCGTGCGTGCACTATTATTTTGGGCTAGTATTGACAGTGTCGTCGTTAAGCAGCTAAAGGTGCGCCCTCTGGTAAGGTGCGCCCTCTGGTGGCAGGCCGGTGGTGTTACAGCGTGACAGACACACACACACACACAGACATGATCTGCTGGGTCTCATAGTAAATGCTCACTGCGTTCGCAATCACTGCGTTCGCAATAACATAATGCTAACACCAAAAGGGGTTCCCGCCGAAAATGGGCTAAATGAGAGAGAGACAGAGAGGCAAAGAGAGATTGCATGTATGAGTTGTTGAACGGCCTCCAGATTCTGCACTGGACCCCTAGCACCACTCTGTTTACATGCAGTGTTGTGGTGGTTGCATGTGCAACCGGTCCCCAGGGAATATGAATGAATATATCATTACAAAGACAGGTTCAACTTTAAGCCTGCAGCCATAACCGTCCATAACCAATTAGTTTTTGATAGATGCTATATACTATCGTTACATGTTATGTTATTTTAGAGATATATTCTGTTGCTTGAACACAAACGTTGCTAACGTGCTATCTAAACAAATGTTTAGATAGCACGTTGTTTAGACAGATGCTAGGTTTCATGTTTACCTGGTATCCTAGTTACTTTGCAGCACTTCATTGTTTTCTTCTTTGCACTCTATTTAAGTGATGTTTTACTCTGTCGTTTGTTGACAGGGTTCACGATATTCTCTCTGATCGTCTACAGTAAGTCGCTCTGGATAAGAGCGTCTGCTAAATGTCTTCATTGAAAATTGTAATCTTGGACGAGATATGTGTTATGCATTTGAAATTAATCAAAAGAAGCATCCAAGAGCAATCTTGTGGTTTTCTCTTGATTATATTTGCCATACAGTAAAACAAAAGGTGTCCTGTGTTTCATCACACTTAAGCCACTACCTAAACATGGCATTGAATAACTTCATATGGTGCTTGTAAGCTTTCAGAATAATGCAGATGAACTTGGATGCAGACCTTCACTTTGCAGGGAGAAAGCGTTGAGCAAACACACTGAGCAAGCTGTGAGAACTTTACGCATTTAACCAGCAAGGAGCCTGACATGTTAGAGAAAACATTGCCTTACACCAGCCTATCAAATGATGCATGTTACAATGGTATATTTAAAGACAGTCCTATATGAATTATCTTTATGCAATGTTTTGGTCTGGTTAACAGCAGTGCTTAATTTCAGCTCCGGTAACTGTCACTTCAGCTCCCCTAAGTGTAGAGGCAGCTCTGGTACCTGTAGGGGGCGCTCCGCTATGGGAGCCTCCCATAGCGGAGCCGATTGATCCTATACGCAGACTACGCAGGGCCCCCGATTCCCAAAAAGGCCTCCACCCGCCCTGCGCAAAGAACTACGTTCAAAGAACGTAAAACTACGTTCTTTGCACAGTGAGCGTGAGCGTGAGCTGCTCAGAAGGGTGAAATCTTCCGTCAACAGCGTACCTTAGTGATCATAATCGGAGACATGCTGACACCGTAGTAGTTATTTACACCACGCCCCCCTTTCAAAGTATTTTTGCTTCGGTGTAAATCGGTTCAGGTTCGGACGGGAGAGTTTATTTTTAGATTCCGTGTGTTTAACAACACACGGTTCAGTCATCATGAAGCGACTTTATCCGTTCAGGATCAGTGTTGGGCAGTAACAAGTTAATAGTTAGATATTACTGTAATATAATTACTTTTCCCAGTAACGAGTAAAGTAAGATTCTGTTCAATCAACAGATTGTTGATGTTGAATTCCAAATATGGAATAAGCAGCAGAAAAAGACTGAAGAGAGACTGTTGACAATTTTTGTTTTATATCCTGCAATTATTCAGTTTGGCTGATTGGAGACTTATTATTATAATGAATTGGATTCAGGCTAAACAGATTGTGTTATCCTTGCGGGTGGAAGGGGCCCGGGTGAAAAGTAATATAAAGTAATATGTAACTATATTACTCTTGATTCCAAGTAATAAGTAATGTAATGTTATTACTTTTTCTAAGGAGTAATAAGTAAAGTAAACATATCACTCTCCTAAGTAATATTGCCCAACACTGTTCAGGATATGAAAAAAGAAAAAGGCGTCAGACTGAACTACAGCAGCAGAAATCAGGTAAATAAACATGTCAACGTGCAGCCTTGCAGTGTCCTGTGCTGTGAATGCCGGTTGTTGTTACTTGTTGTTGTTGTCAGGGGTGGCACTAGGTTCCAAACGGAGCTATCGGGTGGTCAAAGTGTGTGTGTTTGTGTGGGGGGCGGGGGGGTGAAATCACCTATGTGAGAGTGCGGGTGTTGCGACTCACAGTGAATGGTGGTGACGCGCCTGGTTGTTGTTGTTGTTGACTGTACAGTCTGTGGCTGTACAGTCTAATTTTTTTTGAAAAAGAGTTGGTTTAAATACCTACTGCCTAGGGCATTAAGCAACTAGTTTACTAGTCGACTAGTAAATCCACTAGTCAAACTTGTTGGTACTAGTTGACTAGTACCACCGAGTGGCGCGCTATGAGCTTGTAGGTCTGCTATTTTTGAAAAATCGTGAAAATGTGGCACAAATCTTTGAATATATATTCTGTCAGAGTGAACGTTTTTTTTATTTCGACGTCGGGCCTAAATGGGTTAACAGTATGTTTCAGTACTACTCGCCCGTTGGCCAGTCTCTCCATTCAGCTCACCATCCAGAGTGTTCCTACGCCCATCCGCCCCCACCACCACGTCAAAGTCAAAGTTAGACACGGGGTGATCAGCTGGTCGGATCTCTGTCCTCCAGCCAATGTCTGTGTGAGAGAGAGAGAGAGAGAGAGAGAGAGACAGAGACAGAGACAGAGACAGAGAGACAGAGAGACAGAGAGAGAGAGAGAGAGAGAGAGAGAGAGAGAGAGCGAGAGAGAGAGAGAGAGAGAGAGACAGAGAGAGAGACAAACACATATTGTCAGCACACAGCACAGGCAGAGTAAACAAGTACACGGTACAAGTAAACGGATTGCATATCTTGCTTGTTTTGCAGTTATATTTGTTTGGAATGAATCATGTTATGACTTCAGTTACACTAGAGTAAAAATGTAAAAAGAACCACCGCTCATCCGCTGAGGTACCGGAGCCACAGAGGGAACATGAGAAAAATAAAGGGAACCTACACTAGAGTAAAAAAACAACTATAAATAAAGCATTGACCTGCTATGATCCACCACGCAGAATGTAAACACCACACTACAATATAAAATACTGAGATGCTAGTACGTAATATAGTAGTAGATATTTAATGCTGTGGTGGGATATGTTTCCCGGGGTGTGCACGGCACGCTTATCCCACAAACCAAAGGTCTGACATGCTGAAACCACCCGTCGCTCCCGACATGGCGTTGGCACGACATGCTTTGCGTGGTGCTTGTGGTTAAAGCCTGCACGCCATACAGTATGTGCCAACCAGTGTTGTTTTTGGCAGCAAGTTTTGATTTTAGTTTTAGTCAGTCAGTCTCTTGAATAGTTTTCATTTAGTTTTAGTCACATTTTAGTCACCTGGAATGTTTTAGTGTTAGTCTAGTTTTAGTCGACTAAATATAATAAGATTTTAGTCGACTTTAATCGACAGTTGATTTAGTCGACTAAAATGTTTTGTCGGGCCTTGATGCCGTCGTAATGACTGATTTTACACTTGCTGAAAATAGCAGATCTTCAAGCTCACAACGCGTCGCGCTGCGACGCGTTGTGAGCTTGTAGATCTGCTATTTTCAGAATGCAACCAAGTGTAAAATGACTTGTCTTTTATTTATACTGGATCTCTTGTCCACTAGTCCCTTTCTAACATTTTAGTCTAGTTTTTATTTGTTGACGAAATTGTCAATATATTTAGTCTTAGTTTTAGTCATCATAGCTTAGTTTTCATTTAGTTTTCGACAGTGAAAAAAGGTAGTCGACGAACATTTTTCGTTTTAGTTTTAGTCGACGAAAACAACACTGGTGCCAACGTCCTACAATAAACTATATTGCACTGTAGTCTGTTGTGTAATATCACCACGTGGACAATGCATTCCGTCATGTCACAGCTAAGGCTGTCACAGCAAAAAAAAAAAAAAAAAGGTTTTGTTTCTAAATATAGGAAAGGCTCTTGTTGGTATCTTTGTATCGACATTGCAGTTTGAGAACACTGGACGGCAGCATGTGAATTTTAGTGCAGAGTTCTGTGGGGGAGGAGGTCAAGCATATAGTTCTGTGGGGGAGGAGGTCAAGCATATAGTTCTGTGGGGGAGGAGGTCAAGCATTATAGTCATGCAGTTCAGCATGCCAACCAGAGTCCGGTTTACAGTAAATAAAAATCACACTCGTGTGAAGTAAGTGGTGCAACTCCGTGTGGGGGTCCCCGGGGGGGGGGGGGAGTTCCAGACCCACAGGAACGCACCCAGGGTGCCGGCCCGATTCCGGCGAGCCGCCCCGCGTCCGAAACGGTTGAGAAATGACAGAGTTACAACCATGCTGTTTTCGTGCTCACACACACTAACTAAAAATGTCTTACAATGTGTGATAAACCATGCTGAATTGGGCCAGAATACACTATTAGAGCCAATATCATCCAAGTTTCTTGACTTAAATGTTCCTAAGCTATATAATGTTAACATCAGGAATGTAGAAAAATATTTCAATTCATCGAGGATGGTAATTAATAAAATTACAAATGCATATTTAACCTCTCAGGTAATCTACAGTATGTGCGAATCTAACAGCTAGTTCCATGTTAGTGCAAAAGGTGAAGTTTGAGACTATTAGGGAAGTGTAGAAGAGGAAATTAAATGTCCAACTATTTAACTGATAGGAACTAGTTGTGAGGTTTCAAACTGCAAAGTACTGTACCTTAAATAAATCACACATTCCTGTATCATAAAACTGTCAGTTCTAGAGCATTAGTATTTGCAATACCTTCATTTTCCTGGTCTTCTGGAGGTTCCAGCAGCTTGATAAATTCCACATTGACGTGAAACTCCACGGCAACAAGGAGGGCAACCTTTAGCAGCATCAACTGCAGCTGCTGAATACCTATCAAAGATTATGATCACAGGTCATTTTAAGATGAAAGAAGACTAGCATACTGTAAGCAACCCATTTCCAGCTATAGCTTAGAAGTAACTAAAATAGTTTTGTAATTATTAACCCATTAACCCATCGATTTAAAAAAAATAGCAGGCCTACAAGCTCGTAGCGCGCCACACGGTGGCGCGCTATGAGCTTGTAGATCTGCTATTTTTCAATAGCTAAAGCATAACATAATAACACCAAAAGGGGTTCCCGCCCAAAATGGGTTAAGTTAAGCAGACACTTACTGATGTGGTTGATGGTACCAGCACAGAACTTGCCGTAGAACTTTTTGCCCCCCAGGCCCCGCAGGTCCTGAATGGTGAAGGGCCACAGGTGCAGCACATTATTCCTAGCGAAGGAGTCTCGCTTCTCAATCACCACCACTTTTGCCCCCATTAGGGCCAATTCAATGGCTGTCCGCAAACCACAGGGGCCTCCTCCAATGACCAGGCACTAAAAGAGAAGAACAGACAAAGTCATGTGTCAATTTGATTTCTAATATAGCTCCAAACCAATCACAAACAGTGTTTTATGAGCTGGAGGCGCTTTGGATTTCATCTTCTTCACTAGCACTAGCACGCAGATTCACAATGTTCTACTGCGGGTTGTGGAGGGACAGGTCGGATCAATCTTTATCAAACTTAAAGGACAACTTTAGTTTTTTTCAACCAAGGTTCATGTTTTAGGATGTTATTAGAGAAAGTAAAAGATGAGTGTTATTTTTTTTTCATTTGCTGCTTTCTTTCGTTTTAGGGCAGGGGTCGGCAACAGGCGGCCCGCGGGCCAAAATTGGCCCCCCAGAAATAATATCTGGCCCGTGAGATAATTTTGAGAATTAGTTGTTTTTTTTTTTTGTTTTTTTTTAAGTCCCACGTTAGCGACCATATTTACAATATGAAAACTGTCACTTAGACAATGTAGGTTACACACCGCTGGAATTAAACATGGAACCTGCAGGCAGCATTAGGTGAGTAATTCATTGTATATGTGTTGGACGTTGACAGGTGCTGCCAGTGGGATCCTCCTGCTGCTTAACGACGACACTGTTCTGTGACTAGGTGTACTAGTGTAGCTTTGCATCTGCCCGTGTGAAAGCAGCATAACGTCGTGTCAGCACCATATTTTTCCAGCAAAAAAAAAAGAAAAAAGTTGATTTATATTGGTCAAATAGACCCGAATTAGACCCGAATTAGACCGAATTAGACCCGAATTAGACCCGAAATTTTTCGCGCACGCGCGCTGCGCGCGCGCACGCACGCACGCGCCAGACGGCCGGCCCGCGATGGAATGTCTGGGAATAATATTGGCCCGAGGACAATCTCAGTTGCCGACCCCTGTTTTAGGGATTTTAGCTGTTTTTTACAGGGGGGCGGGGGCATTCGAGCATGGTGCTAAATTTATATTCTTGTACAAAATATTATGGCGATTTATTTTTTTATTATTTACTATAGTCCTAATAAACCCCAAGAAATTACATCTGGCCACAAATAAATCACAGGATCTACTGAATGTGAAGGTAGCCTACTGGGGGGAATCCACACTGTGTGTCATAGGCTCAATGGCAGTTTGACACATTCAGTAGATCTTGTGATGTTTTGTGGCCAGATGAAATTTCCTGGGGTTTATTAAGACTATAGTAAATAATTAAAAAATAAATCACTATAAAACCCTGTCAAAAACAGCTAAAATCCCTAAAACGAAAGAAAGCAGCAAATTAAAAAAAGAAATAACTCATCTTTTAGTTTCTCTAATAACTCAACCTAAAACATGAACCTTGGTTGAAAAAACCTAAAGTTGTCCTTTAAGATAGGAACATCTTTGTCACCTAAATACTGTAAGTCAGTGTTTTCAACCCTTTTCATATCAAGGACCATTATTTATTCAGCTTTTGAGCCACGGACCACCACTTGATGAGATTTTGACTTACACACCCAAAACTAAAGAATTCTGTTGTTGTTGGTCATTGGATAACATTTTGTCGATGTATCGATGTTGGTACCATTAGGAGAGACAACAGGCAGTTGAAATAACAATTATTTGACATAATTGTAAAATAATAAAATATAAATGGACTATAAATGGACTATCTTTAACTCTCAAGAGTTAAAGATATACCGTAATAAGGGTCCATTTTGTTACCAACTCACCATAATTTAGCTGGGGACCACCTGGAACCCACTCAAGGACCACTAGTGGTCCCCGGACCACTGGTTGAAAACCACTGCTGTAGGTGATTTCAAATAGGTGATAAAATGAGAACTGCTTTTAAATCCAGTGATTTATTATTGCACTAGGATTAATTATATTACAACCATAATTCATTTAAAATACTTCCCACAAAACGTGAACCTGTCACAGAGATCAAAGCTACTTCTTGGCTGCTTTGTCGAGAAGATGAAGAAGATGTAATGGGAGCTTAAATGGTGATTAGTGGTGAAGATAGATGTGAAGTCAAATCCCCTTCGCAGAAGTATGGTTGCCCATACCTTAATTACCGAAAACTGTTATTACAGTCTTTCCATATCAAAAGCATTACTCATGCATCTGTCTATACCTCAAATATGCATGAAGTCAGTTTTTGGTGGTTACAACATCTGTCTGAGAATGTATGATTCAAATATGACTTCATTCTTTGGAAAGGAGAATAAAAGAATCAATTAGCATAGTCATAACTCCTTCCCCCTCTTTTCATATCCAATGGTAATCATGAATCCAGTATACTGTAGCATTTGACGAAATGGACATAGTGAGGCTTTTTATGGTTAAGAAAGTGTTTCTCTAGTGTTAGGTTTACAAGAATCGCGAAAGTGTTGGGCAGTGTTTGGTGTTGAGCCAGCAGGTTAAAGGACAACTTTGTTTTTTCAACCAAGGTTTATGTTTTAGGTTGTTACTAGAGAAAGTAAAAGATGAGTGTTAATTTTTTTTTTCATTTGCTGCTTTCTTTCGTTTTAGCGATTTTTGCTATTTTTTACGGGCGGGCGTGGGCATTCGAAGTGGCTAAATATGTCTTTTTACAAAATTGTTATTTACTCTAGTCCTACTAGACCCCAGGAAATTGCATCTGGCCACAAAAGATCACGGGATCTACTGAATGTGAAGCGGTTTGCCATACTCTGTGTCATAGGCTCATTATGTCAGTTTGTCACCTCCCCCATCACATTCAATAGATCCCGTGATCTGTTATTTCCTGGGGTTTAGTAGGACTATAGTAAATAACAATTTTGTAAAAAGACATATTTAGCCACGCCCGCCTGTCAAAAAAAGCTAAAATCGCTAAAACGAAAGAAAGCAGCAAATGAAAAATAGTTAACGCTCATCTTTTACTTTCTCTAATAACCTAAAACATGAACCTTGGTTGGAAAAAAAACCCAGTTGTCCTTTAAGTAAAAATATAATAATATATAACATTTTTGTTGGGCTGCGAGAGGGAGAGAGAGAGAGAGAGATACAGTATGTGTGTGTGTGTGTGTGTGTGTGTGTGTGCGTCTTTACTCTTTCGAGGATTCACTTTAAACCAAATTCCTCCTGAGTCAGACATGCTGTACATGCTGTGGTCAACACATGGTTTCTGTTTCCATAACCTTCCAGGTTCCTTTTAACTTTTTCCAGGAATAATGTCTCTTCATTATGTCAGCACTATACGGCGGAGCCGTAGTGTACCAAAGTCCTGACGTCACTTGCTCATCCCCTAGTCCAGGGTCACAGAAGTTTCATTTTGAATAGTCTCATATAAGCATTGTGGTTCAAAAATAAATAAACTGTCAAAGAATATTGTCGGGGAGGTGTCTCTGTATCGTTACAACAGTCAGTCACTCATATTTGATAAAGTCTATTTCTAGCGAAAATGTTAATAATTCGGCGGCAGTAACATTAGCGTTTTCTCTCAGTCAGTTGATTCTTTATATCCATGCGAGTCAAACCGCTGTGATCATTTGTTTATTTTTGGAACACAGTTCTTATTTGACGCGATATGAAGAAGTTATTGGAATTCCGAAGGGGGGGAGGCGGTTAAATGCAAACCGGGTAGGATGTGAAATGGCGCTCCTCCTGTCATATCACTGGTGAGGAGGCGCACTGGAGGATGCCTCCATATAATATTCTAAACTTCTCAAAATGTAGGCTACAGAAACAAGGCCGTTTATTAGGATATTTCTCGCGGAATGGTAGAGAACAGCTACACGCGGTCCTCCTGCGTCGTGTCCTTCCCTAAGTGACTCCTGCGTCGTGTGTCCTTCCCTAAGTGACTCCTGCATCGTGTGTCCTTCCCTAAGTGACTCCTGCATCGTGTGTCCTTCCCTAAGTGACTCCTGCGTCGTGTGTCCTTCCCTAAGTGACTCCTGCATCGTGTGTCCTTCCCTAAGTGACTCCTGCGTCGTGTGTCCTTCCCTAAGTGACTCCTGCATCGTGTGTCCTTCCCTAAGTGACTCCTGCGTCGTGTGTCCTTCCCTAAGTGACTCCTGCATCGTGTGTCCTTCCCTAAGTGACTCCTGCATCGTGTGTCCTTCCCTAAGTGACTCCTGCATCGTGTGTCCTTCCCTAAGTGACTCCTGCGTCGTGTGTCCTTCCCTAAGTGACTCCTGCGTCGTGTGTCCTTCCCTAAGTGACTCCTGCGTCGTGTGTCCTTCCCCAAGTGACTCCTGCATCGTGTGTCCTTCCCTAAGTGACTCCTGCGTCGTGTGTCCTTCCCTAAGTGACTCCTGCGCCGTGTGTCCTTCCCTAAGTGACTCCTGCATCGTGTGTCCTTCCCTAAGTGACTCCTGCATCTTGTGTCCTTCCCTAAGTGACTCCTGCATCGTGTGTCCTTCCCTAAGTGACTCCTGCGTCGTGTGTCCTTCCCTAAGTGACTCCTGCATCGTGTGTCCTTCCCTAAGTGACTCCTGCGTCGTGTGTCCTTCCCTAAGTGACTCCTGCATCGTGTGTCCTTCCTTAAGTGACTCCTGCATCGTGTGTCCTTCCCTAAGTGACTCCTGCATCTTGTGTCCTTCCCTAAGTGACTCCTGCATCGTGTGTCCTTCCCTAAGTGACTCCTGCATCGTGTGTCCTTCCCTAAGTGACTCCTGCATCGTGTGTCCTTCCTTAAAGAATTCATTAAACTCACTTAGTGAAACAGAATCAAGAGCTACCACTGGTGGTGCGACAACTAAATGCACCCCCATGCAGAGAAAGGGCTGGCAACATATTAAAACAGTGGGACTCACTTCCTGTCACCCTGTGCATCTGCCAGGAGGGCCACATGGGAGCTCCATGGAGCCGCTATGCCGTGTAAATATTGTGACTCAACTCATGTTTGGGTACCTGCCGTACGTGGCCTCTGGGACCTCGTCATGCTGGTGCAGATCTACGTGGTGTCCTGTGTGAACCCACAGCTTCCCTTTCATGCTCTCCTCTCCGCCGCTTACCCTCCGTTGGGGCTCCAAGTGAGTCACAGCTCCAAAGCGGAGAGCTTTCTTCCAGGGTTTAGAGAGCAATGTGTGCCAGCTGACAGAAATCCCAGATCACTCCCTACATGGTCTGCTGCACCCAGCAATAAAAATAAATTGGGCTTAAGTCATTTTATTTTCTTACTTTGTGAGCATGATAAAACCCTAGCGTGTTATCAGAGGATGGCGTCAGTGATGGAGAAGAACATATTGTATTGAACATTTCAAGCTGCAGTCAGTGTAGAAAGACGGGGTATTTATCATCTTTCGGGCAGGTGTGAGCCAAACACAGGTGTGAGCCAAACACAGGTGCTGGCAGCGCTACCTGGACAGGGCCGTTTGCTGTTGAACCCATTTTGACCTGAGATCAGATTATAAAAATGTCTTCTACATCCTGACAGTTTTCAGAAAAAGCTATGTTTCCATTTCTAGTTCTTCGATTTTTCAAAAATAGCAGACCTACAAGCTCGTAGTTTTGCACTTGGTGGCGCGCTATGAGCTTGTAGATCTGCTATTTTTCAATAGCTAAAGCATAACATAATGCTAACACCAAAAGGGGTTCCCGCCCCAAAATGGGTTAAGTACGGCTCGTTTTTTTCAACTGAAGGGTGATTATTCGTGCACTACAATCGTGTGAAGACGAGATAAAAAACAATGTTCCCAAACCATAAATCTCACAATGTGTGGATTTGATCAATGCTGGTGTTTTGGTTTGTTTAATCTGTGTCCACATGGTACGACCAGAAATGAGTCGTTGGTTTTTAGAGCGGTTCCACGCTCTGATGTGTTATTCCAGATATGAGGGCTTCCTGAGTCATCTGCTGAGTCAGGACACACACACACATCCTATCAGCTCCCCACCTGTGGCCTTTATGACGGCACGGCTCTGCCTGCCCCCAGGTCACCGTTCCCCTCATCTCCGTTTAATTACAGAACCCTATATCCGTCAGTCAAAATCAAAGCACAGACATGAGGGGACCAACTAAACTCTGGGCCAATGTGTATCCTGACTTAGGCTTCACTCACACCTGCACAACAGATTGTTGTATAGCTGATGCATGAGACTTGTTGACTGTTGCAAGCTCGCAATTCATTTCCAATGGGAGTCACATGGTTTGACACAACATTTTTGTTGTATGAGGGGGAGGGGGGGCAGTCGAAACACAGCCGAAAGCCGTACAGCAAAAATGTTGTGTCAAACCATGTGACTTCCATTGGAAATGCATTGGGGCGGCCATGACACTTACCCTTTGTTTACATCTACCATGCAACATTGTTGTATGCTAGATGTATAGGTGTGAGTGAGGCCTTAACCTGACATGTTGCTGCTGTGTTTGTTGTTGTTGTTGATTGTGCCGTTTACTTTCTATGTAGTTTACCTTTAAGCCTTATGTGTAATGGAGACCAATGTTCCTTTGCCTAATTAGTAATTCTCCTCACCTGGTCAGCCTCACCAGGGTAGTTAATGAGGTGATTAGTTTGGTCAGAGTCAGTTCAGTTCAAGCCAGCACACTGTCAAGAGCTCACTCACTGCATGTTGAGTTAACCCTTTCTCTCAGGCTTTGGACAGGATAAGTCTGTAAGTTTGTGTTAATTGTTAAACTTTATGGCTCTTAAAGCATATCTTAGCTCTTAAAACCATATGCTTGTAAGTTGGTTTGATCATTTCTAAAAGTGATGCATAAAAAGGATTAATGTTTTGGTTTATGATTGTACTGTATTTGACACAAATGTCTGTGTTTTCTGTTTTTCTGTATTGCAGTTTTACAAATTGAATCACCAGTAAAGAAGTTAAACCAAGTCACTGCCTAAGGAACTTTATTGGGAACTATGTTAACTGTCTGCCAAGCCATACACCAACGTATAGTAAGGGCAGAACACACAAAGACAGGCATTTAGAATGTCATGATGGTGATGAATACACCAAGAGCAGTGGTCTACAGTCTACACACAGTGAAATGAACTGTGTTACTTTAACTCAAGAGTGTAATCATTTAACCAAATGAACCTGTAAAGGTTTATTATTGACATTTGTACATGCCGTGTTAAATTAACTGGCTTATGGCCAGCCTAATTAACAGTGGATTGTGCCTTCTGCCTGCTCTATTCATATGTTTAATTCGTCATTTTAATGCCAATAGAAAAATCCGTGATATACACACTGCATCTCATTCTCACACAGCAATCCTATAGTATTATACCCAGTCCTGATGGTGGCGGTAACGTCCCCATTATGCCGATTCTGACCAAATAGAGCGAATCTGGCGAGGTCACTTCCGGTTTAAGGAACAATAACATCCGGTACTAGCTTTGGACTGTGCAGCACTACCAGATGTCCGGGATGCTAAGCGATCATCGTTGATTTTAATAACTAAGTCAAATTAAGCTCTAATCAAGCCCAAAATATCACATTTTACGCAGCGATGCACATAAAGACCGCAATCCCAAACAATGTGATCTATTATATCACATTACCCACACTGTACATCATTTACTGTTCATATAGAACGGCCTAGTAGTACTATACTACTATTTTGATTACACATATTGTTTCAATTACTGGTTGAAAACACCAGATTGACAGATTTATTGCCATGGAAAGACCTATTAAGGAAAGCTCAACTAGAGTTTACAGGAAATATGAACAGGAAGGTCCTAGCTCAGAGGAATCTACAGTGTAAGGATTTTTTTTGTCAGGTGAAACCTGACTATAGTGAATACTCATGAAATGTAGACGACAAGATCGCCACCTATACTAGTCGTGATTGGCTGCTTCTAGCCAATGGAACAGCTTCTGACCAATGGGAAGGGGAGAGGCAAATATCCCTGGCAGCCACGCGGGCTACAGACAAGACAGTGCAGAGCAACGCAGCAGAGAAGCATGATCACAGTCACACTCACTGGGTGACGGGGAAGGAAGAGCCCACCCCGACACGGCGCATACTACAGTTAATAGGAAGGAAGAGCCCACCCCGACACGGCGCATACTACAGTTATTAGGAAGGAAGAGCTCACCCCGACACGGCGCATACTACAGTTAATAGGAAGGAAGAGCTCACCCCGACACGGCGCATACTACAGTTATTTGGAAGGAAGAGCTCACCCCGACACGGCGCATACTACAGTTATTAGGAAGGAAGAGCTCACCCCGACACGGCACATACTACAGTTAATAGGAAGGAAGAGCTCACCCCGACACGGCGCATACTACAGTTATTTGGAAGGAAGAGCTCACCCCGACACGGCGCATACTACAGTTATTTGGAAGGAAGAGCTCACCCCGACACGGCGCATACTACAGTTATTAGGAAGGAAGAGCTCACCCCGACACGGCACATACTACAGTTAATAGGAAGGAAGAGCTCACCCCGACACGGCGCATACTACAGTTATTTGGAAGGAAGAGCTCACCCCGACACGGCGCATACTACAGTTATTAGGAAGGAAGAGCTCACCCCGACACGGCACATACTACAGTTAATAGGAAGGAAGAGCTCACCCCGACACGGCGCATACTACAGTTATTAGGAAGGAAGAGCTCACCCCGACACGGCGCATACTACAGTTAATAGGAAGGAAGAGCTCACCCCGACACGGCACATACTACAGTTAATAGGAAGGAAGAGCTCACCCCGACACGGCGCATACTACAGTTATTTGGAAGGAAGAGCTCACCCCGACACGGCGCATACTACAGTTATTAGGAAGGAAGAGCTCACCCCGACACGGCACATACTACAGTTATTAGGAAGGAAGAGCTCACCCCGACACGGCACATACTACAGTTATTAGGAAGGAAGAGCTCACCCCGACACGGCACATACTACAGTTATTAGGAAGGAAGAGCTCACCCCGACACGGCACATACTACAGTTATTAAGAAGGAAGAGCTCACCCCGACACGGCGCATACTACAGTTATTAGGAAGGAAGAGCTCACCCCGACACGGCACATACTACAGTTATTAAGAAGGAAGAGCTCACCCCGACACGGCGCATACTACAGTTATTAGGAAGGAAGAGCTCACCCCGACACGGCGCATACTACAGTTATTAGGAAGGAAGAGCTCACCCCGACACGGCGCATACTACAGTTATTAGGAAGGAAGAGCTCACCCCGACACGGCGCATACTACAGTTATTAGGAAGGAAGAGCTCACCCCGACACGGCGCATACTACAGTTATTAGGAAGGAAGAGCTCACCCCGACACGGCGCATACTACAGTTATTAGGAAGGAAGAGCTCACCCCGACACGGCGCATACTACAGTTATTAGGAAGGAAGAGCTCACCCCGACACGGCGCATACTACAGTTATTAGGAAGGAAGAGCTCACCCCGACACGGCGCATACTACAGTTATTAAGAAGGAAGAGCTCACCCCGACACGGCGCAAACTACAGTTATTAGGAAGGAAGAGCTCACCCCGACACGGCGCAAACTACAGTTATTAGGAAGGAAGAGCTCACCCCGACACGGCACATACTACAGTTATTAGGAAGGAAGAGCTCACCCCCACACGGCGCATACTACAGTTATTAGGAAGGAAGAGCTCACCCCGACACGGCACATACTACAGTTATTTGACACCAAACGCGGCTGAAACAGCGCAGCGTAGCCCATGCAAAGCCACAACAAAACACAGTCATTGAACCACGCACAGAACGTCGGAAAAGAACGCAAACAACGGCCACAAGGCGCGACTCGCGCGAGGTTGTGCCACACAAACATACACGTTACTAAAATAATACTAATATGAGGTGGAGGGGAGAACACAACAGAGACAGCACTTCTTTCACCTGACAAATATCACTATGTGATCATTTCTTGTTTGGAAAGTATTAGATATTAGGTATTAACCCATTTTGACCAGAGATCAGATTCTAAAAATGTCTTCTACATCCTGACAGTTTTCTGAAAAAGCTATGTTTCTATGTCAGTCGTTCTTCGATTTTTCAAAAAATAGCAGACCTACAAGCTCGTGGCGCGCTACGAGCTTGTAGATCTGCTATTTTTCAATAGCTAAAGCATAACGTAATGCTAACACCAAAAGGGTTTCCCGCCCAAAACCTATACAAAAGAATTTGAGATATTTCAAAACTACAATTTCACTAGTATGTATGCACACATCATGTATAAGGCAGATGACAAACATCAAAGCTGTTTTGCTGAAATTAACTGCCTCCATTGCAAGTCACTTCCAGGACTGAGTAGGTTCAAATAGTTTCCTTGCACTGTCTGATACTGTCCAGCAACCCCGACGCCCCGCCCTGGAAAAGTTCTCCCTCTCTCCCTGACCTCAAAGCTCTCTCTCTCTCCACTCTCTCCCTGACCTCAAAGCTGCAGAGCACATTATTACAAAAGCATACACACTGTTACGGAGTATTGAAAACACAAATGCTGGGTCTTCCGAGCATCACTCAGCTCTGAAGCATACCGGTATGCTATTTTGAAGATTATATTATTATTAAGTTAATAATATCACTAGTATAAGGATTTAACCCTCATGACACAGAAAACAAACTAGCGGGTGTGTGCGTCAGCGGCATTAACCCATTTAGGCCTGACGTCGACATTAAAAAAATGTCTTTACTTCTAAATCAAAAACCTCATGTTTCTATAGCAGTGGTTCTCAAACAGTTTCATGTCAAGGACCCCCAAAAATATAATGTATTTGGCCGCCGACCCCCATCGTAAAATGTGTTGTTCCAGGGACCCCCCAGAAGCAAATATGAGAGTTAAAAACTTTGGCTCTGAAAGAATATATTGAAAGCATTTTCATGATTAAAAAAAAAATAGCAGACCTACATGCTCTATCTACATGCTATGAGCTTGTAGATCTGCTATTTTTCAATAGCTAAAGCATAGCATAATGCTAACACCAAAAGGGGTTCGCGCCCAGAATGCCTTAAAGCCAGCTGTATCAGGTCATAAAGCAGGGGTGACATCACATCCTACACAGATTGCTGTTCCAGCAGGAATTTGGAGGTTGTGTGAGAATGATATCACATCTTTCACTGGGAGAAGAAAGCACAGCGCCAATAAAAACATGAGCCATCATTTACGTCACCCTCTCCTTGGGTTGTGAAGACAGACATAAATCCTTTATCAAGTTGTGGCTCATGGTCTGTACAACAATTAACCCATTTTGACCTGAGATCAGATTCTAAAAATGTCTTCAAATCCTGACAGTTTTCTGAAAAAGCTATGTTTCTATGTCAGTCGTTCTTCGATTTTTCAAAAATAGCAGACCGACAAGCTCGCTATGAGCTATTTTTCAATAGCTAAAGCATAACATAATGCTAAAACCATAAGGGGTTCCCACCCAAAATGGGTTAAAACAGGCAGAGTGCTCCTATACTGAAGAAAAAAAAGAATATCCATTCACGTATGTAACACAATTACAGCAAATCTGAGAATTGTACACGTAATACACTAGTGCCTATCCAGCTAACAGTCAGGTTTACTTTACTACAATGGTACATTGTTACTTTGATTTACTTTTAACACGTTCCTACTGTATGCAGAGTGACGAGGTGCAGTACAGTATGACTGCAAGCTTTTGGCACTGTTACCATCACGCATTTTCTACTGAAGGATTAATTACAACTTTGTTGTGGCTTGAATCAAGCTAGACTTGTAAAAACAGAGCTCTATCTGAGGCACTGAAAATGCATGTTAACCCATTCTGGGTGGGAACCCCTTGGTGTTACTAAAGCATTATGTTAACTAAAGCATTGTAAACTAAAGCATTATGTTATACTTTAGCTCAGGGGTGCCCAAAAGGTAGATTGCGATCTACCAGTAGATCACAAAGGCTGTGCAGGTAGATCACATGACATGCCCCTAAAGAGTATTTCATTTAAATATATTGAAGAAAAAAAAAGAAAAAAAAATTAATAAAAAAAAACATTTCTCCCCCTCTATTTCCCATTCCAAGTGCATTTGTCTTATACTGTACAGAATGTAACACAAACTCTACTATTCCGAAGCCCCCTCAGGTACATATTTAAACTATTTTCAGCAATGGTATAATAATTGATTTGGTGGGTAGATCTTGCCGAGCTGGTCATTTTGAAAGTAGCTCTCAAGTCAAAAAGTGTGGGCACCCTTGCTTTAGCTATTGAAAGCACGCCACCGAGTGGCGCGCTACGAGCTTGTAGGTCTGCTATTTTTGAAAAATCGTAAAAATGCGGCACAAATCTTTGAATATATATTCTTTCAGAGCGAACGTTTTTTTTTAATTTCGACGTCAGGCCTGAACGGGTTAATAACAATGTGGGCCCGGCTCCAGCCTGAACGGGTTAATAACAATGTGGGCCCGGCTCCAGCCTTTGAGGAGTAGCCCATAAAGAGAACACCAGCAGGACGACCTAGGGCGAATAATCACACTCTGCTGAGTGATGCTGTCTGTTCTGTTTCTCCGTGCAATAAAAACACAGCTTGACTGACGGAGGGAACCGTATAGCTCTGCGCCTGCCAGTGAACTGCAGTGTCAGTGCAAAGCATTGTATGGCACCTAAACCCTATACACTTTGTTGACCGGAGTCCCCAGGGGTCTATAGGACGGTCCTATAGGAGGGGTCCTATTAGGACCCCCTCCTTTTTCCCCTCTCTACACCATATCTCTTCAGTGAACACAGTTTATCTACATGATTGATTGATTGATTGATTGATTGATTCTTTATTTAAGTGTCATGCTTCCGAAGAAGCCCAGCCCATATGGACTTACAGGACACTTTTTACAGTTTACATGAACAATTACAATAAACCGACATGACAGTTTGCAAACAATGATCAATTGAATACCAAACTGACACTCCAGATCCTTACGAGCAGATTACATAATATATAACATAAAATAAAATACACCATTAGGCCTGTGACAGGAGACACATGTACCTACTTGAAGAGCTGGGATTGTCTTCTACTCCAGGCTCTAGAAACAAACTGGGCTGTCCTAAATACTTCATAATTAAATAACCAGTCTAACTTCTGACCATCATCTTCCCAGAATAGATCAGGATTTCTTTGTTGCATTACCTCAAACAGTGGAACCCTCAAATCATCATACAGGGTACAATAAAACATAAAATTAAATTCATTTTCCACATCATTTAGGTCACATACAATGCATAATCTATTCTCTTCTGGGACCGCTGAAAACCGCCCTACCTCAATAGCCAGAGGCAGGATACCAGTTCTCAGCTGGGCACACAATGACCGCTGGTTTCTGGTCAGAAAGGATTTGACATACAGTTCAGTACCAAAACACTGTCTACAAGCTCTGCGACATGTGAGCTTGTAGATCGGCTATCTTCGTGGAACATTCTCCCCAGAGCAACGAACGGCGCTAGGGTTCATGTTGTTAACAGGCCAGCTGTAGTGAGTGAGTAGACTGAAGCTGATCTGATGCATCTCGACAGCTAGAGGTTAAAGTGATGAAGCAACACGATCTGTTGCCCTACAGTATATGGACTTGGCAGCCCAAATACTATTGGCTGCAATCATTTTTGCTGTTCATTCTGATTCCAATCAATTGAACGTTAATGCAACGATACACTCAACGCGTCAACGCGTTACTCATGTAACAATACACTCAACTCACAATACGATACGTATCACGATATTTTAAACACAAATTTATTTTCCAGACAAATGATTTATCTCCCCCCCCCCCCCGAGGTTTTTTGACTCCCTTACGGAGCTATGTGTGAGGCTGGGTGGCTGCCTGGCTGGCCTCGTGGCTGCCTGGGTCTGAGCACAAAAATAGCATGGTTGTTTTCATTTCTCTCCAAAAGCACTTGAATATGATGGAATATGATTAAAGCTCACATTTCATATCTCACACACGGACACACCATAATTTTCTAGCCCCCCCCTAAAACATTTTTTTTAAATTAAATTGATTAAATTGTTACATGCCTAATTGAACCACATCCCTAGGTGGTTTCAAATGGGAATCACTTTTCTAAAGACGTATCTCTGTCTGGACATTCCGACACTGAAGCCTGATTTTATAACCCATTTTGTCGTACGACTGTGACGCTCGCTGAAATATAGCCGAACTAGTTCTCAACTCGTCGCAACGCTTTGTGAGCTTGTGGGACCCGGACCATTAACCCATTTAGGCCTGACGTCGAAATAAATTTAAAAAAAGTCTTCTGAAAGAATATATATTCAAAGATTTGTGCCGCATTTTCACGATTTAAAAAAAATAGCAGACCTACAAGCTCGTAGCGCGCCACTTGGCGCTATGAGCTTGTAGATCTGCTATTTTTCAATAGCTAAAGTATAACATAATGCTTAGTTAAAACACCAAAACGGGTTCCCGTCCAGAATGGGTTGAAAACAGGGTATCGTTTACTGTGTATAATTCACATCACGAGAGATCATTTTGCTCACCTTGGTTCCCACACAAGCTTGGCCTTTCTTGTACTCTTTGTGACTCATCCTCTTGTCCAGCTTGCTCCACACTGCCTTGGCCTTCCAGGAGGTGACCCTAGTCCTCAGAGAACTGTAAAAGGTGCTGTTGTCCAGAGGGTCCAGGTCCATCCGGCTACACAGGAGGTTGAAGGCCTGCAGCGAACCCTTACAGGTGGAGGCCTGGACAAAGTTCTCAAACAGCTTCCCTCCATCATCCCTCTCCTCCTCTATCTCCCCCATCTTTCCCCGAGAAGGACTCGGCTGCTGGTGGAGAGGATTCTTTTTTTGGAGACTTGTGAGACTTGGGGTCGGCGGTCTCCTCCACCAGCTGTCCCTGTAGCTAGTAGCTACACCCTCTGCGTAGCCCCTCCAGTCATGCCCAGCCTGCGGGGAAAGAAAATAAAAGGGTCTGATGATGTAATCCTTAAAAAGCAAGGAATCCTTCACATATGGCTTTTGGCAACTGATGTTTTCTCCGGTCTATTATTAGCATCAGAGGACCATTCCAGATCCATTGGATAATTTTACTTGTTGAAGGGTAGAGCCAATTCATTGGATCATTCAGCACGCGGCCATTTGATACTGCTTGTGATGTTATGCATGTTGTATCTGCAAAATACAGCATAGCTGTGCTTTATCTCTTGATGAATGGCTGCATCCTGTAAGAACATATCGCAAACAACATATTTGACTGGTGTAATTTAAGGAATGTACAGATGGCACTCTTTACGAGTCCTGACTGATCTTGAACATCTCAATGTGTAAACATACACCAGACTCACACCCACTGTAACGGACAGATTCTAAAAGACGTCAAGACTATAACGTAAATAAGTAAAAGAAACATGAGAAAACTTGATGTGGTCAAACCATTCCCATGCATGTTTAATAGCATCTTAAATGGCAGGCTGTTTTTAGCCTAAATGAGGCTTTTAATATGTTGTCTCAGCTACTAGAACTACTTGAACTTGTAAAGAGCCATTTGCTGATCTATATACAGTAGCATGTACAGTATTGTGTCTCACTTGAAATCAAATTGTCTCCAAAACAATGATATAAATAGTAGTTGAAGTTTTTCATATAACCACGTGAACCCTAGCGTCTCTATTCTGGAACATGTTATAATAGGGAAGCATTCTATTTCTGCCAACATAGTTTTCAGCAAAAATAGCAGAAGCCCAGAATGCGTAGCCTGGCTAATAAGCCAGACTCAAATCACACTGTCGTGTGGTATTTGAGTCTGGAGATGCTGTGTATGGATCTTGTTTCCCGGGGGGCGGGTTCAAACATTTTCTCTTTGACGCAATTGGTCAGAGCTACTGTCAGTCAAAGTTCTCAAACATTGACCGTCACTGTACCAAAGCCCGCCCATATTGCAAACCGTGTCCCGATTGGCCACACCAGTTCTCTGGTGTAGGAAATGGGCGTACAATTGAGCCTCTCCAGACCGTAATCCGCCGGCAGGCAATTTTTTTTTTGCCAACGGCTGATTCGGTCTGGCTTATTAGCCAGGCTACAGAATGCGTGCGTTTGCAGATCGGCTATTCTTGCTATTGACGAGCAACAAAGTATATAATGTAGGATTTAGGTGTTTAAGAAAGAATAAACAACAATTGGAATGATTGGCTGTAATTCCATGTGACAATAGTTCTCAAACCTTAGAAAAGCACCATACAGTAAAAACACCACCACTATGATTACTACCGTACAAGCCAGAAAACACCACTGTTTGTTAGAGATAAGCAGCATTCTTTCCCAGCGTGTATCTCTGGCTGTGGATAAGCAGGCAGAGCGAGTATGTCTTGCTCTCATGTTGTACTGTAGTGTAGACAGACAAAGGGATTTTATTTCAGTCAAATCACCTCTCTAAAATTAGTTGGAATGCAACCCTACATTACTCTTGGTAATTAGGAATGGCTGCTTAGTACTCCACCCTAACATTATCCTCATACAGTACTTACAGTAGGTACAGCATAGGCATGCATACAAATACCATTGTTAACCCATTTTGGCTACATTACTCTTGGTAATTAGGAATGGCTGCTTAGTACTCCACCCTAACATTATCCTCATACAGTACTTACAGTAGGTACAGCATAGGCATGCATACAAATACCATTGTTAACCCATTTTGGCCTGACCTCGAAATAAATATAAATAAATATGTTCACGATTTTTCAAAAATAGCAGATCTACAAGCTCGTAGCGCGCCACTTGGTGGCCAAAGCGTGACAGCCAAAAACGTTGAAAACCCGTGAGATAGAACACTAAACACAGGTGATTTTCACCGGACAATTATATTTTTGTAATTTTCATAATGTTGCTGATGTCTGAGGTGGGTGGGTCTTTTAGTACAGGTGTTTTTTTAATATTTAAAATAATATGCACGTTTTTAACCGATTTTGCCCCCTATGATAGGGCTTTTTTTCCCCTTTTTTGTGAAAGGTTATGATGAAATATTAAAGAAGAGTACCTCAAGTTGCTGTACTTCAATATATTTTGATGAGAAACATTTAGTGTTACTATAGGGTTACTCAAATCAGTAACTATTACCAAGCAAATAAATATGGTAATATTCTAACTTAAATACAGTATGTGTGTGTTCCTTTGGGTGGAGCCCATGGTTTCCGTTCGGTTTGAGAACGCTCTGCGTTTGATATTCCAGTGTCCTGTAGAGAGGGATGGGCTGGGCCAGGGGGAGGTCAGGCTGGGGTCAGGCGGCCAGCTCTAGTGCAATGTTTCCAAAACAATGTAACTTTAGACATGTTCTAATAAATAAATAAAATTGATTGCGATGCAACACGTTGAGCTTGTAGTTCATAGCGCGGCACTCGGTGCCGCGCTATGAGCTTGTAGATCTGCTATTTTTCAATAGCTAAAGTATAACATAATGCTTTAAAACACCAAAAGGGGTTCCCGCCCCAAAATGGGTTAAGGAAGCACAAAATGCATTTTCTGATGATTGGGATACAAATTTTCAGACTCACAATGTTATTCAATCAGGAGAGAGAACTTCCATAGTATATACAGGATAAACAAGTGACATTCAAAGTGAATTTAGCTCAATGGTAAAATGGTAAAAGTTTCAGCACTCGCGCAGGAAACCAGGTGAGAGCCATATTTAGAACAGAAAATGTCTTTATTAGAGTATTTGAGTAATTTCATTGTGTGTACTATATTGAAGGACATTTCTTGATTACACATGTTGTGCAGCTTAGAGTGTGACTGAGTTAACAGAGCAATTAAGAATTCAGCCTATTGGAGTAGAAGCCAGCAAGCCAGTTAATTCAGTGTGCATTATCAGCAGCTGTGTCCAGCAGGTTTGTAGTTAGTTCAGAGCTGGAAGCCTGAGAGCAGCTACAGTTTTTTGACCCACTTTGGAAATACTAACGTTGGAAATATTAAGCCACTTCAGAAACCATACTAGGACATTTAAGAATCGTTTTTGAACACCTTTTTTTGTATCACATGTTTGTTGTTTTGTACACCTTTTTGTCAAGTAAAAAGTTAAACTACAAGCAATGTGGACGTGGATTATTTTTTGGAGTCAAGCTTACTGCTTCACAGGCTTTGGAACTCACACCAGGTTCAAATGCGGGGTAGAAGGTGAAAGTTACATAGGGCCGCTTTAAGTGGTTAATTCATGGTGGATTTTTCATGTAAGTTTGGGTCCCGGGGAGAGACCAAATGTATCTTTTGGATGTCAGCTGAAAGAGTTTGTGAAACAATGATCTGTGTTCCCCCACAGGGTTCTGGGTTTTGGGTAGATGAGAACAGTTAGTGTTCATTTTCGGGCCCGTTGACAACTCTAGTATTCGCCGGCTGCCGGGCGCGGCTGCACTAATAACTTTGGGGTGTAGAGTTTAAAAGGACAGGTATGATGCGATGTCACGAAGGCATGACCATATATGGGGCCTGACTGGCGGGAAATGCACGCGACCTGTGGTCGCAATAAGAAAATCTATTATGATTTGTTTGTGTCGATTTCATTGATATAAAGGATTTTAAAACTAAATGCTTCTCAATCGATTCAATTACACTATTTTGAGGTGTAATCAGTCTGGTGTCAGAGGCACCTGCCCGTGGGGTGCATTTAAGCAATAAGCCACGAGAGGTCTCAGGTTACCGGGTATTTTACAATGGCTGGGAGATGTAGGCAGACCCGACACGGAGCGGAGGGTCTTCTACCCCCCAGCCATTGTAAAATACCCGGTAAGCTGGGGCCTCGTGTGGCTTATTGCTTTTCTAAAACGGTTACAAACATATAGCAATATTAACCTAATACAACTATTAAATTCACAAAAGTAGCTACGCTTTGCGCCACCAGAGAGAGCCACATCACTTCCTTGTTTTGCTCCGCAAGTAGGCTATGTGACGGGAGAATAGCGCTTGATGTCTTTACGGGGCTGCCTGGAGCCACACATTCACAGTCATATGAGCCGGGCGGTGGTTAGACGCCCACACGGCATGGGTTTGTAAGGTAATCAAGCGCTCCCCTTCCCCAGTACAGCTACAGAGATGCGGAATCAGGTGCGAATGATATAAAGTGATTGAAGGTGTGGGTTATCGGTGAAATTTACACCGGTCACTTGACGGTAACCAGCCAATCAGAATCAAGTATTGGGACTAACCGTTTTAGAAACATTGATTAGACATACCAACAGTCCTACAGTCATTAGTCTGACAACACCGTCGCTCCTGACTGCGCTACAGGTTAAAACTAACCTATGCTGTGGGTTTAAAATCACCCGTGGCTCCGACATGTGCTACGGGTTAAAACTAACCCGTGGCGGGTTAAATATCACCGTGCCGTCAGCGGTTAGGTTAGGGTTTTGGGTATAGGGTCTCGGAACCTTGACTGTAGGACTGTTGGTATGTATAACAAAACACATGGACACGCAAGTAGTACAGGAAAGGTGCAATGTGGGGCACTGGGCAAGTGTGGTTGGCTCGATGGCACAGACGCCTTGGGAAATGTAGGCCCCTCCCACTGATTTAGCTAGCCAATTACAATGTCACGTCACCCCTGTGATCATGTGTAAGTTTAAAAAATCCGCATTTGCGGTGCCCCCTATGGATGAAAATGGGATTGCTTTGGGCTCTCCGTGAATTAAATTTGTGGTGGATTGGACATTCTGTTGGTGATTTGTGTAATTTTTTTGTAAAACAGGCCCCTCCCACTAACTTTGGACGCCGATTACAGCCGAACGATAATATGGACTATGGAAATTCTGCCTGTGGTGTTTTAATCACAGGTCCAGAGATCGTGTGTACCGTTTTTTGTGAGATCTGCACAAAAGCTGTAGGTGGAAGAGCAAAAAGTGTGTTTTGAAGAAAAGTCAAAACGGCGGAAAATCTATCCTTATGCAATCAAAGCAAAGCAAAAGCAAAGTTACTATATTTACCCAGGGTAACTGGACTAAGCATCAGATATTTGTTTACAGCCAGGCCCTGCTCATAGAACATTTCATGGTAGTGGTTCAATGCCTTGCTCAAGGGCACTTCAGCGGTGGTAATTTTAACGTGCCGGTCCGGGGATACGAACTGGCGACCTTCCGGTATCAAGACCGCTCCCCAAACCGTTCGGCCACCGCTGCCAGATGCGCCATGACCCTGGAATGACCCTGGAATGACCCTGGAATCCAGGGAAAGTGACATTTTGATTTTACAACCTACGGTTCAAGAGTTAAGGCGACATGTAAAGTGAGCTGTTATAGTGCCACCAAGACGCCGACTAATGTAATTATTTATTACATTAATTTAAATAATTATTATGAACCTCCGCTCCAAGTGTTGTGACTGTAGCTCCGACGGTTTCTGAGAGAAAAATACTTGTTTTTGCATTTTCCCATGTAAGTGGATGGTAATTATAATGCACTTATAAATTAATTATTAAGCAATAATTTGTTAAAGTGAAAAAAGGGCTTTGTTAAGACCTCCGTAATATTATGGTCAATGCCTGTGTGAAAAGTCAGAGCGATTGGTGCAGGCAGTGAGGAGATACGGCAGTGTTTCATTCACTCACTCAGACATTGAGTGAATTATAGTATGATATGATGAGCAAGATTAAGTCTTCTAAATATCGTTTTTTTATATGTTTTCGGTTCCCAGCCCTAGTTGGTCCCATACTCAATGGGTCTGCATACCATTGCCACGTGGCTGTAGTGTAGCTCTGAACTGATCCATCAGCATGTAACCACAGGCAACACCCATGAACACTGAACTGAACACTGAACTGCTCCATCAGCATGTAACCACAGGCAACACCCATGAACACTGAACTGAACACTGAACTGAACACTGAACTGCTCCATCAGCATGTAACCACAGGCAACACCCATGAACACTGAACTGAACACTGAACACTGAACTGAACACTGAACTGAACAATGAACTGCTCCATCAGCATGTAACCACAGGCAACACCCATGAACACTGAACTGAACACTGAACTGCTCCATCAGCATGTAAAGCAAAGCAAAGTTCTTTGTTTACCCAGGGTGAATGGACTAAGCTTGAGATGCTTGTTTACAGCCACACCCTGCTCATAGAACATTTCATGGTAGGGGTTCAATGCCTTGCTCAAGGGCACTTCAGCGGTGGTAATTTTAACGTGCCGGTCCGGGGATTCGAACTGGCGACCTTCCGATTACAAGGCGCAAACCGTTCGGCCACCGCTGCCCCACCATGTAACCACAGGCAACACCCATGAACACTGAACTGAACACTGAACTGCTCCATCAGCATGTAACCACAGGCAACACCCATTCAGAATGCATGCACTGGTTCAACCACAATTATGGCTGATGGCATTCCTTTGCCACAGAGCCCACTCCATAGGATTTAGTTTTGTATTATTTGTAATGGTGAGAAGTGGCATGTTGTGCAGGTTGTGCTGCAATTATGTATGAAGAAGACAGGACTTGCTGCCCATACTGTACTATAGTGTAATGCATGATTCTAATGTTATTCTGGTGTGAGGGTTCTTTTTTTACCTGGAAGGTGTGGCTAACGTCATAATTGCAAATAGCTTCTTTTGCCAGATGTGACTAATGTGAAACACATGCTGTCTATTCAATAATTGTATAGGACAGTCGGTGGTGACTCACTGTGAACTTCCACCCTGGTTAAACCACTAAGAAGGTCACGCTACAGACCCTACGTTATCTTTGCAGTGGACTAACTGCGAATAGCTATAAGTGATCTAGTGGAATGTTCAAATGTAGACATGCTGACTAGATTAATGCAAAGCCATTGCATTTACAGTGAATGGTAAAAAAGGCAGCACTATTGGAACCATCTGGTATAGAAGTCTGTGTGGGTTAATGAAAAGGTACCACATGCTGTCATAGCCAAGTTCACGCTCAGCGCTCCAACTATATTGTCCCAGACAGAATCCTATGACTTCACCATCTTAGTCTGACAGGATGGAAAGTCAGCTGTGGGCAGACGGAACCAACCCACAGAACGGCTGTAAAAAATACATTGCGCGTGCGGGAGCACGGCGTGTGCAAGGGCACAAACGCACGCATGCACATCTGTTTAGAAAGACTGACTGTGACTGAATGAGAAGTAGAGAATCTGAGACAGTCTGAGGCAATGATTAGTTTATTTTTAAACACTGGCTTATACGAATAAATCAGTGAGCTGTTATTAATGTTTAACCATTTAAACAAATAATGACTACCAACTGAACTCTGTACTGCACCCATTGTCAACCGTGTTTTAACAGTACTAATGATAGTTTGCTTTTTGAGTGGTGCAACCACTCCCTTACGGAGCTACTGTATGTGTGTGGGTGGCTGGCTGGCTGGGTGGGTGCGTCTGAGCACGAAAACAGCATGGTTGTTTTTCACCACCTGTGCGCAACCTAACACACACACACACACACAAACACACATATTAACTGTATATATGGTGATTTCGGGTGTGCCAGTACAGTACAGCGACAGTACAGTGACAGTACAGTACAGTAGAGGGACTCCCACACGGTAACTGTCATTTCTCAACCGTTTCGGACGCGGGGCGGCTTGCCGGAATCGGGCCGGCAGTGCACCCTGGGTGCGTTCCTGTGGGTCTGGAACTACCTGCCCCCCACCCACCCCCACACGGAGTTGCACCACTCACTTCACACGGGTGTGATTTTTTTTTACAGTGCAGGTTCATTTTCACACTCTCCGAGTTAAATGAACCCTCCAGATTGTACTGTGTGTGAAAACACTTTTCAAAAGAATGATGCATCCTCTGTGTTCTGCACTGCAGCAGTAGCCTCATTCCATACAGCAGGGGTGGGCAACTTTGACGATGGAGAGGGCCACTATATTTCCACACTCACTCCCTAGGGCCATATATTGCTGTCGTAGCAAAAATAGCCGATCTACAAGCTCAAAACGCGTCGCTTTTGAGCTTGTAGATCGGCTATTTTTGCTATATTCGAATTGAAATCTTGAATCTTTGCTATTTTTGAATTGGAATCCTGAAAATTAACATTTAATATGTCATTTCAAATGCCTTTAATTATACTTGTGTTGAGCAATGAGCTACTAATTTAGACTGAAGTAATTAAAGCGGGTCATGTTTGCATGTTGTGGAATTGTAAACAGCTGAAACCAATATTATCTCAGTATTCACATTAAGTGAAGGTGGGGGCCGCATGTGGCCCCCGGGCCACCAGTTGCCCACCCCTGCCATACAGGATACAGGTAGGCAGCCTATCTGAAAGTAATAGCATGCTATCAGATTCCAGTAAGACAGAGGAATTTCAGGGATGTGAAATATGTAGTTGTTACACCTGGTGTCCCGGAGAATCAAATCAAAACATACACACAAAACACAGCACGTCGCACACACTCACCTCACACATCATCATCTCATATAATCTATTGATAATTAATACTCAAGTCAACTTTGAGAACGACATTTGGCATTCTCAATGGCGTCTTATCCTGATCACACTATACTACCAGATACCGAGTCAATATCAAGCCAGACAGCACATTGACTCACTGTGTACTTGACATTACTGCTGACCATTTTCCAAAGCACATTGTGGTCTCAGTTTGTTTGATTTTCAATACACCACACTACTACTACACTACTGGTCTGAAGCTCTAAATAGACACATTTAGGCCTGACTTCGAAATTTAAAAAAATGCCTTTTTAAAATGTATTTTTTTCTGAAAAACCTCATGTTTCTATATCAGTGGTTCTCAATATTTCATGTCAAGGACCCCAAAAATTATATGCAATATGCCGCCGACCCCCATCTGAAAATATGTTGTTCCAGGGACACCCCAGAAGCAAAGATTTTAGAGGCACATTTTCACGATTTTTCAAAAATAGCAGACCTACAAGCTCCTAGCGCGCGCCATGAGCTTGTAGATCTGCTATTTTTCAATAGCTAAAGCATAACATAATGCTAACACCAAAAGGGGTTCCCACCCAAAATGGGTTAATTAATCTCCAACCAATGACATGATGTCTGCCAGTATACTGTGCTTACATAGCCTGAGGCTATCAGAAAACAATAGGAAGCTGACGACGTAAGGAAAACAGTGGGAGTGCTGGGAATGACACGGTGTAGCTCCAGCAAGCCACAGTAATTACAGACCGGACTGAAGAAAACCAGGAAGGAACTTTCTGCCCCCCCCCCGATAAGCAGGCAGCATGCAGGCCTCGGAAAACAGTCCAGTCCAGTGGACGTCCAGCCCTTCAGCGGGCCCCTGGACACCATAGTTAGTATCTCACATCTCTGAAATATGGCTGCTTTTTATCAAGTATCATCAGTGCCAAAGCAAAAGAGGTCAAAAGCAGTGTTATCTGACTTGCCCTAAAATAAAAGCCTGGGTACAGAGGCTAGGCTAGCCACAATAAATGTCAGTTGTTAAAAAAAACCTTAAACAATAAATAAATAAACGATGAAGATTGAAGGTTGTTAATCCACATGTTGGCTTCTGAAGACACCAGCCAGTCATCAGCAGGTCCATTTGACCCCACAGGCCGCATGCTCGCCACATGTCCTCTTTGGACCAAGGTTTGTCTGGACACACTTCAGAGACTTCGGACACACAGAATTACGACTCCCTGGTTATTCAGAGTCAGACATAAATAATCCACTTAACCAAATATTTGGATCGTGCACAGTCACACATTCTTTGCCTCATTTGTTACAGTGAGGAAGTAGTTCAACCAAACTGCTTATCCGTCACAGTGTGTGGCGAACAGATAAAATGAAGAATACTATCATCACACAAGACTTCTGGCTGAATGAAATATGTGCAACTGGCGTAAAGCGCACGTGCAACTCTAAATGTAGCATTGCAAATAAGTGATGGAAAAAACTGGAAAGCATTGGCAAAATCTCAAACAGGACCTGTTAAGTGTTATGTTGCATTGACCATGGAGTGAGTGACCGTGGCTCAGGAGGCAGAGCTGCCATCTGGGAGCCAGAGGGTTCCCGGTTTGGCCCGTGTCTATAAAGCGTCCTTGAGCAAGGCACTGAACTGCTAACTGCTCTCAGCCTTGCATGGTTGCCTCATTGGTTTGTGAATGGGTGAATGTAAACACACATTTTAAAGGTATATTCAGTGATTTGACTTAATCTAAATATCACTTATTTTTTCTTTTTTTCTGGATAATCGTCCCTACTATAGAGTGTGCTGACCATATAATGAGTTCCTCCCTGTCCCCAGTGAGCCCCTGGGGTCAAAAAACCCGTTTCAGTTTTGGTGGCGGGTGGCAAAGCCTTCATCCAATCAGGATGAGAGAGGCCTTCCTCCAATCATGATCGAGTGGGGGCGGACCTTGGTGCACATGCTGTTGGCCTGTTGCACTTCCCCCCACTGTAGAGCGTGCATGTGCACATTTTGTTACCGGGGCGGACTGGGTGGTTTTCCAAATCACTCAAATCACTGAATGCTCCTTTAAAGCATTTTGTATCAAATGTGCTACAGAAATGATTTACTTTTTATTATTATTGGGAGCCACTATATTATAAGTATCAACACATTCTGTCTGTGTCTCTGTAACCCTGTCGGCACATCCTGTGACCCACCGCATGGTCCCAAGAAATACTGTTTTTGATGACAGGTTGTGCTACTGCAAGGCACACTGCAGAGCCCATGAGCCCTGCAGGGAAGCCATTCTCAGAATAGACAAAGTGTCATGTTCTGTTCCAGAGGAAAACAGCACATGACACTGAGGGCTATGATAGGAACCTTTAACAAGACTATAACAGCAAACATAGTTTTCAGCTCTATGACTTCTGGTCCATCTTCACTATTGGAGACCAACACGAACCATAGTTTTTACTCATCAAACTAATGGTTACACATTGTGGTAATATGTGTATGGCTAAGCTTTGGTTGAAAGTTGACATGTCTCTATAATCCTTGGCAGGTAATAAAATGATTGTGGTGTTAACTTGTAAGACAGACATTCAAACTACATTTACTACATACATACATACATACATACATACATACATACACATAAATCTCTGTGGCTCAGCTCAGTTTTGCAAAGCTCCCATCAGCTGTGTGACATGTAGGACTACAGCACAATGGGCCTAAGCACACTCTGCGCGGAGAGAAGAAGCTGTATTTTACGTCATTTCCGAGTTTTTAGA
This sequence comes from Electrona antarctica, assembly GCF_951216825.1. Classification (NCBI taxonomy): domain Eukaryota; kingdom Metazoa; phylum Chordata; class Actinopteri; order Myctophiformes; family Myctophidae; genus Electrona; species Electrona antarctica. The sequence continues at coordinate 51,169,622 of NC_136808.1, read as the reverse complement.
CAGCTGGTGGATGGAAAAGAAGCTCCACCCCCGCGGCTGACTGCCACGGAGGAGAGCGTTTCCGGGAATCTGTCCGTCGCGGCAGTCAGCCACGGGGGTGGAGCTTCTTTTCCATCCACCAGCTGTCTAAAACTCCGGAAAGACGTCGTCAGTCAGCTTCCTTTGGCCGCGGAAGCGTTCGTTATCAGTAAAGCAACATCCTGCTGCAAATTCAAAACGGTGGTCGTTGAGTGATATAAAACGAGCACTTCCAAATTCCAACACATTTTTATTAAACAAAAACTTTACAGATTGAAAGAGGATAATCCAAGCTTTTCGTACAGCTGCAATGTTGGCAAGTTTGACGTTGTTTAATACAATTAAAGAGGCCCTTTCTGTTTGGATGAATGGGCTGTCAATGGCAAGTTGTACCCTTAGAGTATAAATATAATAGAGTCGTCACCGAGAGGAAACCCTGAGGTGAAAAAGACATAGTGGCCGAATTTGGTATTGCAGCATTATCCATTGCGCACGTTCAGGCATGGGCCGATAACACGTGAACGCTATGTTTCATACGTGAACGCTATGTTTCATACGTGAACGCTACGTTTCATACGTGAACGCTATGTTTCATACGTGAACGCTATGTTTCATACGTGAGCGCTATGTTTCATACGTGAACGCTATGTTTCATACGTGAACGCTATGTTTCATACGTGAGCGCTATGTTTCGTACGTGAACGCTATGTTTCATACGTGAGTGAACGCCATGTTTCATACGTGAACGCTATGTTTCATACGTGAACGCTATGTTTCATACGTGAGCGCTATATTTCATACGTGAGCGCTGTTTCATACGTGAGCGCTATGTTTCATACGTGAACGCTATGTTTCATACGTGAGCGCTATGTTTCATACGTGAGCGCTATGTTTCATACGTGAACGCTATGTTTCATACGTGAACGCTATGTTTCATACGTGAGCGCTATGTTTCATACGTGAACGCTATGTTTCATACGTGAGCGCTATGTTTCATACGTGAGCGCTATGTTTCATACGTGAACGCTACGTTTCATACGTGAACGCTATGTTTCATACGTGAACGCTTGCAATGATAGTCAACAGCCCAGCGCATTCACGTCTGGCCCATAAGCAATCCCAGAATGCACTGTTTCCAACCCGGAAGAACGCCTCATGCGCTGGGTTAGGGTTAGGGTGTCACATGCGCTGGGTGAGCAACTCAATGCAAGTGGATGGGAGGAGAAATCCGGTGACGTCTCTATAGAGGGTATGCGCGTGACATCATCATCAAACCCGGAAGTTATGCGGGAATGCCTAATGAGTGGCAAAAAACTACTTTCTGGCCTTGACAACCCATACATTCAAACAGAAAAGTCCTATCTGATTGCATTAAACAACATTAAACAATGTTAAACTCACTTTTCCTGTTGCTTTGCCACTCGATTTGCCACTCGATGTGCCATTCACTTTAAGCATGCGCATACTCTCTATTCATATATACTCTAAGGTTGCACCTAGTTAGCACCTTGCAACAAAAATAAACATATTACCATTATTTTCATTTCTAACATGAATTTGATCCCTGAAAGTGCTATAATGTACATGGACAATTCTTTAATAAGTGGCCAATGAAAAATCTATTAGGCTCACAGAAGTAACAAAATAAAATGCGTCATAATTAGTAAATTATACAGTTTGTCTAATTTGTGTAATAATTCCATGGCATGCCATTTGAATTGACTGTATGATTGACGACGACCAGTAAGGATCAGTGAATGCAGAGTTCTAACGCTATCACAGGGTTCCAAACTAATGCCAGCACAACAATTTGTGTAGGCCAACTTTTACATTTTCTGTCCACAAACAAAATGTTATTTTGATACACTGTCTAGCTACAATAGGCCTGCCTGAAGTGCCTGCCTGAAGTGCCCTTGAGCAAGGCATTGAACCACTACCATGAAATGTTCTATGAGCAGGGCCTGGCTGGAAACAAGTTCTTGAGCTTAGCCCAGATACCCTGGGTAAATATAGTAACTTTGCTTTGCCTACTAAAAGGGAAGTTATAACAGCCTCTTTTTACACAGCTGCAGATCTGTTGTATGGCTGATTTCACTGTGTGCAGCCAGCTACAGTAGGAAGGAAATATGCTGCAGAAAAGGAAGAAGAAAGTTGACAACCTCTCTCTGGGAATATTGAGTGCTAACCTTCACAACCATAACATTCAACACTTTCCATTGTCTTTGTCCACAGCTTTTTCCCACAAGCCATAATAAAGAGATGCTACTCTCGCTGAATATGTTGTTAGCGATCTTATAGTTGATATAGGCCAGGGGTGCCCACACTTTTTGACTTGAGAGCTACTTTCAAAATGACCAGCTCAACAAGATCTACCCAATGAAAACATTATAATACCATTGCTGAAAATGGCTTTGGAATAGCGGCGCTGGCATTACATTTAAGACAAATGCACTTGGAATGGGAAAGGGGATAAATGGAATAGGTACTGTAGGCCTAGAGTTTTTTTGTATTTAATTTATAATCTACCCAGATTTGTGCACAGCAACTCTCTTGAAAACAAAGTATTGCATTATGGGTTTGAGCTGACAGGCCCTTTTTTATGTCAGTCAATCAATCAAGTCAACAGATGCCAAAAAATATATATTTAAATTAAATATTCTTTGTCATGTGATCTACCTGCACAGCCTTTGTGATCTACTGTAGCAGGAAGTCTCATAGAAATATCAAATAGAATGGCAGGTGTTGGACAATAAATTTAAAAGAAAAGTAATGTCTGTTAACAAGCTATATACTTTCAGTGTACCATCAGCTTCAGTTCAGCTCACAACTTCTAAGAGACTGATATATTTTGTTGATCTCAGCTCAATTTCTTCAATTTTCAAAAGTATGTACAGGGGACAGTAATATGATGTCAATTCAAGGTCAAGATCATGACGTAGGCCTACATATGGGTACATAATTAGAGGGACCTGTGCCACATTCTGGAATGCTGTTTCTATCTATACCCACTATTCTAAAATTAAGCTACAGCCTAACCACTTACTGCAAACTAAAAACAAGAGACTGGCAGAGACATTTGCAGTTGTGTAAGTTACTGCAGTGATTAGCCACAGACATCAGCATAGTATGGCTGAAGACCTTCAGTAAGGAAAGATTTGAAACAGTTAGGTATCAAATAATAAACAATTTTAGACATGTTGTAGTTACCTTTAGACCTATACTTCCGATGGAAGGCTACATTAATGTTTATGTTTATTGTAGTCTGTGTTTCAGGTAGTCAGGCCTTAAACATTACACTTCAGAATTGTAAGCATCTAGCTCTTAGTAGTAGCCTACCTACTATTTTAAGACTATAGGGGTAAGGAGTTGGACTAAAAAGTGCTGTCTTACCCTACCCCCTTAGACAGCACTTTTTAGACTTAGATAGCATTTGATACAATAAGTGCATTGTATGTAGTCATAGCACTTCATAGTATATATGTACAGCATAGTATAGTATATATGTATAGTTTATATGTACAGTGTCATTATATAGATATGTTCTAGCTACGTTCTTAGCTTACGCATGTTTCTTGATAAATACTTTTTATATATGCGATATATTCCCATGCTTTTTGTTCTTGCTTAATGTAAGTCGCTCTGGATTAAGAGCGTCTGCTAAATGCCTAAATTGTAAATTGTAAATTGGACTAGGAGGAAAAAAGTAATTCACAGTTATATGAAACATGTTCATGTTCTGAAAATAAGTCTCAATATTTGTCAACAACAACAAAACAGACCATAAACGTGTGTTAAATGAGTGGATAATGGGCCAGAAGAGAATAAAGTAAGATTGTTACGCAATAATGTTCACCTTGCATTTTCATGAACTTCACATGAACGACTCACAAAATTGCACATTCCAAAGGAAATTCCGGCAAGACATTCAAGAAAGAATGTGGTTGCAGTTGAATGTTATTGTTTGGGCATACTCTATTCTATTGGAATCTACAAACATTTGAAATCTTTCTTGGACCGTCTGTGACTGAGAGCGTTCCGGGAAGTGTTTAGATGTTAGTTACATGCTACTGTAGTTGTAGGAGGTGTTACACTCATGTACTGCCTAGAAGCAAGGTAGTGGATCACAGTATACTATCCAATTCTTAGAGCTGTCTAAGGACATGCCACACATTCAAGTCACAGAATGCACAGGAAATTACTCATTCAGGGGTGGAGGAGAGTTTCCTTCACACCCCCCTACCCGAACAAATCACAGATCTTCTTGTAATATTAACCTGCAGATTTCTCTATTTGATGTTCATGTTGTTGTTGTTTTTCAACCATAGAAGATGTTCTGATCTATTGTCTGACAGACAATGGAAGCATGATGCAGGGATTCACAAAAAGGAGTCATTCTTTTTTTTGTCAACCTAAGGTTTATAACCAGTTCATGCGTGTGGTTGGAGTCAGTGCACACACTGCACAGTGGTCATTATGTCACAATGGAGAATATGTCACTGAATTTCATCCATTATTCCTCCTCTCAGTGACCTGACAAACTAAAGTAAAGGCAGCTGCATTAGAGTCTTAAAGCACATACTGTCAACTAGCCCTGAAACATGACTGCTCGTGAAGTACGAGCGTCATGTGAACCATGGCTAACTGAATGTCAACCAGGTTTAGAAAAGTTAAACCAATTGAATTGAATTGAATTGAATTAATGAATTGATTACTAGCACAAGTCTTCCATCATTGCCTTAATTTAAGTTATCCTTCAATTGTAGGCTACTATTAATTCCATTCAAAAACTGGAATGGCTGCTTCAGATATAGACGTTACGGTTGATTAGAGAATTGACCAAAAAAAAGTGTTATCTGTGTTACATGTATTCAAAACAAAACAGCATGGTGCAGTGGCCGCTCTAACGTGGCTTTCACTGTTGGGAAAATGGCCAAGTCAAAGAAAGACACGAAACTTATCAGACGTGAAGATGAACAAATGTGATAATAAATAACCTTGCAAATTAAATACCACTAAAGTGTCCCCACAGTTAATTTCAGACCATGATCCACGGATTAATACAAGCAAACAAACAAACAAACAAACAAACAAGCAATTAAACCAACAATTATAGGAACCAAGCAAGGAATGGAAACTAGCCTACTTACTTCATTTGTTCAGCGAGAATGAAAATATATATGTAGGCTACAGTAACAGGGCAGGCTGAGGGCAGGGCAGCAATAATCCGTCCAATTTCTTTGCTCTTAGCGTGTCTCTGAAAGCACGTTTTGTTGTCAGTCATCCAGTGTGCTGTCGGACCTGCCTCTCTCTCACTGGGTTACTGAGGGCGGTGCTCAACATGACATCCAATCATAGAAACCACTCAAACCAGAGAGTGGAGAGTTGGAGAAACTGCCTCTAGAAACTTTAGAATACCTACATATTTAAAATGAAACATGTATTCTTCAACATGTCGGGGGAAAACACTGTAGGCTATGGTGATCATAAAGAAAGACGTACGTGATCGCACTTCGCAGCCTCACACACGATCTCTCATTCTCTCTCTCTCTCTCTCTCTCAAACGCACGCACGCACACACGCGCGCGCACACGCACACACACACACACACACACACACACACACACACCAGTCGACCACTAGCGGTAGGCTAGACTATAGACTCGAGCATATCCTAACTTTTGTGAATGTAGCCTACAGTACAGTCTACAGACTATATGTCAGGGGTGACAATTCAATCTAACCTGGCTAATTAAGCCAGACGCGAATCTGCCGTGTTGGCAAACAATAATTGCCTCCACGCGACAGTGTGATATGAGTCTGGCTGGCTTATTATTAGCCAGGCTAAATTAAATCATGCATAATCTGCATCATCGTTCTTTAATGTGTTCATATGCTCATTTCTATGGACCAATATGCTCTGCTCTGATAATCCTATGCATGCTGTGTGGTCTATGTTGTGTAGTCTTCCATGTCTCTGTTGTATTGTTACATCATCATGTGATCTGCCACAGACTAGTGACATATGGCAGTAATGGCACACAGTTTCCTAAATCAATCAATCAATCAATCAATCGATCGATTAATCAATCAATCAATCAATCAATCATATCACATGGATAACGTTTAATTTGAACAGAAAGCTGGAGCACCCTTGTGGTAAAAAAGAACCCAGTTCAATACCCCAGACGGAGCAGGGAAGTGAATGAGCAACACCCACTGTTGAAGTGTGTTGAACAAAATTGACACTGAACCATCAACTGAGCTGTTCAGTGACCAGCAGCAGTTTGTATAAACTGAAAAATGTCCCTCTTGAAAAATAAGTGGAAATTGTGTGACTTACCTTGGTTATATAAAGAATTTAAAAAGCAAAGAAGTGAGTCTTATCTCACTGAACTTCCTTAGCTTATTCCTCTCTCCCCTATAGCTGCAGCTGCTGCCAGAAACTAATCCCAGCATATAAAGGCAGCATTAACATTAATCTCAAAGCACATACACTGTCAACACCACACCTGTATTGCTGCTTGTGTGTCCCCAATCTCCCCCCATGCCAAGGCCATACCCCACTCATATTTACAGTATTAACAGTGGAAGCTGCCAAGCCGGTGGGGCCTGCATGAGAGAGAAAGATTGATTATAGCCTTCAGGCATGTAGCTGTGGATTAGAAACCTCAAACTGAAAGAGTTGATTAAATAGTAGCCTACAGGTGCAGGCACATAAGCAGTAGAGTTGCAACAAAAATGCTGCTTGCGCAACCCGGTTACAAACCGGTAGCTTCCAGACTTCATCTGGACAAAATCCAGATGTATGACAAGTTAACTCAGACAGACCTATTGGATATTCATGGATAATAAATACATAAAAAACAAAGGTATGGAATCTACTTAATTCATACGTTCAGAATAAATAGTCTTATTTCTAGAACCAGTCTTTTTCTTGTGTCAGTGTCAGTGTCTCCGTCACTCATTCAGTCTGATTCAGTAGGTGGATGGTGCAGTAATAGTATACAGTAACAGTGGACATGCCTCTACTATCTGGGGCGGTACTCAACATGTCGGGTGTCACAGCCCTGTCAGCCCCAGGGTTAGTGACATAATAAGGGAAAATTACCTTAAGTTGTGGCAAATCTGGAAAAAAAATGCTTACCACTAGCTTTCTTCACAGATTCATAAAGGTGTCTACTATCACAGAAAAATGTGTTCCAACCCAACTCCCTTGGGACACTTTGTGACAGTTGCTGAAAGTTGGGGTACCATTATCAACCAATATAAGGCAAATCATTCCAAATTTCATTATACTTTAAGTAGCATGTGACATGTCAAACTAGGGGGTTTTCATGATGCTGAATCCATTGCAAGCATTAGTTTTGCACGAAAAACACTCCTTTGCCTAAAAATGCCCATAGCCGTCATCACGTCAGCACATTTGGGCACATTTGGGCACATTTGGGCAAGTGGCTATGGCCGAATTTATCTCAAGGAGTGTTTATCGTGCAAAACTAATGCATGGAATGGATTCAGCATCATGAAAACCCCCTAGTTTGACATGTCACATGCTACTTAAAGTATAATGAAATTTGTAATTATTTGCCTTATATTGGTCAGCAGCTGTCACAAAGTTTCCCAAGGGAGTTGGGTTGGAACATTTATTTCTATGACAGTAGACACCTTTATGAACACATCTGTGAAGAAAGCTAGTGGTAAGCATTTTTTTTGCAGATTTGCCACAACTTAAGCTAACTTTACCTAACTAACAGCCTGGCAGGTAGTTTACTGGGGAAGTGGGTGGAGTTCACCTTCACCACCTATTGTTCCCACTCATTACCTGCCTGTCAGAGGAGTGAAAACAACATACGTTTAAGTGATAATTTCTCTGCTTCTTGTTTGAACTGAGTGTAGGGGTGGGTACCTATCTTCTTCAACTATTTGAGATTTTAATGTATGACATCTCTGTGTGTGTGTGTGTGTGTGTGTGTGTGTGTGTGTGTGTGTGTGTGTGTGTGTGTGTGTGTGTGTGTGTGTGTGTGTGTGTGTGTGTGTGTGTGTGTGAACTCTAATCAGCTGTAGAGATCTATATGTTTAATGTGAAAACAAGGCCATCTTGTGGTCAGAGAACTAGAATGCAGGCTTTTTGTTCAAAACGGGCCAATCCTGCCAACTTTGAAAGCCAATGTTAGCCAATTAGGATGGAATATGAAATATCGGACAGATCCGGCTTGAACAAATGACTATAGAGATAGTGTGTAACGATTTGCGGGATATTTGGACAGAATCTGGAGGAGTAATATCCAACAATGTGTTTTTCAAAAGTCGGCCTCCTGGTGGCGCTATAACAGGTCGTTCTGGAAATTCTGGGGCAGAGGTTCATCGTTGGCATGCAGGGAGTGTGTGTTCAAAATTTGGCATCGACCAGGTTAACAGTGCCGGAGATTAGCTGGTAACAGACGGACGGACACACACACACACACACACACACACACACACACACACACACACACACACACACACACACACACACACACACACACACGCAAAACATACTCTCAGGGACGGATTAACCCCCACGAGGGCCCCTGGGCCGGTAGTCTTTTGGGGGCCCCCATAGTGCGCACAACGGCCAATGAAGGGCCTCAAACTCAGTACCACGCGGTCCAGTTTCCCCGAAGGGTCCCTGAGAGCCAAGGGCCCCTGGGCCACGGCCCCACTGGCCATTTCTAATTTAGCCCTGCATACTCTCTCCCCAATGTCCCCATGCCTTCGGCCTGGTGGAGACAATGAATCGCAAGTAGGGTCTCCTGAGAGGGGCGGGGGCTCTCTCCTTTCTAAAATGCTGGGTGTTGTGCCACATGCTGTTTATCTTGACCTTGGGGGATTTTCTGCCACCTGTTGGTGAAGAACATTAAAGACATGCCAAATAATCAGTCTATTATAGCCAGTATGTATAAAGCATTAAAAGCATTAAAGGGTAGAATTAGGTGTAGCCTAGGCTAGGAAGTCGTTGAAGTTCGTATGAATTCAGAATTTAAATTCCACTAAAAATCTTCAGACTTGAATGTCTTCTGTGAAAGGGTAGTTGTTGGGGTTATTTAATATTAACCTGCATCATGTCTCTGCTCTGCCAAGTTTAATAGCCTATAAAAAAGAATTGTCTGGGCACCAATCATTAGCAGAAAAAGAGGTGTGTGACATGTGTCGGGAGTCAGGTCAGACAGTAGGCCTACCCTACGACTTTGATTGATTGATTGATTGATTTATTAACAGTTTGCAGAATTCCAGTACATTTCAAGTAGGCTACAACTCAATACAACAACTGTTAACTGTGAGTGGACGACACCATAAAGCATTACACTTGTTTACAATAGGGCCCACCATTTTCAATTCATCAAAACAATTAGAGACGTACGAATATACACAACTATATAGTCAAAACAGGAACTCATCATAGAGGTAAAAAGGGAAAAGAAACATACACAGTGATTGGCAAAAGGGGTGGGTGGACGAACAGTCGCCTGCATTACGCCTGCATTACGTTGTTAGCATGTCGGCAAGCGACACCGCGTCGTCTCCTCTGACGGTGCATTTGGCACCAGCTGTGATGATGCCGATGTTTCTCCGGAGTCCTCCAGGCATCATCATCCATCACCACCACACCCACCCAGACCCAGTGGTGCACAGCAGCAACAGCGGCATAGCAGCAGACAGACATCGGTGGCCACGATGTTGCTCCTCTTCGCCTTAGTTCTGGGTTTCACTGTCACAACAACACCCGTCGTCGATGCCATTCTTCCTGAAATAGTGCATTCGGACTTCACCGTGACTCTGGGTGAAGGCCATTATTCCTTAAACAATAACGTGTTTGTGGAAGTGGAGGACAGTCAGAAGAAACGGGAGGAGGAGGAGGAGGATACGGCGGTCCTCCAAGTAAGCCGCGCTATATATATCTATGTCTCAGCATCTCTGTGTTATCATCATTTTATAAGTGTGTGTTTTATTGCAAATAAGCCCCCAAGTCAATTACTGATCGCTACTATTTTAAATATTTTAAATCTTAACATATAACAATTGATTTCATCCCGCACATTCTAAAAATAGAAATAAGATGGGTCACGCATCTGCTGTGTCAGAGAACATGTGCATAGGTTATAGCCTTTCATATATAGCCTACTCTAAGGTTATAGCCTTTCATATATACTCTAAGGTTATAGCCTTTCATATATACTCTAAGGTTATATAGCCTACAACAGTAGGTTATAGCCTACAACAGTAGGTTATAGCCTACAACAGTAGTCTACAATGATCAGTGAATAATCCAAGTGTTCATTAGGCTTACAAAGTTTGAAAATTGAACCACAAGATTCGATTACAAGTTGGCTATAGCTATAGCCTATACACACTTAATTAACATGTAGGATAATTATGCAGAAATGTATGTTGATTGATTTTCCACATAACATGTTATTATTAGCATGAATCAATATGTCAATCATTTCTAGATGGACAATGAAAGTGTTGAATCAAAACCGCAGCCCAGTGACCCTCCATCAATGGACAATGAAAGTGTTGAATCAAAACCGCAGCCCAGTGACCCACCATCAATGGACAATGATGTCTCTGACCAAGTGACTGACAATCAAACTGTCCTTCCCTCAGAGACCGTGGATAAGGTAGGATCATCAATGCACCTACAGTGGCAGGTTACAGGTACCAGTGCCACTTACAATAGTACCAAAATATTATATACAGTATTTATTTAAAACAAAAATGAAGATAGCAAATCTAAAAGCTCACAACTAATCGCAATGCATTTTGAGCTTGATTGACTATTTCCAAATAGCTGATGCATATAGAGTTAAAGTGATTAAACTGATTGTGTTGCTATTAACCAATTTAGCTGGTACACCCTGGAAGTTGGAACACACACATAAATAACCACAAAAGCACAAACCAAAAAGCAGTTATTTGTTTTCTTGTGATATGACATTGTTCCCCTTCATTCAGGAGACAGACAACATTACTTCAGATGTTGAAGTAACAGAACCTCTCCTTACAACTAACAGCATCCCACCCAGTGGCAAGGACAATAATATCAATCATGTAAGTATAAGTGAACTGTACTGTATTGTTTGGCTCCTGAATTCCTGGATTTCATATTTTTAATGCATATTATCCGTTAAGGTGAAAACTCACCCAAACCATGCAGATGCATCAAGTCTGAATGAAGGAAAATGTCATGTCCAAAGTTTATTTTATTATTATTTTTTGAGCAAACAACGTTAATTAATTAAATAGCCATACTATATAACTTTAAAAGAATTAGCAAATGCTTTTAAAATAATTGTTTATGTCACTATTGTATTCTCTGGTTTCCTGTTTTTGTTTGTGCAAAATTAGTTATCTAATTTGGTGAAAATGACTAAAACCTCAGGGACTTGATAGTAACAAGGCATCCTGGCCATTAATAATGCATAGTAATGTTAGCATATCTGCTGATTAAGCAGGATGTCTGTAAAGTAGAAAATAGATTTTATACATGGATAACATATTGGAAGATTATATTTTTATATTATTTGTACCCCTTTTTTCTCCCAATTAATCGCTATGCCAATTAAGCCTTCCCACACATTTCTGTCTTGTCACTGCGATTGCACTCTATTGGCCCACCTGCCAGTGAGGAGCCCCCACCGTCAGGACTTATACAGTAGCGCCTCCGCCAGAATCCTCCCGCTCGGTACTCCCAGTCCCCACTGGCAGGCTCCGCCCCAGCCTGTAGAAGTTGCTTGCTCAGCAACAAGACCCTCTCTGCCCTTTCTCTTCGCAGATGAGTAAGCCTGGGACGAGGCTACTCTCTGCCTGACTTCCCTCCCCCAACTATGGCCAATAGAGCGTCGCAGTCCCGCCCCCTACCAGGGCCCAGGAAATGATTCTGTTCATTTTCCTCATAGACATTTCAGAAAGTATTTATTTAAAGACGTTTACGCCGCGGACAAAGCCAACTCTTGTCGTGACAAATCATGACAACAAACACAATTTTTCGGGCCAAACAAAGAATTAGAAAGTAGGAAAAAAACGGCAGGTTACAACACTTTTTTTGTTGTTTTTCTTCTATGTAATTATTTGTTTGGTCCAAAATATTGTGTGTGTTGTCATGATTTGTCACGACTCGAGTTGGCTTCGTACGACGCTTAAAAGGTCTTTAAATAAATACTTTTTGAAATGTCTATGCATTGGGATTAATTTCCTGGGCCTGGTGTCGTCATGAAAGGGGGCGGGACTGCGACGATCTATTGTGTTCGTACAGTATACAGTAGACACTTGGCTATCCATCGCGGTGGATTCAAAACCCTAGCCTATAGACTCTGCAGTGGTGGACAGGTACTTTCCCCCTGTGCCACCCGGAGTGCTCTGGAAGATATTTTATGCATACTAAAGTACTGATTAACGAAATGCATGGCTAATGAAGCACATGGCCAAAGGTGCAACATTTTAACATTGGTATAGGCTAAAGTACTTTCAGTACTATAGTACATTCAAGTCAAGAGGAAAACGTATTTCTATGAATAAATTAAACAGAAAAGAAAGAAAATAATTAAGCCACTGTGTGACTCCTGACTCCTGGCTTAAAGGTATATTCAGTGATTTGACTTAATTCAAATATCACTTATTTTTTCTTTTTTTCTGGATAATTCTCCCTACTATAGAGTGTGCTGACCATATAAGGAGTTCCTCCCTGTCCCCAGTGAGCCCCTGGGGTCAAAAAACCCTAGTTTCAGTTTGGGATTTGGGTGGCAAAGCCTTCATCCAATCAGGATGAGAGGGGCCTTCCTCCAATCATGATCGAGTGGGGGCGGGCCTTGGTGCACATGCTGTTGGCCTGTTGCACTTCCCCCCACTGTAGAGCGTGCATGTGCACATTTTGTTACCGGGGCGGACTGGGTGGTTTTCCAAATCACCCAAATCACTGAATGCTCCTTTAACTGCTTTTACTGTAAATGCTGGAATGGTTGTATATACATTCTCCAGAGACAGGGCAAAGTGCTTTGCGTGGCATTATTTTAGATATGTAGTTGGAGCACAAGCTGCAAATGTCTGTCTGTCCTACTTGCAGCTGAAAGGTAACTAACACCAAGGCAAAAAGAATACTAATGTGTTAGGTTTAGGATTAGAAGTAATTGTAGGGAACTCCCTACAGTATATGTGTACATTTACATATCATCTGTATGCGCCACATTCCCAATGCTCCTTACCTAATCATTTATCTTACAACTATGCTAATTGTAATGTGAAGTCTCATAGCAGCCCTGGGTATTTCTGTGTCTGCAATATTGTGGTCTGAATGCTGTTGTCCTTTTTGCCTCTAGGAGTGCATCATTGATGAGGACTGTGATAAGGGGAGGTACTGCCTCTTTGACACACACGGCTCTAAGTGTCTACGTTGCAAGGCTATAGATGTGGTAGGTGAAATTAACAACTTGAACCATAACATCCCAATCCTGGGGGGAATATTCACAGAAAATTGTTTTGACACATTGTGAGCTTGAAGATCGGCTATTTTCAAAGAAGAGATTTATTGTAGAGATTATACATTCACAAAAATAACCTAGTTTGAACTGTAAAGGCCTTTGCAGACAAAGCTTTTGCATTTTATTTACTGCGAAAAAATTGACTCTGTCTGCAAAGGCAGTAGGCTATATAGGGTTTCAGTTCATATACAGAAACACACACACACACACACACACACACACACACACACACACACACACACACACACACACACACACACACACACACACACACACACACACACACACACACACACACACACACACACACACACACACACACACTCATCTCATTGTATACTATATTTATCTGTTCTATATTTATATACTGTTATTTGTAAGATGTTATGACAGACATACTGTGTATTAGAATTGATTTATATTGTACTTAATAGTTTATTATTGATAGTTGAGTGCTGTGCTGTGACTGCATTGCAGCAGGCCTACACAGTGTAATTGGAGTGTCAGTGTTATCAATTCTGAAAGCTACAGCAGCTGCTCCGGGTTTTATTTTACAGGACAATGTGTGTCAAGGTTAAATATGACCTCTTCCTTTGTCCTTTGCTCTCAGTGATTACAATGACAGGCAATAACAATCACATGTGTGGAGACACACTCTCTTGTCTTATTTATGATTAAGCTACGGTAGAGTCATGCTAACCCCGAAGTGCCTGCTTTGGAGGAGGTAATGTTGGTGATGTAGAGCCTAGACTAGAGTAATGCTGGCAGTCTGTCAAAATCTGGTGTGTGTAGTGTGTACTGTGCTGTACAGGAAGTGACAGGAATATATTAAAGGTGGATATGATATATATTTGTTAAATAGCGCTATATTCGGATAGTAATCATTAATCAATCATTGCTATAGTATCCCTTTTTTTCAGTGTTTCCTGTCTTTACCCTTTACAGCTCTTAAACAGAATACAGGATATGTGAAATTGTGAAAGTGGCGACTAAAATAAATGATTTGTGTTTCAGCCCTGCACCAAGGATGAGGAGTGCTGTTCTGGACAGCTGTGTGTGTGGGGTCAATGCACTCAGAATGCCACAAAGGGTGAGGCTGGCAATATTTGCCAGTACCAGACTGATTGCAGTACAGACCTCTGTTGTGCGCTCCATAAAGGTATACTATTATGCTAATGCAGTAGCATCACACATCTACTAACGCACAGGTGTTGACAGTGTGTGTGTGTGTGTGTGTGTGTGTGTGCGCGTGTGTGTGTTTGCCTGTGCGTGTTCAGCGCTCCTCTTTCCAGTATGCTCAGCTAAGCCCATTGAACGTGAGCGGTGCTATGGTTCTCCTAACCACCTGATGGCGCTGCTGTCCTGGGACATGACAGGTGAGGGACCTAGGGAACACTGCCCATGTGCAGGGAATCTGGAGTGCCAGCCACTGGGGTGAGTACAGTGGCCTTTAAATAGGCCTATTGCACCCTGCTTCATATGCTATTCTTGTCAAACAATGGCATTGCCCTCGCTTACCCTCTGAAGTTAAAAGGCACTGGGTCTGTATTGAATACGTGTGCCTATTATTTAAAAAGCAATACGGCAGGCCTAATACTGTATGTTAATTTATGCTATTTGTGTTCGTAACCTTTTGTCCATATGCCACACACAAAGCTTTGCCACACAGTAATACTAAAAAGTGCATTATTCCCTCTTGACAGGCGAGGCTCCATGTGTCTCAAAGAGCAGAATGCAAGTGAAGAGGAGATGACTGATACACTGTATTCAGAGATAGACTACATAGTCTAGAAATGGGTCAATTCAGATTGCCTTAAAACTACCAGACAGCAGGGTCTCCATTAAACCCAATTGAAGAAGTACTGTACATTAGGGGTGTGCTGAAATATCGATATGGCGATATATATCGATACGTCCTCCCGCGATAAATAATTGATTATTAAAATATCGATATAAAATAAAATAAAAACCCTTTTTTTTTTGAAATTTGAAATGTTGTTCATAATGAAGTGATGAACAACATGTTTAGAAAAGGAGGAAATGACAGCTAAAATAAAGCAAATCCCACTCAGATTCCACAGCAACCAGAAGTACTGAATTACTGGATGGTGATTTGTCCAAAGTCTCCAAACAGCTTTTTTGGGAATACAAAATGCTGCATTTTTTTCAGTTCCAAATATTTTGTAGTTGCAGATATCGTGATATATCGTTGATGAAATGTCATACAATATATCGCAAATATCGAAATATATCGAATATTGTGATATTATCGTTATCGAGGGCCTAATATCGCGATATATATCGTATCGTGAGGAACCCATATCGTCCCACCCCTACTGTACATCCCATGTCCATGACACCCAAAGAGTTGCTCTATTGCCCATTGCTTAAGCCTTATAGCCAGTACTTTGTTGCAAAAAGTAGCGTTTCCAATTTGTTAACTTGATCCAATGTGGTGGAACTTACTAACCTGACTACTCTCTGCTGCCCCATCTGGCGGAGTCAGGTTAGGAACTTACACCATGGAACCTGAATTATTGAAGAAATGTGTTGAGAAGTGTATGTGCTCTTTGTCTTTGCTGAAATATTGAAATCCCTTGTGAGATTTAATAGATGTTCACAAACATGTAAGTAACATGACCGTGCAAGGACACTACTTCAGTCTTGCAGCAACAATGAAGCAGACAAATTAATGCCAATGTGTTTGTTAGCAATACTATATTTTCAGCTATGTTATATGCTCAGCATTACAACAACAAATCTCAGGCGCCACTTCAGAAAGTGCAAACTACTTAAAAATGTCAGGTAGAAATGGTTAAATATATCTCTTTTTAAAAGATTCAGCGATTTATACTACCAAAGCAAAGGTACCTTTTTGTCATTGTCAACAACTGTTTGAGCAAGTTTAACATGCAACACTCAATCATTTACATCTTTATTTATTTCATATACTCGTATAAAGAAGGTAGCATGTGGTATACTGTAACACACTGTCCCATGACAACTATAATGCCATGGAGAAGGACAGATATTGCAATAATCTTATCCTTAACATTAACCTCACCCATTTATTTGTTTTAAACATTGTGCTTGGCTTACTCATATTAAAGTTAAGGTACCGCTAATCCAAAAACATAATCAATATTAGTAAATTGTAACTACATTTCTTTATGTGCAAATGCTATTGAAACAATGGTTCAATATCACAGAATTCTGATGGTGCCTCAATTCGAGTGACATGTTGTCCTGTTTGGTCCTGAGTAATAAGACAGTGGTCACGACCGAGTTAAGTGTCCACACTTCACCCAAAAATAGGTTTTATACTTCACACAGCGGTATTCATTTAATGTAAATTTGAACTAACTGTTCTTCTGAGCCATCAGTTTGTGGTTCATGTGCACAGCAGTTGTTCATATCATGTAGCTACACTAGGCTATATCCTATCCTAGTATCTCTGACTGTCTCAATCAGACGTGAAAGATACAAGAGCAATGCAATACATTTTCTTTGCATCTATACTGGTGCTGGATGATAGAATTTGCATGCAACTATCATTATGTAACCTGAGTTGGTTCATCTTATGAAGGCCTGCAGCTTTGCACCTGTAGCTTGTACTACTTCTGCTTTGGAGGAAAATAAAATATTTTAAAGGTTTTACCAGGGTCAGTGGTTCTTTACACGTACATTCATCATTAGTAAATAGAAAGAGAATTCATTAAGTTGTCGTTTACATCAACAGGAAACTGCAGTTATGGAAAAAAGCATTTTAATTTGTTTCTAAAATCATCTTAAACTATGTTCACACAGGATTTCAATTTCAAAGGAATAAACATAAACAACCACAAAAGGAAAAAGAAAAAAAGTTTTTCCTTCATATATTGGCATTTCTACAGTGAATAGCTGGTGGCAGCATTAGAAGCCCAGAGGGGATCGGAGGACTGTTCTCCGGTGTGCAGAGCAGACGCCCTAACGTTTAGCACGTCCAAGGGCCTCTCTACACCCCTAACGTTTAGCACGTCCAAGGGCCTCTCTACACCCCTAACGTTTAGCACGTCTAAGGGCCTCTCTACACCCCTAACGTTTAGCACGTCCAAGGGCCTCTCTACACCCAACGTTTAGCACGTCCAAGGGCCTCTCTACACCCCTAACGTTTAGACCGTCCAAGGGCCTCTCTACACCCCTAACGTTTAGACGTCCAAGGGCCTCTCTACACCCCCAGGTGTCAGTCTATCAAGCAGCAGTAGGTAGAAGCGCCAAAACAGCCACACTTTGCCAAACAACCACTGAGGGCTCCCGCCCCTCAATCCAACACCACTCAGGCTTATTTTCTTTGTCGTATGGCCGTGTCCCTCAAGAAAAATTGCATATTTTTCCAGTTGAAAATGTGCCATTTTTGTCAAGGGACACGATAATGTGATGAATAAAACATCCAAGAAAATTACATTTCTAAATGAAGACCCAGAGACCCAATATATAATTAAGTCTGGAGCAAAATAATAATTTACAATAAACAAAAACGAAATATATTTTTTTAAACATAATCAACATGGTTTTGTTTTATTGTCCTTGATAGCAAAAGACCAACGGCCTATTTGTATGTACCAGAGAATCCTGTGTAAGGGAAGCAAGGCTCCTAAAGCATGATGGCAGCAGCAGTAAGACAACCCACGCTGTGGCTCTCTGGTAGAAAGGCAGAAACAGCCAAAAGCTAAAAGTTTTTTTTTAATCAATGATCTAATTTTGTATTATTAATAATCCCATTTGACTCACCAGAAGGATTGAGGACTGGAAAAAGAGCTGCAGATAATAGTATTAATTGTATTGTCCAAAAATGGGGGACAATGTATAGGATAAGGTCTCTGGTCTGATGATACAGGAATGAACATTATTGAATTTGGACAATGAATATGTTGATGAAACAGACAGATGCTTAACAGTGCCCAAAACAGTAAGAGATACCCAGTGACAGAGGTGGGGAAGTGCCATTTACATGAGGGGAGACAGATGACACAAAGAGACACTGACGGATGTCTTCCACTCCAGCTTCACAGTTCTAACATCCATGCATCCATCCCTGCAACACCACATCCAACTGATTTGTCTATACAGTATGTGATTAGTCTCGTATTCAATAGCCTTTGTACTTCCCTTTCAACTTTACAGTACAAGACACTATAGTGCACAATATCTGTGCCAATCTCTATCCCCATTGGAGCTCAGAGTGGAGGGCAAGAGAGCGCCAGCCGCACAGCACTGCGTTGACCTTCAAGTCAATATTAGAGCCCTGCGTTCACACAGGGTTCCCAAGGTCAGCCATGCTACATTGCAGCAGGCAGGTGATCTAATGTAACCAGGACCAGTGTGCTGTGCCTCAGTCCTGTCCCGGGTCCTTGGCAGGGCCTCCGTCCAGGTAGATCTTGAGGGCTTTCTCCTTGCGAGGAGAGTAGCTGACGCGGTGTCCGGTCTTAAGCAGGCGGCTGCTCTCCTTCTTCATCAGCTCATTGCGCTCATCGTCAGACAAGTCCATCAGTTCCTCAGTGTTATCCCTGTACATACATATAATACAATTACATACATACATACATACATACATACATACACACAACTGAGATTGTTTTGTGGAATATAAGTGGTATATAGTTGTATCAGTGGAGTCTACAATAAAAGAAACCTTGAAATACTAAAAAGCATCAATACAAAAGAAAACCCACATTTGGAAATTATCTCCAGCTTGTTGACATGTATTTTGTACAGGAAGCCAAACTATTAGCATTTCTAATCAGATTTATCACAATACTAATCACCATTCATGACTATGTCCATTAGCTCAAGTTTATTTGAGTGGGAACAGAAAAATGAACGCTCTGTTTGTCTCTCACCCCATTGTGATGTGATCAGTCACTGGTTGCCAACGTAAAGCCTTTTCTGGTAATAACCGACTTGTAACAACTTTCTAATAAAGATAGTTTTCAATCTCGTCTTGACCGTTGTCTGGACCTATCAGCCATTAGATAACAGATTGACAACTAGTGCATAGTGGGTGGAATTATGAGATGTATGGGGGTGGGTCATTCTGCTGGTGTTAATTGTGTTTCATGCATTCATTCCTAATTACCTAATAATTATTAACTAATTAACTCATTTTGACAGTCCTAGTATTTTGGTCTGCCGGTGGGGAAGAAAAAGACAGACCTGTTTCTGTAATTAGATACCATCAACCGACAGTGTAACGTAATGTGTCTAGCTCTATTCACCTGTAGAAGACCACAGCTCCATCGTCACAGATGTAAAGGGTCAACCGACAGTGTAACGTAATGTGTCTAGCTCTATTCACCTGTAGAAGACCACAGCTCCATCGTCACAGATGTAAAGGGTCAACAGACAGTGTAACGTAATGTGTCTAGCTCTATTCACCTGTAGAAGACCACAGCTCCATCGTCACAGATGTAAAGGGTCAACAGACAGTGTAACGTAATGTGTCTAGCTCTCTTCACCTGTAGAAGACCACAGCTCCATCGTCACAGATGTAAAGGGTCAACAGACAGTGTAACGTAATGTGTCTAGCTCTTTTCACCTGCAGTGTATAACCAACATTTGAAGTGAACAGAGCTCCTGACCTGTCTAGTTGAGTAAGTAGCATTATTCTGTATTTTAGCAAACTGCTGTTAGTGTTACTCTAAGTACTTTTGTATTAGTATTATATTATTAGCTTGTGTGGTAGTCAGTAGTTTATAGTTGTATTGTTTGTGTTCAAACAGTAGGCTAGTAGACTAGTTTAATTAGTTTCACCCTGTAATAGGCCACTTGATAAGTAGTATAGGCCACTTGATTTCCTTGTGAAGTGTGAAGTGAGTGGTTTAGCCAGCACAACTCAAGGGATAAGTAGCCAGGCTGGGAGTATTCTCTTCAGTGTATAACCAACATTTGAAGTGAACAGAGCTCCTGACCTGTCTAGTTGAGTAAGTAGCATTATTCTGTATTTTAGCAAACTGCTGTTAGTGTTACTCTAAGTACTTTTGTATTAGTATTATATTATTAGCTTGTGTGGTAGTCAGTAGTTTATAGTTGTATTGTTTGTGTTCAAACAGTAGGCTAGTAGACTAGTTTAATTAGTTTCACCCTGTAATAGGCCACTTGATAAGTAGTATAGGCCACTTGATTTCCTTGTGAAGTGTGAAGTGAGTGGTTTAGCCAGCACAACTCAAGGGATAAGTAGCCAGGCTGGGAGTATTCTCTTCAGTGTATAACCAACATTTGAAGTGAACAGAGCTCCTGACCTGTCTAGTTGAGTAAGTAGCATTATTCTGTATTTTAGCAAACTGCTGTTAGTGTTACTCTAAGTACTTTTGTATTAGTATTATATTATTAGCTTGTGTGGTAGTCAGTAGTTTATAGTTGTATTGTTTGTGTTCAAACAGTAGGCTAGTAGACTAGTTTAATTAGTTTCACCCTGTAATAGGCCACTTGATAAGTAGTATAGGCCACTTGATTTCCTTGTGAAGTGTGAAGTGAGTGGTTTAGCCAGCACAACTCAAGGGATAAGTAGCCAGGCTGGGAGTATTCTCTTCAGTGTATAACCAACATTTGAAGTGAACAGAGCTCCTGACCTGTCTAGTTGAGTAAGCTGATTGCCTCGTCACTCAAGGGTCCTTCTGGCCGATCCACACGGTCACGACTCTTTTCTGTTCTGGCCCCACAGTGGTGGAATGAACTCCCCACTGTTGTTAGGACAGCAGAGTCACTGCCCATATTTCGCCGCAGGTTGAAAACCCACCTCTTCAGGAAACACTACCCTTCCTCTCTGCCTGACCTACTTGTTGTTAACTAGTTGTACGAACGTTTGTTTTCTATTGTTGTATTGTTTATTGGATCTTGTTTAGTCGATACACTTAATTGTTTTAGCTCATGCTCATTTGATTTAGCTATTTTGTCTCATCCGGTTAAGGAAATAGGTAGCTGATATATTGCACTTTTACCTTAGCGCTAGGTATACTCTTGGTTGCTTGTTTTTGCAGAAAATGCACTAAAGACTTCTGGTGATTAGTAGTTTTTGTTCCCTACCTATGTTGAATACACTTATTGTAAGTCGCTTTGGATAAAAGCGTCTGCTAAATGACTGTAATGTAATGTAATGTAGAAGACCACAGCTCCATCGTCACAGATGTAAAGGGTCAACCGACAGTGTAACGTAATGTGTCTAGCTCTAATCACCTGTAGAAGACCACAGCTCCATCGTCACAGATGTAAAGGGTCAACCGACAGTGTAACGTAATGTGTCTAGCTCTATTCACCTGTAGAAGACCACAGCTCCATCGTCACAGATGTAAAGGGTCAACAGACAGTGTAACGTAATGTGTCTAGCTCTATTCACCTGTAGAAGACCACAGCTCCATCGTCACAGATGTAAAGGGTCAACAGACAGTGTAACGTAATGTGTCTAGCTCTATTCACCTGTAGAAGACCACAGCTCCATCGTCACAGATGTAAAGGGTCAACAGACAGTGTAACGTAATGTGTCTAGCTCTACTAACCTGTAGAAGACCACAGCTCCATCGTCACAGATGTAAAGGGTCAACCGACAGTGTAACGTAATGTGTCTAGCTCTAATCACCTGTAGAAGACCACAGCTCCATCGTCACAGATGTAAAGGGTCAACAGACAGTGTAACGTAATGTGTCTAGCTCTATTCACCTGTAGAAGACCACAGCTCCATCGTCACAGATGTAAAGCGGCCACACGTTAAGTGTCGACACCTTAGGGTTCCAGTCCAACTCCTGATGGATCTCCAACACAGATATATCACAAGGAAAGGTTCCTCTCCCCTGCAGGCAGAAATATGCTTAGTCAATACTTTAATGTGTTTAGCAGGTAGTTTAGAAATATATGGTTAGATTCATGTACTGTGCAACAGAAGGTAAGCTTACATACCTTTGCAAACTCCAGGTTTTCAAGAGGAATCCGACTTATTTCACTGAGCTGCAGAAGAGTGTCAAGAATTAATCGTAAATGGACTTCATATCAATCGAATTGATTAGAAATTAATACAATCATTGCTGCCATCATGACAATGAGTTTAGACGAAGAGCCATCTAAGTCCATAATAATTATTCTTGATGTATAAATTATGGATAAGGGGTCAGAATAAACTATGGACATAACTCCAACTCGTCTCAATATTAGTCTAAATAGGTTCCCAAAATTACCCACTTATGCTCTATTTCAAAGTGAGATTGTGAGATCTGCTAGTTTCACCATTTATTTTGTATTCTTTACATTTATAGATCTTTATCTTTAAAAAAAAAAGGATTGAATTTGTTTTTACTTTTGAGATATTGTGAAATATTTTTTACAAAAAGTAGGGAAAAGTGGATAATTTACTCCTCACCCATAAAAATGGGTCTGTGACCCAGAAATGGGCCTCGAGTCTCCACTGTGGGAAGCACTGGTCTAATGAGTGGAATCAAAGTGTCAGCTGTATTCTCAAGTGATGCATAAAACAGCCATGTTGCTGCTGTGATACTATGCTGTGTTGCTGTGGGATACTTCTATACTTCAGTG
Organism: Electrona antarctica; assembly: GCF_951216825.1. NCBI lineage: Eukaryota > Metazoa > Chordata > Actinopteri > Myctophiformes > Myctophidae > Electrona > Electrona antarctica. The sequence continues at coordinate 51,146,529 of NC_136808.1, read as the reverse complement.
TTGCTGTGTGATACTTCTATACTTCAATGTTGCTGTGAGATACTTCTATACTTCAATGTTGCTGTGTGATACTTCTATACTTCAATGTTGCTGTGAGATACTTCTATACTTCAATGTTGCTGTGTGATACTATGCTGCGTTGCTGTGTGATACTTCTATACTTCAATGTTGCTGTGGGATACTTCTATACTTCAATGTTGCTGTGGGATACTTCTATACTTCAATGTTGCTGTGAGATACTTCTATACTTCAATGTTGCTGTGATACTTCTATACTTCAATGTTGCTGTGTGATACTTCTATACTTCAATGTTGCTGTGAGATACTTCTATACTTCAATGTTGCTGTGTGATACTTCTATACTTCAATGTTGCTGTGAGATACTTCTATACTTCAATGTTGCTGTGATACTTCTATACTTCAATGTTGCTGTGTGATACTTCTATACTTCAATGTTGCTGTGAGATACTTCTATACTTCAATGTTGCTGTGTGATACTTCTATACTTCAATGTTGCTGTGAGATACTTCTATACTTCAATGTTGCTGTGTGATACTTCTATACTTCAATGTTGCTGTGAGATACTTCTATACTTCAATGTTGCTGTGGGATACTTCAATGTTGCTGTGTGATACTTCTATACTTCAATGTTGCTGTGTGATACTTCTATACTTCAATGTTGCTGTGTGATACTTCTATACTTCAATGTTGCTGTGAGATACTTCTATACTTCAATGTTGCTGTGGGATACTTCTATACTTCAATGTTGCTGTGAGATACTTCTATACTTCAATGTTGCTGTGGGATACTTCTATACTTCAATGTTGCTGTGAGATACTTCTATACTTCAATGTTGCTGTGTGATACTTCTATACTTCAATGTTGCTGTGAGATACTTCTATACTTCAATGTTGCTGTGTGATACTTCTATACTTCAATGTTGCTGTGGGATACTTCAATGTTGCTGTGTGATACTTCTATACTTCAATGTTGCTGTGGGATACTTCTATACTTCAATGTTGCTGTGTGATACTTCTATACTTCAATGTTGCTGTGTGATACTTCAATGTTGCTGTGTGATACTTCTATACTTCAATGTTGCTGTGTGATACTTCTATACTTCAATGTTGCTGTGGGATACTTCAATGTTGCTGTGTGATACTTCTATACTTCAATGTTGCTGTGTGATACTTCTATACTTCAATGTTGCTGTGGGATACTTCTATACTTCAATGTTGCTGTGTGATACTTCTATACTTCAATGTTGCTGTGTGATACTTCAATGTTGCTGTGTGATACTTCTATACTTCAATGTTGCTGTGTGATACTTCAATGTTGCTGTGTGATACTTCTATACTTCAATGTTGCTGTGTGATACTTCAATGTTGCTGTGTGATACTTCTATACTTCAATGTTGCTGTGTGATACTTCAATGTTGCTGTGTGATACTTCTATACTTCAATGTTGCTGTGGGATACTTCAATGTTGCTGTGTGATACTTCTATACTTCAATGTTGCTGTGGGATACTTCTATACTTCAATGTTGCTGTGTGATACTTCTATACTTCAATGTTGCTGTGGGATACTTCTATACTTCAATGTTGCTGTGTGATACTTCTATACTTCAATGTTGCTGTGGGATACTTCAATGTTGCTGTGTGATACTTCTATACTTCAATGTTGCTGTGGGATACTTCTATACTTCAATGTTGCTGTGTGATACTTCTATACTTCAATGTTGCTGTGGGATACTTCTATACTTCAATGTTGCTGTGTGATACTTCTATACTTCAATGTTGCTGTGAGATACTTCTATACTTCAATGTTGCTGTGTGATACTTCTATACTTCAATGTTGCTGTGAGATACTTCTATACTTCAATGTTGCTGTGGGATACTTCAATGTTGCTGTGTGATACTTCTATACTTCAATGTTGCTGTGTGATACTTCTATACTTCAATGTTGCTGTGGGATACTTCTATACTTCAATGTTGCTGTGTGATACTTCTATACTTCAATGTTGCTGTGAGATACTTCTATACTTCAATGTTGCTGTGTGATACTTCTATACTTCAATGTTGCTGTGTGATACTTCTATACTTCAATGTTGCTGTGAGATACTTCTATACTTCAATGTTGCTGTGGGATACTTCTATACTTCAATGTTGCTGTGTGATACTTCTATACTTCAATGTTGCTGTGTGATACTTCTATACTTCAATGTTGCTGTGGGATACTTCTATACTTCAATGTTGCTGTGTGATACTTCTATACTTCAATGTTGCTGTGTGATACTTCAATGTTGCTGTGTGATACTTCTATACTTCAATGTTGCTGTGGGATACTTCAATGTTGCTGTGTGATACTTCTATACTTCAATGTTGCTGTGTGATACTTCTATACTTCAATGTTGCTGTGGGATACTTCTATACTTCAATGTTGCTGTGTGATACTTCTATACTTCAATGTTGCTGTGGGATACTTCTATACTTCAATGTTGCTGTGTGATACTTCAATGTTGCTGTGTGATACTTCTATACTTCAATGTTGCTGTGTGATACTTCAATGTTGCTGTGTGATACTTCTATACTTCAATGTTGCTGTGTGATACTTCTATACTTCAATGTTGCTGTGTGATACTTCTATACTTCAATGTTGCTGTGTGATACTTCAATGTTGCTGTGTGATACTTCTATACTTCAATGTTGCTGTGTGATACTTCTATACTTCAATGTTGCTGTGGGATACTTCTATACTTCAATGTTGCTGTGTGATACTTCTATACTTCAATGTTGCTGTGGGATACTTCAATGTTGCTGTGTGATACTTCTATACTTCAATGTTGCTGTGTGATACTTCAATGTTGCTGTGTGATACTTCTATACTTCAATGTTGCTGTGGGATACTTCAATGTTGCTGTGTGATACTTCTATACTTCAATGTTGCTGTGGGATACTTCAATGTTGCTGTGTGATACTTCTATACTTCAATGTTGCTGTGTGATACTTCTATACTTCAATGTTGCTGTGGGATACTTCAATGTTGCTGTGTGATACTTCTATACTTCAATGTTGCTGTGTGATACTTCAATGTTGCTGTGTGATACTTCAATGTTGCTGTGTGATACTTCTATACTTCAATGTTGCTGTGTGATACTTCTATACTTCAATGTTGCTGTGGGATACTTCTATACTTCAATGTTGCTGTGATACTTGGTGAGGAAATATGACACCAATGCAGATACCATTGGCTGTCCATGGGTGAGAATGTTAACAAGAGGAAAACAAAGGCAGGTAAGGACAAGGAGTGCGTCAGTCAGTAGTAGGAATGTGAGAAGCAAGGTCAAACACATCGCTGAATGTACATTTAAACACTGGACCAAGGTTAAACTAGTTAAAGCTGCAATCTGTAATTTAACTTTTATGTCCTATCTGGGATAGGACATAAAGCATTTGATTCAAAGGTTTTTGGCATCATGACTACAAGCTGTAGATTGTAGCTTTAACAGAAAGCAATTAAATAATAATGAAAACTAGATAATAAAAATGTTATAGCTGTGCCAGTTCTTGGGAGGAAAAAAAAGAAAAGAAAATAGCACACCTTGTTTAAAAACTATTTAAAACAAAACAAAACAAACGTGAAAACTGCAAGACTAAAACTATAATAACCTTAATGGACAGATTCACACGTACATGAGCAGATATACAAACCTTTTCCTTGAGTTCATCTACGCTGCTGCTCTCCAGAACCACCTCCTGGAAAGGCTCCAGCTTCATCTTAGCCGGGCTCCAGCGTCTGGTCAGAACAGCCAGCTGGGACATGGACTTCATCTTCTCTGGTTCTGAGGAGGACACAGGAAGCCATCGGCCATTACATTGATTCTTGTTTTGAAAGGTGCTATATGAATAAAGCTTTATTATTATTCTTTTCTCCTTTTTAAATTTAAATTTCAATAGTGCATAGCGCAAACTAAAACATGTCTTTTTTTTTAAGAGAGCGGATACAGGGACGCTGCAATGTTTTCATCCAGTTTGCCATTTCTACAGCTGTTATGCAATTTCATGTTTTTTTTTGGGTGCTCAATCCATGGAGAATTACCACACATTCTGGTCACCAATCATCCTTAAGTGGATATAAATTAATGGCATCAAACTGAAAGGTTTCTGATCTAAAGAACTTTTCAGACGGGGAGCGACTGACACACCTTATGAATACATTTTCAATGAGAGGCGTGCGTTTATTTTGGACACACACAGAAGTTGAGGCACGTTTACGCATGTCTATTTTCACGGGCGTGGTCCCCTGAAATTGTCACGCGCGTGCTCGTTTGTGCATGCACCTGGGAGACTAGACCTTGATTGAGTGGCAAAGTGAGTTTAACGTCGTTTAATGCAATCAGATCTGACTTTTCTGTGCGGATGTACGGGGCTGTCAAGGCCAGAAAGTAGTTTTTTGCCACTCAGTAGGTGTTCCCGCATAACTTCTGGGTAAGATGATGTCACACATACCCTCTATACCAGGTGAAAAAGAACAAAAAATGCCATTTAGTGGACAGACATGGCAACAGCAGGAAATGCACCACTGAAATGTCTATTAACCCATGTTGACCTGAGATCAGGTTCTAAAAATGTCTTCTACATCCTGACAGTTTTCTGAAAAATCTATGTTTCTATGTCAGTCATTCTTCGATTTTTCAGAAATAGCAGACCTACAAGCTCGTAGCGCGCCACTCGGTGGCGCGCTATGAGCTTGTAGATCTGCTATTTTTCAATAGCTAAAGCATAACATAATAGAGCGTCGCAGTCCCGCCTCCTACCACAATTACAATTTACAATTTAGGCATTTAGCAGACGCTCTTAATCCAGAGCGACTTACATTAGGCAAGAACAAAAGTATGGGAATACATCACATATATAAAATGCATTTATCAAGAAACATGCGTAAGCTAAGAACGTAACTAGAACATATCTATATAATGACACTATACATATTAAATATACATATATACTATACTATGCTATACATATGTACTATGATGTGCTATGACTACATACAATGCAATTATTGTGCTGTCTACATGACATGCTATAAGTCTGTTTCAAATGCTATCTAAGTCTAAAAAGTGCTATCTAAGGGGGTAGGATAAGTGCTATGGGCCATGATGGAGTCTGAAAAGGTGGGTCTTCAGACTACGGCGGAAGATTGGGAGTGATGCTGCAGTTCTGATTGCAACGGGGAGTGCATTCCACAGTTTTGGGGCCAGAAGGGAGAAGAGTTTGGGACGTGTGGAGCGTTGTCCCGGCGTTTTTAGTGAGGGTACTTCCAGCTTTCCTGCGTTGGCTGATCTGAGTGCGCGGGAGGGTTTGTAGGGTTCAATCATGCTTGCAAGATTGAACCTGGACCAGGAAATGAAACCCAATGCATTATTCTCATAGACATTTCTTAAAGTATTTATTTAAAGACGGTTACGCCGCGGACAAAGCCAACTCGAGTCGTGACAACTCATGACAACACAAACAATATTTTGGACCAAACAAATAATTAGAAAGAAGAAAAAAACGGCAGGTTACAACACTTTTTTTGTTGTTTTTCTTCTTTGTAATTATTTGTTTGGTCCAAAATATTGTTTGTGTTGTCATGAGTTGTCACGACTCGAGTTGGCTTTGTCCGCGGCGTAACCGTCTTTAAATAAATACTTTAAGAAATGTCTATGAGAATAATGCATTGGGTTTCATTTCCTGGTCCAGGGTAGGAGGCGGGACTGCGACGCTCTATACTAACACCAAAAGGGGTTCCCGCCCAAAATGGGTTAACTAAGATTGCCCCATAAACGACAACCTTCATAAGTCTAAAGAGGCAGAAACAGACACAAGGCTAAAGGCCGTTTCAGACAGGAAGCGATGCACCTTAGTAATTCATTTTCAATGAGAGGCAGGCAATTATTTGGGCCGCGCAGAGAAGTTGAGATGCGGAGAGGCAAGCTGGAGCGGTCCCGTGAAATTCTAGCGCTTATTTCATGCACACGCCCGTGGGCGGCAAGAGCAGGATTGTGGTCAGCTTTTTTTCCAAACTACGCGTCTTCTGCACGTGAGGGCACAGTGCAATGACCCGCTGACCCGAGCGAGAACGTTCACGCCAACAGTCCCCCGTCTGAAACAGCCTTTATTATTTAGACAAACGGGTCATTTATTTGAAGGTTGTGTTACCATTGAGAACCTCCAGGAAGACTTCCCAGTTGGAGGAGATGTTGATGTCTTCTTCATACACATGGTAGTCCAAGAACACTGTCCCTGGGTTCTTCCATGTTTTCTTCCTGAGGCGGAACCTGAGACAGACAGACAGACAGACAGACGGACAGACAGACAGACACACAGACACACAGACACACACACAGTGTTATAATAAGAATATAGCTATGAGGCCAGTCCACCAATCAGCTTCAATAATTAAGGGCTTTGTATATGTATTATGTATTGTGTATGTATGTATGTTAATAGATGTGAATGGCAAATAGCTTAATTTGTTTATTTGGTTGCATTGCTTAACGCTGAACCATTTAAGCTCATTTAAGCAAAGATATAAGATCTACAAGCTCACAATTTGCTCGTTTTTTAAATTATTTAATTTAAAAAAATTGCATCTATAACAACATGCCCAAAATAGGGATGCCAGGTTTTAACCCATTCTGGACGGGAACCGCTTTTGGTGTTTTAACTAAGCATTATGTTATACTTTAGCTACTTAAAAATAGCAGATCTACAAGCTCATAGCACGCGCGCTATGAGCTTGTAGATCTGCTATTTTTGAAAAATCGTAAAAATGCGGCACAAATCAAATATATATTCTTTCAGAGCGAACGTTTGTTTTATTTCGACGTCAGGCCTAAATGGGTTCATGTAGTAAATGGCTGATGTGTGGAACTTATACAATGTCTCACCTGTCGATGCTTAGGTCCAGCTTGCACTGTTCTTTTAACTGAGGGAGCAGTTCCTCTTTAGACTGCCTGACAGTCATGCCTTTGGCAAACACCGTGTCCAAGAGAAACTTACAGGGCTGGAAGACAACACAATGCATGATGTCAGTCACACAGAACTCTGCTGTTTTACAAGAACTCTCATAACAACAATATCTCCAAAGGCCCAACTAAGATAAAACATACTTGTTTTATAAATAAGATTATATCGTACAGTGCAATAAGAGGGATAAACCCTACTTGTTTTTAAAATAAGATCTCATACAGTGAAAACAAAATACAATTTCACTTTGTAAGGAATACACATAAACTACACACTATGTTTGTATGCAATCAAACAAACATTAACTAAGATGTTGAACGAGGCTCTGAAACAGCAGTAACTGTGTGAGGCTAGATTATCCACATCATGTGTGCAATTGTGTAATGTTGTGTCTTCCTCTGTAATGTATTTTTGTTTGTCATTGATGTTTTATGTGTGGCTGTAGGCTAGCTGGGGTGAAAGCCCAAGACAAATTTCCCTTGTGGACAATAAAGTTTACCTTGACCTTGAATCTCATTGATAATACCACTGAATATGCAATACGAAGCTGTGCGCAGGTGAAAGAAGTTGCCTATTTATTTATTTTGTGCCACCAGGCACCTCAGAAGTTGAATATTGCTTCCACTTAAGACGCCAAACTAAATGATTAACTGTAAAAAAAACTGTAATAAAAGAATACAAAAAAAACTGATGACAGAGGAACATAAAATTCAAATAGCCTCGCATGAATGCAGACCAGCCTCTCGTCTTTGGCGTAAATAAAAAGAACGTTTTTGCTACTCACCAAATCAAAGGCGGGTTGTGTCATTAGAAAGCCTACTTTCCTTAGTGGGAGCACCCCACCACACGTATAAACGGTACTTTTTGGCCAAAAGGGGATTTTTTCCACCAGGAAAAAAATACTTTTAGGTACTCCACTGCGCCTTCTACTGATATTGCCCACCGAAAAAAAATCCCTTTCTGGCCTTTTTATTTACGCTAAAGACGAGAGGCTGGTCTGCATTCTTGCGAGCGGCGGAAGTCGAGAGTAACTATAGCTCTAAATGCAACGCATTAGAGCTATGGACCAGAGCTAGGGTTAGAATAACTATTCGTTACAAGTAGTGTTACTGAACATGGGCACATTAGGAAAAAGAAAAAAAAAAGAGGGGGGAAAAAAAATGGCAAATAGTCTTACCTCTTGTTCGTTCACTAGTAGTTGGTACACCTTCACCCTGTATTCCCCCTTTTTCAGTGCTCTTCCCAGTCGAATAGTTATCTATGAAAAGTGAAGGGATTGGCCATTACAATCAATACACTCCATGTGTGACACACGGAATCCAAAACAAATTTTACACACACACACACACACACACACACACACACACACACAGTAAAACAAAAGCCATCAGCAAATGAGTCATGCCAGACCTTGTTATCATCTGAGAAGGACGACAGCGTTTCATTGAGCCGAACACTTTCAAACTCCTGGTTGTTGGCGTAGACCCGGAAGACCTTGAATTGGGTGGAGGGGACTCCTACGAAGGGCTCCATGTTCTGTTTGAACGCTGCCAATGTTATCCTCTTGTCCACGTGGACCACCACACCTGTTGCAACAAAGACAATGTTATCCTCTTGTCCACGTGGACCAGTAGACCTGTTGCAACAAAGACAATGTTATCCTCTTGTCCACGTGGCCCAGTAGACCTGTTGCAACAAAGACAATGTTATCCTCGTCCACGTGGACCAGTAGACCTGTTGCAACAAAGACAATGTTATCCTCTTGTCCACGTGGACCAGCAAACCTGTTGCAACAAAGACAATGTTATCCTCTTGTCCACGCAAAATTCACTATCCCCCTCTCAAAATTGTAAACGTAGGTGTGATGGTCTATGAGCAGTCAGTGAGTAATGCTAGTCAAGCAGTTGTGGTTAGTCTTAATACTAATTAAGGCTCTGTTCCATTCAGGTCAAACAGGGTCAAGGTGCTGCTATTGTGCATGTTGGCTCACTGGAAACACTCCAACCATATTCTATATCCAATAGACTATATTCACACAGCGGCCATGTTGGCATTTTGCATTGAAAAAGCAGGGTGGCATATCATTAACTTAATGGCAAGATGGCCACCGTGCGAATATGGTCCATTGGTCTCAAGGTGTCCTTGAGTGGGTTCCAAATGGCCCCGTACAGGTGTGAATATGGTCTATTGGTCTCAAGGTGTCCTTGAGTGGGTTCCAAATGGCCCTGTACAGGTGTGCAACTCTGAGAGCGTAACAATGGAACCAAAGACTGCGGAAACGGACAATGAGATCATGGAGGCTGTTAATATTTCACTATTCTAATTCCCAGCGGGGAGGGAAAGCCTCTCTGTAGGAGCTCTCCACTTCATTTACTTCCCCAAGGAGTTGCATTGCATTTTCTGGGGGCTTCTCATCCATGCGTAATGGATAGCTTGGACACAGATGCTTGTATTTTAAGTGATTAGCATGTTGCTCATGTTGCCGTTATATTTGAGCAAAGTTTACATAGAGTTTTGTCATTCTTAATGAAATGCTACCCAAACCGAACTACAATTTGCATTTCTCTCTCACTCTCTTTGAATTAGTAGACCTCCCATTATAGGATGCAAATGAACCAATACATTATTTTTCTAACTGAAATGAATAGCCATTTACATCCATAGAAATTGCTAGCATTGTGTACATTGTGTTTTGTGGTAATTGCATCACACAAGAGTAAGGAACCGTACATTTCTGTGCATCCACAGCCGAGGTGTCCAGCGGACAAGGCTCTGCTCTGAAGTAAAGGTAGTGAGCTTCTGCCTTGCTCTTCCCGTTCTCGTCGTATTCGCTGTCCGTTCCGGAGTCTTCCTCCGCCGTGTCCCAGGTGTCCTTTTTGCCCTCGTGTGCCTTGGAGCGACGGCTGCTGGTGATGCTGTGCGAGTCCAGGCCGTTAGCCAGTTGGATGGGCCCGCTGTCGGCGTTGCACAGCGTATCACTGCTGTGGCTGGAGCTCAGTATGTCACTGTCCACTGAGCTGGTGCTGCGGTCGTTGTTCACCTCAGAGTCGGAGCGCTGCTCCTCACAGACAAACTGGTTTTCAGGGTCAGAGGCCCCAGCGCTGCCTGCACCGCCGCCCGCGTCGGCCCCGATCCGGTTCTCCAACTCTCGGTTATCTGCGGCCACACAGGCAGAGGAGGCGGAGTCGGGTTCCTGTGAAGGCGACTCAATATGTTCAAAGTCACTGGTATCTGAGCTCTTCTGGCTGTCGCTGGTGCTGGAGCTCTGCTGCTGCTGCAGCAGAGTCAGGTTCTTTAGTTTCTCTGTGCTCTCTTCTAGGACAGCTTCTACAGTCTTCCTGTGACCCTTTGAGCCCTCTATTGACACAGAGTCACCAGCAGGTTTTTGGCAGACAGTTCTGTTGGTCAAGGTACCAGGAGACTGTTCAGGCAGCGAAACTAAGAGTCGGATTGTGTTCCCATGTCGATCAAGCAGTTTCCACAAGAGAGAGTCAGTGAAAGTGAGCTGTTGATCCGGTGAGTCTGAGCTCTCTACAAAAACCTGCAAAAGAAAAACACACAGATGACAATCCAACTAATTTGTTTTTCTAATCAACATATACAAACACACACACAACAGCATCAAACAAAGGCAATTATTATCCGTTTAGAAATATTAATATCCCTTTATCAGACAAAACAATACAAATCTCCCAACCTTGTTGCTCCTGAAGAAACCCTCAGCTTTCAGTGTCTTGTTTGGGACACAGAGGAGCCGGAGGTCATTATAGCAGCGCTCCAGGACGACACGCATGGTTTCTGACGACAGCTCCGTAGCCTGGGGACAAACGCTATCGGATTAGTACGGAATGTATGCAGCGTTACACACCCAAACCAACCTACACACCCAAACCAACCTACACACCCAAACCAACCTACACACCCAAACCAACCTACACACCCAAACCAACCTACACACCCAAACCAACCTACACACCCAAACCAACCTACACACCCAAACCAACCTACACACCCAAACCAACCGACACACCCAAACCAACCGACACACCCAAACCAACCGACACACCCAAACCAACCTACACACCCAAACCAACCTACACACCCAAACCAACCTACACACCCAAACCAACTACACACCCAAACCAACCTACACACCCAAAACCAACCTACACACTCAAACCAACCTACACACCCAAAACCAACCTACACACCCAAAACCAACCTACACACTCAAACCAACCTACACACCCAAAACCAACCTACACACCCAAAACCAACTACACACCCAAACCAACCTACACACCCAAACCAACCTACACACCCAAACCAACCTACACACCCAAACCAACCTACACACCCAAACCAACTACACACCCAAACCAACCTACACACCCAAAACCAACCTACACACCCAAACCCAACCTACACACCCAAACCCAACCTACACACCCAAACCCAACCTACACACCCAAACCAACCTACACACCCAAACCAACCTACAAGCTCATGAGTCGCATCATAACCCATTGTGAGCTTGTAGATCTGCTACAAGCTCACAATGTCTGTGTCGCACAAAATATGTATAAGGCCCCGTTACAACATATCATATCTAGTGGTGCTAGAAATCTTCAAATGAAACCAGCTTGAGGTACAATTGTTTTTTAGAATAGAAATGTTTCAAAATGCAAGTATTTACAACAAGTTATTTCCAGCTTGTGTGAAAATAGGTAAAGCAAGTGGCATCTTTTCTAAATGGCTGCCATTGCGCCCCGTTTAGAATATATCGTATTATGTGTTTGTCTCCTGGAGTCTAACATTTACTGCATGATACTATGGGAAAGAAAAAAGGATTGTGTCAACATGTGGTGCTCTGAAGAAGTCTACGGCCTCACTCACACCTTCACATCTAGCATACAACATTGTTGCATGCTAGATGTAAACAAAGGGTAAGTGTCATGGCCGCCCCAATGCATTTCCAATGGAAGTCACATGGTTTGATACAACATTTTTGTTGTACGGCTTTCGGCTGTGTTTCGACTGCCCCCCTCCCCCTCACACAACAAAAGTGTTGTGTCAAACCATGTGACTCCCATTGGAAATTAATTGCGAGCTTGCAACAGTCAACAAGTCTCATGCATCAGCTATACAACAATCTGTTGTGCAGGTGTGAGTGAGGCCTACCTGTGCAATGAGCTGTTTGAATTCAGTGATGGTCTGGTTCAGGTAAGCCCTGACGCTGACTGGAGTAGCGATGGTCTCAGTCTTCAGATCAACTATGTGGACCTTAACCATCACCTCTGCAAAAGAAAAGGTGCACAACCCATTAAATGTGGCAAGCAATGATTTAACCCATTTTGACCTGAGGTCGATTAAAAAAAAGGCTTCTAAACAGTTTTCTGAAAATCGCATGTTTCTGTGTCAGTGGTTCTCAAACATTTTCACGTAAAGGACCCCCAAAAATATATGTATTTGGCCGCCGACCCCCATCTGAAAATATGTTGTTCCAGGGACCTCCCCAGAAGCAAAGATTTGAGTTAAAAACATTCGCTCTGAAAGAATATATTCAAAGATTTGTGCCACATTTTCACAATTTTTCAAAAATAGCAGACCTACAAGCTCGTAGCGCGCCACTCGGTGGCGCGCTACGAGCTTGTAGCTCTCTCTCCAACTCCATCAGCTGAGTGAGAGAGAGAGCTTGTAGTCACAATATGTAAATACAGGGATATAAAATGGTTAATGGAACATTAAAAAGATAGAGAAAAAGAGAAAAGACACGTTGATACATTTAGTTTTAAATTGAGTAATAGATACTTTAACCACTTAAACCTACAGTTCACCTCCCCACACAGATCTGCATATAATGACATGCCCAAAATAGGAACACTAGGGTAGGGTGAAAGTGTTTAATGTCTGAAAAACAAACATTGTGATTACTCACAATGCACTTAAGACGCGCAAATGAAACTATTGATTACCTTTTAATCGAATAATAGAGAAGTATGTTTTTTTTGGGGATATATCTGTCTATATCTTATTTGACAGATATATATTTTTTTTAAATTTTATGATCCATTACTTTGATTATAACTGTTGCATTGCCACATCAAACGGTTCATAATAATAGTGTAATGCTGACCGCCAGGTTTGTAGGGCTGGAACACCTGCTCAGGCCTGCGTGTCTCCAGCAGGAGATCAAACATGTAGGAGGACTTGACTCCTCCCAGCAGCATGCCCATCGGCGTGGCGTCCTCGTTCTCATAGGAGCGCTCCAGGTACTCGTGGAACTCGTCGTATTTCACCAGGCGACAGCAGTCCAAAGAGACCACGCCCTCCAACTCCATCAGCTGAGAGAGAGAGAGAGAGAGCACACAGATATAGGCACAAATCAAAACGCAGACTAGATTTATCTTTGAGTGATGAAGTCAAAGTCAAAGTCGTACGATTTGTCACACACGTTACCGCAGTGAAATTTGTTCTCCGCATTTGACCCATCTCTTGGAGCGGTGAGCCGCAGCCAAGGAGCGGTGAGCTGCAGCGTGCACCGTGCTCGGGAATCATTTTGATTAGTAGATTTGACCCCCAATCCAACCCTTTGATGCTGAGTGCAAGCAGGGAGGCATTGGGTCCCATTTTTACAGTCTTTGGTATGACCCGGCCGGGGATTGAACCCCGACCTCCCAGTTTCAGGGCGGACACTCTAACCACAAGGCCACTGAAGACGTAATTATTAACCCATTCTGGGCGGGAACCCCTTTTGGTGTTTTAAGCGTTATGTTATACTTGATCTATTGAAAAATATCAGATCTACAAGCTCGTAGCGCGCCACCGAGTGGCGCGCTACGAGCTTGTACAGTAGGTCTGCTATTTTTGAAAAGTCGTGAATGTGGTGCAAATTTGGAATATATATTCTATCAGAGTGAACATTTTTAACTCAGATCTTTGCTCCTGGGAGGGTCCCTGGAACAACATATTTTCAGGTGGGGATCGACGGAGAAATACATACATAATTCTGGGGCTCCTTGACATGAAATCGTTTGAGAACACTGACATAGAAAAGAAACATGGGTTTTTCAGAAAAGTCGTCATGATTTAGAAGACATTTTTAGGCCTAAATGGGTTAATACCCATTCCCTAGCGGAAGTATCTGGGACATTATTTACATTACAAATTATCTTTCAAGACTGTTATTGTGAAACTTTCAGAGAGGGATTCCCAAAGTGGGGTCTGTGCCCCCCGTGGGTGCTGGAGCTGCCTCTAAGGGGTGCTGGAGCTGCCTCTAAGGGGTGCTGGAGCTGCCTCTAAGGGGTGCTGGAGCTGCCTCTAAGGGGTGCTGGAGCTGCCTCTAAGGGGTGCGTGGAGCTGCCTCTAAGGGGTGCTGGAGCTGCCTCTAAGGGGTGCTGGAGCTGCCTCTAAGGGGTGCTGGAGCTGCCTCTAAGGGGTGCTGGAGCTGCCTCTAAGGGGTGCTGGAGCTGCCTCTAAGGGGTGCTGGAGCTGCCTCTAAGGGGTGCTGGAGCTGCCTCTAAGGGGTGCTGGTGCTGCCTCTAAGGGGTGCTGGAGCTGCCTCTAAGGGGTGCTGGAGCTGCCTCTAAGGGGTGCTGGAGATGCTTCTAAGGGGTGCTGGAGCTGCCTCTAAGGGGTGCTGGAGATGCTTCTAAGGGGTGCTGGAGCTGCCTCTAAGGGGTGCTGGAGATGCTTCTAAGGGGTGCTGGAGATGCTTCTAAGGGGTGCTGGAGCTGCCTCTAAGGGGTGCGTGGGAAGAAACCTTTTATTGTTGATTTAATGAGTGTAATAATTACACCATTAACCCATTTTTACCTGAGATCAGATTCTAAAAATGTCTTCTACATCCTGACAGTTTTCTGAAAAACCCATGTTTCTATGTCAGTGGTGCTCAACCTTTTTCATGTCAAGGACCCCCAGAATTATCTCTATTGGGCCACAGACCCCCATCTCAAAATATGTAGTTCCAGGGATGCCCCCAGAAGCCAATATTTTAGTTAAAAATATTCGCTCTGAAATATATATATCTCATTAAATTATCTTATCTCTGTAATTTCTCGACCATTTCGGACACGGGGCTGCTCGCCGGAACCGGGCCGGCACGCTGGGCGCGTTTGTGGATGTACTGTGGATGTTCCCCACCCCCCACAGTACAATACAATATAGTACAGAGCACAGTACAGTAACTATAACAATAAATGTATAGTTGTACCGCTCAGTTCACACAGGTGTGTATGAGCACAGTGGGGATGTGGAAGGGAATTCAACGCCGTCTGGCGAACCGCTCCTCTAAGAGTCATTTGTCTTGTGAGGGAAAACAATTCTGGTCAACTTTATTTTGGGACATTGAAGAGAAGAAGAGGCACATACCTCGCTCTGCTCTAAGCTTTATATGTTTTGGCTGCAGCTGCTCACTCAATTTAGGCGATATTGGCATTTGGAAATATTCTCTTCCAACATTGTTTTTTTACACTGCTATTTTTATTCCATGTGATTTTTGAGTGAGTCTTTGAGTATTGTGAAAAGCACTATAGAAATAAAAAGCATTATTATTCTGATTGTGATAACTGATTGTTGTCAACATGATTGTTTTTCTTTGTTGTTTTAATGTTACAGTATGTGTGTAATCTCTGCATCATCGTAAATGAGGGTCCCTCAATGAGCTCTCAGAGAATTTTAAATAAAGGTTGAATGAATGAATTCTATATTAACACATTTTGGGCGGGAACCCCTTTTGGTGTTAGCATTATGTTATGCTTTAGCTATTGAAAAATAGCAGATCTACAAGCTCATAGCGCGCCACAGAGTGGCACGCTACGAGCTTGTAGGTCTGCTATTTTTGAAAAAAACATTGACATAGAAACAAAGCTTTTTCAGAAAACTGTCAGGATGTAGAAGACATTTTTAGAATCTGATCTCAGATCAAAATGGGATAAATAAAGGTTGAATGAATGAATTCTATATTAAATAAAGGTTGAATGAATGAATTCTATATTAATGCAACAGGTACAATACATTTTCCCGTGTTGCGTTTTCCAGTTTCCACCAGTACCTTGTAGGCCATCTGTGCTGCTTCTTGGAGTGTTTTGTCCCTGTGCACTTCCAGTTTGTTCTCCATCATCATCATCTTTACAGGATGCATGCAGAACAACTTAATCTGAATGGAAACAAAAAGCAGTGAAGATGGTCAGACAAAGGCCATATTTAGACTGGCAGACAAAATCCAACGTTTGGCCTCTAGATTGTACCGACATTGGTTATATTATATCGAGTCTGAACAGTAACAACATGGAGATTTTTGCTAATCAGATTGTAAACACATTACTAGGAGTAGGTGGTGTGATGAGGTTCAAATCTGATTTCTAAAGATGGGTCTCAGTCTGGACAACGGAGCCTTATTTACTGTATAGTTTGTCTTACAGTGTCGCTCACCAAAAGTAGCAGATCGGCCATTTTCGGCAAGCAACAAACACGGTCATACAAAAGTATACGGGCGGCGGTGACTCGGGGGTAGAGTGGCTGGATGGGAACCGCAAGGTTGCCAGTTCGAACCCAGGCTCCCCCAGAGTTAGTGTCGAAGTGTCTTTGAGCAAGACACTGAACCCCTAATTGCTCCCGATGTGCAGGTTGGTGCCTTGCGTGGTTTACTCCGGCATCGGTGTATGAATGTGTGTGTGAATGGGTGAATGTAATGCACAATCTATGTAAAGCGCCTTGGATAAAGGGCAAAGGCGCTATATAAATAATGCACCATTTACCATTTATACATTAAGCATTACTCGTGCCCATGTAGTTACCACAGCAACCAATGCACTAGATAGGTTGAGGATGTCTAAATACACAAAACAGATTTAATCACTGGCAAGTAACAGTGTATACACTGTTACTGTCAGTCCTAAAAAAAAATGCTATTTGTGAAGCAAATCTGATTTGCCAGCAGTCTGTCTGGAAGCAATTGATCCTTGTAGTACAAAGAGATTATGAACCAGAAGCCACCTTGCAGGTGTTGCGTTCAATCTCCCGCTGTCTCTTTTCCTGCTCCTCAGACTCCTTCTCCCTCTGGACGAGACGTTTGATGTGCTCTGGGAAGTCGTCTACATCAAAGTACTCTACAGATAATGACAGACAGAGACAGACCAGTGTAGGTAAAACCCCAGATTAACCCATTTTGACCTGGGAACGATTCTACAAATGTCTTCTAAAAATCCTGACGGTTTTCTTGAAAAACCCATATTTCTATGTCAGTGGTTAACGTTCGCTGTGAAAGAATATATTCAAACATTTGGGCCACATTTTCACGATTTTTCTAAAATAGCAGACCTACAAGCTCGTAGCGCGCCACAAGTGGCGCGCTATGAGCTTGTAGATCTGCTATTTTTCAATAGCTAAAGTATAACATAATGCTTAAAACACGGTTCCCGCCCAAAATGGGTTAACACATAATGATCAATTTACAAACTATGGTAAAACTATAGGAAACAGCAACACAAGTCCAACAATAGCAGGTTGTAATAGTTCTATATTAGTGTGGCCATTGTTTTATTGCAACTCAATAATCTGCATGAAAGGGTGTAGTAAAGATAATAGCTATGGTAAGTTGGCACTGTTGAAAGTAGCAGTCAGAATTGGCCCAATCAATCCCAGAATGCACTCTTCCTAACCGGAAGGAGGAGTGAAATCGCCTCATGCGCTTCTGAGCAACTTAATGCAAGTGGATGGAAGGAGAACTCTCTATTCATATATACTCTAAGGTCAGGCCTAACAAGAGTCACCACCAAAAAAACATTACATTGAGGTTTCCTTCATTTTTACCATTGCATTGCATTTAATAGAACAAATTCCTTACTTGAATTCCTTGTGGCATCTTTCAACCTATATATCAGCATATACGCATTTGTAGAGCTGTGGAGAGAAAACAAAATTTTAATAGATAAACGGACAGAAAGAAAACAATATATGATCCATACCGTTCAATTTTTGTTTTATGTCCTCAATATCTACGTTTGAACAAACCCCCCCCCCCCCCCCCCCATCTCTCGCCCCATTTCCTGTCAGCCTACTGTCTGTCCCTCCATAAAATATATAAAATAAAGGCGAAAGCCACAATTAACCGGCATACAAAACATTACAGTAGAGCATGAATAGAACCTCATGATGCATGTGACCAGAACTCATTTCTTCATAGGCCCATGGCCATGATAAAATAGCCGTTCTACAAGCTCTCTACGGTGTGTTGAGCTCAGAGCTTATAGATCTGCTATTTTCACTATTTATAAATATTTATGAATGTTTTTGTCATGATGCAATATTTCAACATTTTAGAAAATCTTGAAAAATGGTAGACGTTTTTGGCCTATTATGACCCAAAATAGGGACGCCAGGTTGGAAGTGGTTACATTTGACATGCTTTGCACATACACACACATACATACACAGAGCAAGCACAACTGACCTGGCAAAGGCGCTGGAATAATAGCCCCTGCTCCCTGAGGACCCTCCATGAGTCTTCCTGATATCCTCCTGCGTGATCTACACGACGGAAATAAACCACAGGACAACTGTTCATTTACTATGTCAAACCAAGTAGTCATGTGCTAAAGGTAATTGTAGCTTTTAACCCATTCTGGACGGGAACCCCTTTTTTTTGGTGTTTTAACTAAGCATTATGTTATACTTTAGCTATTGAAAAATAGCAGACCTACAAGCTCGTAGCGCGCCACCGAGTGGCGCGCTACGAGCTTGTAGGTCTGCTATTTTTGAAAAATCGTAAAAATGCGGCACAAATCTTTGAGCGAACGTTTTTTTCATTTCGACGTCAGGCCTAAATGGGTTAAAAGGACATGGATAAAATAATAACTCAGTGTCTTGGTTTATTTAAAACCTATATTAATGGTACTTAGCATTTGTGTAGCCTGGTGATTTAGTGGGTGTGTAGGTGTAGAGAAATATGATCCTTTTGAGAGCTCACCTTGCTAACATGCTGATCATTGAAGCTGTACCACTGGCCATCACTAAAGGATTTGATGCAGGCATAATAATGGCCACCTGCGGCGCTCCCAGAATGGACCATGACGGAGAACAGCTCAAAGGTCAACACACTCTAAAGAGAAGAGAAGAGAGGGGAAACAGTGTGTTAGAGGGGAAACAGTGTGTTCAACATTGAGAGAAGAAACAGTGTGTTCAGCATTGAGAGAAGAGAGTGGAAACAGTGTGTTCGGCATTGAGAGAAGAGAGAAGAAACAGTGTGTTCAGCATTGAGAGAAGAGAGTGGAAACAGTGTGTTCGGCATTGAGAGAAGAGAGTGGAAACAGTGTGTTCGGCATTGAGAGAAGAGAGAGGAAACAGTGTGTTCAGCATTGAGAGAAGAGAGGGGAAACAGTGTGTTCAGCATTGAGAGAAGAGAGGGGAAACAGTGTGTTCAGCATTGAGAGAAGAGAGGGGAAACAGTGTGTTAGAGGGGAAACAGTGTGTTAGAGGGGAAACAGTGTGTTCAGCATTGAGAGAAGAGAGGGGAAACAGTGTGTTCAGCATTGAGAGAAGAGGGGAAACAGTGTGTTCAGCATTGAGAGAAGAGAGGGGAAACAGTGTGTTCAGCATTGAGAGAAGAGAGGGGAAACAGTGTGTTCAGCATTGAGAGAAGAGAGGGGAAACAGTGTGTTCAGCATTGAGAGAAGAGAGGGGAAACAGTGTGTTCAGCATTGAGAGAAGAGAGGGGAAACAGTGTGTTCAGCATTGAGAGAAGAGAGGGGAAACAGTGTGTTCAGCATTGAGAGAAGAGAGGGGAAACAGTGTGTTCAGCATTGATAGAAGAGAGAGGAAACAGTGTGTTCAGCATTGATAGAAGAGAGAGGAAACAGTGTGTTCAGCATTGAGAGAAGAGAGGGGAAACAGTGTGTTCAGCATTGAGAGAAGAGAGGGGAAACAGTGTGTTCAGCATTGAGAGAAGAGAGAGGAAACAGTGTGTTCAGCATTGAGAGAAGAGAGGGGAAACAGTGTGTTCAGCATTGAGAGAAGAGAGGGGAAACAGTGTGTTCAGCATTGAGAGAAGAGAGGGGAAACAGTGTGTTCAGCATTGAGAGAAGAGAGGGGAAACAGTGTGTTCAGCATTGAGAGAAGAGAGGGGAAACAGTGTGTTCAGCATTGAGAGAAGAGAGGGGAAACAGTGTGTTCAGCATTGAGAGAAGAGGGGAAACAGTGTGTTCAGCATTGAGAGAAGAGGGGAAACAGTGTGTTCAGCATTGAGAGAAGAGAGGGGAAACCGTGTGTTCAGCATTGAGAGAAGAGAGGGGAAACAGTGTGTTCAGCATTGAGAGAAGAGAGAGGAAACAGTGTGTTCAGCATTGAGAGAAGAGAGGGGAAACAGTGTGTTCAGCATTGAGAGAAGAGAGAGGAAACAGTGTGTTCAGCATTGAGAGAAGAGAGAGGAAACAGTGTGTTCAGCATTGAGAGAAGAGAGAGGAAACAGTGTGTTCAGCATTGAGAGAAGAGAGAGGAAACAGTGTGTTCAGCATTGAGAGAAGAGAGGGGAAACAGTGTGTTCAGCATTGGTGGAAAACACACTCAAATGTTTTGTGAAAGTATCAATATTGCAATGTAAACCTACTCAGTTACAAGTAAAAGTCCTGAATTCAAAATGTACTTGAGTAAAAGTACAAAAGTATTGGTATCAAAATGTAAATCAAATCAAATCAAAAGTACTAAAAGTAAAATTACTCATATTGCAGAATGTCCCATTACAAAATCTTTTGAAAATAGCCGATCTACAAGCTCACAATTATTGTGAAATGTATATAGGGCTTAAGTTGTTAATGTATGTTTTCTAATCAAAATGAAAATCTCAAAAGTAACTACCGGTAGTAACTAGTTTTCAAATTATTATAGTGGAGTAACAAATAGCTCTGAGATGTAGTGGAGTAGAAGTAAAGGTATTGGGAGTTGGAAATACTCACGTAAACTACCTCAAACTTGTACTTAAGTACAGTACTTAAGTAAATGTACTTTACACCACTGGTTTATCAAACGATAATCAAAACAACTAGTGCACCATGTCCAGCTCAACACCCACGCCAAACTCCTGTTGAACACTACAAAGCAACTGAACGCCATTAACAACAAAGACCACATCTGCATTAAATAGCATTCACGATGATGTTCCGTTTTCACTGTTCGATACGCGTCTGACAACAATGGGGCTGCCTCATAGGGGTGTGCTGAAATATCGATATGGCGATATATATCGATACGTCCTCCCGCGATAAATAATCGATATCGATTATTAAAATACCGATATTGAAATTTGAAATGTTGTTCATAATGAAGTGATGAACAACATGTTTAGAAAAGGAGGAAATGACAGCTAAAAAAAAGCAAATCCCACTCAGATTCCACAGCAACCAGAAGTACTGAATTACTGGATGGTGATTTGTCCAAAGTCTCCAAACAGCTTTGTGGGAATACAAAATGCTGCATTTTTTCAGTTCCAAGTATTTTGTAGTTGCAGATATCGTGATATATCGTTGATTTCATACAATATATCGATATATCGCAAATATCGCAATATATCGAATATCGTGATATTATCGTTATCGAGGGCCTAATATCGCGATATATATCGTATCGTGAGGAACCCATATCTTCCCACCCCTACTGCCTCACCTTTGGCTTCAACACTCTCTCAGCGGTGCTGGTGCTGTCCAGACAGATTCCCTCGTCCACGCAGTCATCGGTGGCGAAATCATTACTCATCTGGTCACTGTGGCAACTGCCCTCGTTCTCCGCCCCGCTGTCCGTGCAGCTCTCCGTCTGAGGCGATTTCTACGAGGGGAGGCCGTTCACAACAATGAGCGGTCAAAGGTCAACGGGGTTGTGGGACAACAAGGGGAGGCCGTTCACAACAATGAGAGGTCAAAGGTCAACGGGGTTGTGGGACAACAAGGGGAGGCCGTTCACAACAACGAGCGGTCAAAGGTCAACGGGGTTGTGGGACAACAAGGGGAGGCCGTTCACAACAATGAGAGGTCAAAGGTCAACGGGGTTGTTGGACAACAAGGGGAGGCCATTCACAACAATGAGAGGTCAGAGGTCAACGGGGTTGTGGGACAACAAGGGGAGGCCGTTCACAACAATGAGCGGTCAAAGGTCAACGGGGTTGTGGGACAACAAGGGGAGGCCGTTCACAACAATGAGGTCAAAGGTCAACGGGGTTGTTGGACAACAAGGGGAGGCCGTTCACAACAATGAGAGGTCAGAGGTCAACGGGGTTGTGGGATAACAAGGGGAGGCCGTTCACAACAATGAGAGGTCAAAGGTCAACAGGGTTGTGGGACAACAAGGGGAGGCCGTTCACAACAATGAGCGGTCAAAGGTCAACGGGGTTGTGGGACAACAAGGGGAGGCCATTCACAACAATGAGAGGTCAAAGGTCAACGGGGTTGTGGGACAACAAGGGGAGGCCGTTCACAACAATGAGAGGTCAAAGGTCAACGGGGTTGTGGGACAACACGGGGAGGCCGTTCACAACAATGAGCGGTCAAAGGTCAACGGGGTTGTGGGACAACAAGGGGAGGCCGTTCACAACAATGAGAGGTCAAAGGTCAACGGGGTTGTGGGACAACACGGGGAGGCCGTTCACAACAATGAGCGGTCAAAGGTCAACGGGGTTGTGGGACAACAAGGGGAGGCCGTTCACAACAATGAGCGGTCAAAGGTCAACGGGGTTGAGGGACAACAAGGTCAAAGGTCAACGGGGTTGAGGGACAACAAGGGGAGGCCATTCACAACAATGAGAGGTCAAAGGTCAACGGGGTTGTGGGACAACAAGGGGAGGCCATTCACAACAATGAGAGGTCAACAGGGTTGGGACAACAAGGGGAGGCCGTTCACAACAACGAGCGGTCAAAGGTCAACGGGGTTGTGGGACAACAAGGTCAAAGGTCAACGGGGTTGTGGGACAACAAGGTCAAAGGTCAACGGGGTTGTGGGACAACAAGGGGAGGCCATTCACAACAATGAGCGGTCAAAGGTCAACGGGGTTGTGGGACACAACAAGGGGAGGCCGTTCACAACAATGAGAGGTCAAAGGTCAACAGGGTTGTGGGACAACAAGGGGAGGCCGTTCACAACAATGAGAGGTCAAAGGTCAACGGGGTTGTGGGACAACGAGGGGAGGCCATTCACAACAATGAGGGGTCAAAGGTCAACTGGGTTGTGGGACAACAAGGGGAGGCCATTCACAACAATGAGAGGTCAAAGGTCAACGGGGTTGTGGGACAACAAGGTCAACCGTAACCCATGAAAGAATAATTAAGGACTTTGTAGTGACTAATAGGAAAAAACCCGAGGTGTGTTCATGCATAAAAGTAGCACTACGCTGAAGGCCTTGGAACGTGGTCTAACTCGGAAAACGGTTAACCCATTTTGGGGCGGGAACACCTTTTGGTGTTTTTAACTAAGCATTATGTTATACTTTAGCTATTGAAAAATAGCAGACCTACAAGTTCATAGCGCGCCACTCGGTGGCGCGCTATGAACTTGTAGGTCTGCTATTTTTGAAAAATCGTAAAAATGTAGTGCAAATCTTTGAATATATATTCTTTCAGAGCGTTTTTAACTCAAATATTAGCTTCTGGGGTGGGGGTCCCTGGAACAACATATTTTCAGATGGGGGTCGGCGGCCAATTACATATCATTTTTGGGGTCCTTAACATGAAATGTTTGAGCACCACTGAGATAGAAACATGGGTATTTCAGAAAACTAAGAGCTTGTAGGTCTGCTATTTTTGAAAAATCGTGAAAATGCGGCACAAATCTTTGAATATATATTCTTTCAGAAGACTTTTTTTTTTTATTCCGACGTGGGGCCTAAATGGTTTAATCCCCACCAGGCCCTGCTGTGTCTCACCTCATCCTCCACATCGATGAAGGGACTCATGTCCAGCTCCTCAGGGAAGGTCATGCGGTCATTCAGCTTGATCCGATGCATAGTGGTGTAGTCAAAGTCAAAGCGCTTCAGCTGCAGCGTCAGCAGGTAGGGAAAGTGCAGAAACCTCAGGCCCTGTGTGTGCAAATATAGTGCATCAGTCAGGGTGGAGGTAAGGTTAATGGTTTACGATACGCACCATCTTCACTCGACATGGATGGCTTCATCTTTCCCTCACCTTACGGGCATCACATTTCTTTTTGCAGCGCTCACAAAAGTACTGGTTGGCCCCGTCCAGAGTTTCTGGTTGAACGAACGCTTGCAAAGCTTCTTCCTGTTGTAGCAGAATGACACCATTTACCACATAATTTATAAATACTATTACTGCCATTAGGATTACTGCGATTGTTATTGGAAATAATTACCAATTAGTTACATTTTTGATATAGGTAGAGATATTCATCATACAATGCAATAGAGGGTATGCGCATGCTTAAAGTGAATGGCACATCGAGAGGCAAAGCAACAGGCAAAGTGAGTTTAACATTGTTTAATGTTGTTTAATGCAATCAGATAGGACTTTTCTGTTTGGATGTACAGTTGGGTGCCACCGATATTGTCCCTTATCATTTGACCCATTTAGGCCTGACCTCAATTTTAAAAAATCCTTCTAAATCCTCTAGTTTTCTGAAATAAATATTTTCACGATTTTTCAAAAATAGCAGACCTACAAGCTCGTAGCGCGCCACTCGGTGGCGCGCTATGAGCTTGTAGATCTGCTATTTTTCAAAATTATAATTATTTTTCTATTATTTTTCTAAATTATAACAATGTTTAAAACACCAAAAGGGGTTCCCGCCCAAAATGGGTTAACTGTCCTTTTGCGCAGATCACGCAAACCTCAGCAAAAAGAAAAGGACAATATCGATGGCCTTCAACTGTATGGGCTGTCAAGGCCAGAAATTAGTTTTTTTCCTCAGTAGGCGTTCCTGCACAACTTCCGGGTTTGATGATGTCACACGCATACCCTCTATACATGTAATCCCACAAAATAAAGTCAATGTCAGCACGAGTGTGAAACTAAAAGTATCAGTAAAATAAAAGCTAATGCATGTTTTTGTTTCTGTCAGTGTGTAAAGCTGGTTGGATGCAGACGGAAACGCACCACGCTGGCATAAGCCTGGGTGGCTCCGAAGGGTCTGATGACCAGCGGGATGTCCAAGTACGTATCAATCCTCCAGCTCTCGTTGCCACACTCCAAGCAGCGCACGTAGTCCTTCAGCTTACCCTGGTACAGATGGTTGATCAGGTCAGCCTGCGGACAAAGCAAACCAAGAGTAAGTATATGGTACCAACTAGGAAAAGTATCGGATCGGCCCTTATTTGTCATATCGGGTCATATCGGTATCGGTGAATATGCCAGTCTAACCACAGATCCGACACAAGGGTAAGGGGGTTGACACTATGGCAGGTAAATATGATGTTGGGACATGTGGAGTTTGCTTTGGAGTTGCCCAAACTGCAAGTGCACATTTCAGTGAGGAGTCTGCTATAAACACAACACCAGATATATAGCTAGATAGCTATAAACACATGAGATCACGACACTGGTATCGGTATTCGGTATCGGCTAACACACAAATTGAGGTATCGGGATCGATCGCAAGCGAAAAAAGTGTATGGGGACATCCCTAGTACCAACGTTACCTACCAGGCTTTCCCCCTAGAATTGTTTTGGCCAAGTTCCTAGAAGGTCCTGAAACTGCATGCATGCACGCAATGCACGCATACGCACAAACAGTACTATGCAAAGTATCATACTTTTTTATAATCTTTTAACCCCTTAACTGTACATTTCAATCAAATAGGCATTTATTTTTCATAAGTAACGTTAGCCCAGAGTTCACGTGCACAGAGTGCACAGACACAGGGAATTTAGTGTTTAGGGCAAACTCCTGAGATCAGAAATAGCAAACCCTGGGCTTATTGGCCCCATTCCTCTGTCCCCACAGTAGGCCTTTTGTTCCGACAGTGGGATAGCGTTCAGACAGGCTGCTGGGATTATTGTTGGAAGAAGAGCAGTGGACAAGTTTCTCTTACCTGCTCTGTCTGCTTCCACTTTTGCTCCAGGGCATCAAACATGACCCTGCACAGCTCCTGGACATCATGTTGCTGCCAGGCTGAAACCATACATAAAACAATATGAAAGAATGTGTGGACGCGGGGTCATTTGGCCACTGTACGATCTGATCTGGGTTATAGTCCTCACCCTCACTGCTGTCCCAGCCGAAGCTCCGAGTCACATCGGTGGTCTCAATGGCCCGTTTCTTACTGGTCTGCAGCAGAACAAACAGCCTCTGCAGCTGGTGGGGGATGCTGGTTACTGGGTCCTCCTCAGACTCCTCAAACTCCCAGCTGGAGGAAAAAAGGCCATGCCGAAAACAAGAGTTAGAATGTTGTCTTGTGATGGAATGCAGGCTGCGAAATAAAAGGCTCCATGGTCACTACTACCACTTACTTGTATAGTGCATTCCTGAACTCCGGTGTCATGTACAGTGTTTGGAGAAGGCTATTCAAATAGCAGGTCATAGCTTGATTAACCAAACCCACGTATCCTAAACGACAAGAAGAGAAGGAGTCAGAGAGCTTGTGGGAACATCAGGAGATGCTTTCATTGATATGGAAAAGGACAGGAACTACCTGTGTCAGATTTATTGAGGATGGAAGAGTAGGAGTAAGAGGGACTGCTGTAGTCGCTGCCACATCCCGCAGTGCTGTCTCTCGGCAGGGGTCCAATAAAACGCTCCTGGGAGCTGTCATCATGTCCACTGCTGTGTGCTGCTCCCGACACATCCTAATGTATCACACACACACACACACACACTTCATGCTTTTGCTGCTACGACACCTGAATTTCCCCATAGGGATTAACCTATTTTGACTATTCGACTTTCTATGTCAGTGGTTCTTCGATTTTTCAAAAATCTACAAGCTCGTAGCAAGACCTATGAGCTTGTAGATCTGCTATTTTTCAATAGCTTTACGGCCGGGCTCCACCGGGCGCGTCAGCGTCGCGTCTCCGTCACCGTCAGGGAATGTTCCCTTTTTAATCAATGAAGGGTGGCTACACAGCCCGCGTTGACGGAGACGCGACGCGTGCATTAAAATTGAACCGGTGCGTTTTTTGACGCGACGGAGACGCAACGCGTCCGGTGGAGCCCTGGCGTAAGCATAACATAATGCTAACTGTCATGTTCTATTCAGAACTGCCTTTATTTTCTGTGTTTTTGCGCCCTCTGGTGGACACTATTTAACTTTGGGGTTCCTTGCATTACCTTCATTCACAAGCAAGACGCTAGTCTATGCGGTCACACAGTTCAACTGCTTAGACAGTATTTCGTATACATTTTCTGTTCATGTCCTGGAAAGAATTGTCTGTGAGTACTATGACTGCAATCAGTTCTGAGGTGTATTGTACATTCTGTAGCCTTGTGCTTTGTTTGGATTTCCCCATTGTATTGTGTTTGGTGCTGAGCATAGATTGCCTGCTCATGCTAAGCTAGCGCTAGCTTCCGTTCATTCCTGTCATTGACATGTGGTGCTAGTTTCACAGTTTGGCTAACACTAGCTTTATGCAAACTAGAAGCATTCCAGCATTGTTTCATTCTGACATTGAGTCAATTCATGTACATGTGGTACAGCAATTCATATATGTTTTATGATACAGTTCATGGTTCAATTCATTCCAATTCATATTTCAGTAATGTGCAGTTATAAAAATGGGTTAAAATCTACAAACTATTTACATATATCTACAAGCTATTTACAGTACATTGTCTATACAGTCATTTCATGTCACTTAAAATGAGTTACTGTGAAATACACTTACTGCTTGTAGACATGTTTTTGTAGGCTATGTTTTTCATGCTGTTTATTATTTTATTGGATGTTGTACAAATGGGCATTATTTAATTAGTGCTTTTTTGTTATTGTATGTTTCAGTTTTACAAATTTGCCTTGATTCCTGGTTTGGAGAAGAAGTAAAAACATCTTCAAACTTTACTCTGCCTCTGACCGTCTCTTCAAGTCAAGTGTTAGCTGTCTGTTAATTTGTGTACCCCCCACACACATTGAGAACAGAACAGTAAAAAGACATCTTCACGGCGGGCACGACTTCAAAATAAAACAGGATACTACAGCATCACTGACCTACATCGTCTGACAACCACCCTCGAGAGACATCCATCATGTCGACTTCAGGAGACGCAGTCAAGGAACGCACACCTTCCCAGTCTACTGAGTCTAGTAAGCGCACCTCTTCCAAAGGAAGCAAATCCTCCACATCCAGTGCAGCAGCCGCCAAAGCACGAGCTAAGGCTGAGGCTGCCAAAGTGCGTGCTGCCTTCTCTCACAGAGAAATGGATTTGAAGGTTCAAGGAGCTGAAATGACACTCAGAGAGGCTCGTATAGCTGCTGAGTTATCTTCATTACAGTATCAACGAGACGCTGCAGCAGCTGAAGCAGAGGCTGAGGTTCTAGAGGCGGCAGTGGATTCTGGAAGTGGAGAAGGCAGCAAGAGAGACATGGAGGACACTACGCAAACTGTCATAGAACGTACAGAAGCTTACGTCCAGCGTCACACTCAGCAACCTCCCAGTCACACAGAACATCCTCAGTCTCCTGGTGAGGAGGAACCCCCGCAGCTCCAACCTTATACACCATCACTTCCTTTCATTCACCCCATTGTAGACTCCCATTCAAATGGAGACCATGACTCGTCATCTGCAAGCAGACGGAGACAGCATGACGACTCTAGAGCTGAACGGGACGGCCATGGTCATGGTGCGGCACAGCTGCTGAGCGTGCCACCACCCGCATATCACCAACAGGCCACCGCGAGCAACGTCCTCCCAGATGCGGGGCGGCATGCAGGCCATCCCTCGTTTGCAAAGCCCACCTTCCCTGGTCCTCGCACCTCACATCACACATATCACACACCCAAGGATGTACAGCAGTCCAGAGGCATCATATACACTCAGAATCATCCATCTGCTGCTCAGACCCCATCTCCTAATTCACATGACTCCCCTACCGCACCAGTGGATAGGTCTGGAATGAGTGACATGGCGAGGTACTTGGTGCGTCGTGAGCTTGTGAACACGGGGCTCATCAAGTTCAATGATCGCCCAGATAACTTTTGGGCATGGAAGTCCTCATTCATGAACGCCACAGGAGGACTGAACTTAACAGCGAGTGAGGAACTTGATATTTTAACCAAATGGCTGGGAAACCAATCTTCTGAACAAGTCATGAGAATCCGTGCTGTGCATGTCAACGACGCTGCAGCTGGGCTCGAAATGGCCTGGGATCGTCTGGAAGAGTGTTACGGCGCCTCTGAAGTTATTGAAAGGGCCCTCTTTGATAGATTGGAGAAGATGCCTAAAATCAATCAGAAGGATCCTCAAAAGCTCAGAGAACTGGGAGATTTACTGAGGGAGCTGAATTCTGCCAAAAGGGATGGCTACCTGACAGGACTTGCAGTTCTGGACTCTGCCAGGGGCATCCAACCCATCGTTGAGAAATTGCCCTACAATCTTCAGGACAAGTGGATGAGCCAAGGCTCACAGTATAAGGAGATGCACCATGTCCAATTTCCCCCATTTGCATATTTCACTAACTTTGTCTGTAGCGAGGCACGCAGAAGAAACGACCCAAGTTTCACCCTCTCAAGTGCCTCTGCAGGTCCAAGCAGCTCTTACAAACCCTTTACAGGTTCGTCAAGGCCAGAAGATGTGAAATCATCAGGGAATGTAAAAGGTCATGTGTCCATTCACAAGACAGAGGTTGCTACAAACCACTCTGCTCCTCGGTCACTGGGTGAAGCAGCACCCAGTGACATAAATAGACAATGCCCCATACACAAGAAGCCCCACCCTCTGAATAAATGTAGGGGTTTCCGAAGCATGGCACATGGAGACCGTACCAAGTACTTGAAGGAGAATGGTGTCTGCTTTAAGTGTTGTGCCTCTACTACACACCTGGCTAAAGACTGCAGAGCAGAGGTGAAATGCAGGGAATGCGACAGCGACAGACATGTGGCAGCACTTCATCCTGGGCCACCCCCTTGGAGCACAGCCGCCACTGCAGAGCATGGCGGGGAGGATGAAGGTGAGTCAAGTCAGCTGTCAGTCACCTCAAACTGCACCGAAGTTTGCAGCGGAGGCCAGAGCCCCAGGTCCTGTTCCAAGATTTGCCTGGTAAAGGTTTACCCCAAGGCTCACCCGGACAAAGCAGCAAAAGTGTACGTTATTCTGGATGACCAGAGCAATAGGTCAATGGCCAGGTCAGAATTCTTCGATCTCTTTGAACTCACTGGGTCAGACTCTCCATACACTCTTCGCACATGCTCTGGAATTACGGAGACATCCGGGAGAAGAGCTACAGGGTTCACTGTGGAATCCTTGGATGGAGCGGTAAGTGTGATGCTTCCCACACTCATTGAGTGTAATCACATGCCGGATGACCGGTCTGAGATTCCAACCCCAGAGGCCGCGCAACATCACACTCACTTAAAATCGATTGCACACAGAATCCCACACCTGGATCCAGAAGCCCAGATTCTCCTCCTTCTGGGACGCGATGTCCTTCAGGTGCACAAAGTGCGAGAGCTACGCAACGGCCCTCACAATGCCCCCTACGCCCAAAGATTAGACCTGGGGTGGGTTGTTGTAGGTGACGTCTGTTTGGGCTCAGCCCACAGATCGGCAACAGTCACTTCATTCCGCACTAATGTGTTAGAAAACGGACGCCCATCTCTCTTCACACCATGCCCAAATCAGCTCCATGTCAAGGAAAAGTTCAGTACCAAAACACAGACCCACACTGCTTCTCGCATCCCTTCTTTCCCGTCTGTTGTCAATGATCACAATCTAGGCTGCACCGTCTTCGAGAGAACCAAGGATGACGAGAAAGTGGGTCTCTCCATCGAAGACAGACTGTTCCTACAGTTAATGGACAAAGAGGTGTTTATGGACGACACCAATAGCTGGGTGGCACCACTTCCATTCCGGTCCCCTCGACGCAGACTCCCCAACAACAGAGCTCAGGCTCTGAGCCGTCTCACCTCTCTCTGCCGTACTCTGGAGAGGAAGCCCGAGATGAAGGCTCACTTCCTGGCCTTTATGCAAGAGATCTTCAATCGAGACCACGCCGAAGTTGCTCCACCACGGCAGGAAGAAGACGAGTGCTGGTACTTACCGTTTTTCGGTGTCTATCACCCTCAAAAGCCTGGCAAAATAAGAGTTGTTTTCGATTCCAGCGCTCAACATCACGGCGTCTCCCTAAACGATGTACTGCTCACTGGCCCGGATTTGAACAACAGTCTGCTCGGCGTCCTGCTACGCTTCCGACGAGAACCAGTAGCCATCATAGCAGATATCGAGCAGATGTTTCACAGTTTTGTGGTCAGAGAAGACAGCAGAGACTTCCTCCGGTTCTTATGGTTCAGGGAGAACGACCCCAGCCAAGACATCATCGAGTATCGGATGAAGGTGCACGTGTTCGGCAACAGCCCGTCACCAGCTGTTGCCATCTATGGCCTTCATCGCGCAGCACTACATGAAGTGGATGAATACGGCGTGGATGCCAAACACTTCATAGCACGCAACTTTTACGTCGATGATGGGCTCTTGTCATTGCCCTCAGTCACAGAAGCTATCCAACTGCTTAAGACTGCACAAGAGATGCTTGCTAACTCCAACCTAAGGCTCCACAAAATCGCATCAAACAGCCGCGAGGTTCTGGAGGCCTTCCCTGTAGAAGATCATGCCAAAGGTATGATGACGCTGGACTTCGACGACAATTCAGCCCTCATCCAACGAAGCTTGGGGCTCACCTGGGAACTCAGACGTGACTTTTTCACTTACAATGTGGTGGAAACGGATAAACCTTTCACTCGCAGAGGTGTTCTGTCCATAGTGAACAGTATCTTCGACCCTCTGGGGCTCGTCTCACCCATCACCATTCAAGGGAAATTCCTTCTAAGAGAGTTCACCAGCACCGAGGCCCTCGACTGGGACAGCCCTCTCCCTAGTGAAAGAGAAGACGAATGGAGGACTTGGAAAGACTCCCTACAAGACCTGAGAGAACTCAGGGTCCCTAGGGCTTACACCCCCACTACTCTCTCCACGGCAAAACGGAAGGAACTCCACATCTTCTCTGATGCTTCTGTGAAAGCAGTTGCTGCAGTTGCCTACCTTAAGGTAATCGACTATGACGGAGATTGTCATGTTGGATTCGTCCTAGGAAAGGCGAAGCTCGCACCTCTAGCTGCACTCACCATCCCGAGACTGGAGCTGAGCGCCGCTGTGTTAGCAGTGGAAATGGCTGAACTATTGGAGAGTGAATTGGACATCAGTGTTGACGCAATGGAGTTCTACACAGACAGTAAAGTCGTCTTAGGGTACATATATAACCAAACCAGGCGCTTTCATGTGTACGTCTGTAACAGAGTGCAACGTATCAAGAAATTCTCCAGACCTGAGCAGTGGCATTACGTCTGCACCACTCAGAATCCAGCAGATCATGGCAGTCGTTCAGTGCCTGCAGGTGAACTGGCCAGCACAACATGGCTCACAGGACCTGCCTTCCTGTCTCAACCTGAAGGAGCACCAACCTCAGAGGAACAGTCCCACGACCTCATTGATCCTGATTCTGACATTGAAGTGCGTTCTCATGTGACTGCCATTTCTGCGGCACCAGCCGGACTGGGATCACACCGCTTCGAGCGGTTCTCCTCCTGGAAATCTTTGGTGCGAGCCATAGCATTTCTAACACACACTACTCAGAACTCCAAAGCTGATGTCAAAGACAATCCCACCACATGCAGTGGTTGGCATCGTTGCACAAAGCCACGAACAGCAGATGAACTTTCACAGGCACAAGCTCTCATCATCAGGTGCGTCCAAAGAGAGAAATACAGTGAAGAGTTCGCCTGCTTAACTACTGGAAAAGACATTCCAAAACATAGTCCCCTGAGGAAACTTGACCCATATGTCGACGAAGATGGCCTTCTGAGAATAGGAGGTAGGCTCAAGCATGCAGCACTTGACACGGGAGAAAAGTTCCCTCTAGTCATCCCAGGCGGCTGCCACATCAGCTCACTCATTGTACAACACTACCACGAGAAGGTCAAACACCAGGGCCGTATGTTCACGGAAGGTTCAGTCCGCGCAGCAGGATACTGGATCGTCGGAGCAAAGAAATGTATCAACAGCATCCTCCGTCGATGTGTGACCTGCAACAAACTTCGTGGCAGAGCTTCAGATCAGAAAATGGCCGATCTACCCCCTGACCGGGTGAGCACAGAGCCACCTTTCAGCTACATAGGACTTGACGTGTTTGGTCCTTGGTCTATCGTCACAAGAAGAACTCGTGGAGGACAGGCCAATAGCAAAAGGTGGGCTGTTCTGTTTACCTGTTTGAGCACACGTGCAGTTCACATAGAACTCATTGAGTCAATGGACGCTTCAAGTTTCATCAACTCTCTACGCCGTTTCTTTGCACTACGAGGCCCTGTGAAACAAATCCGTTCAGACTGTGGTACCAACTTCACAGGTGCCTGTAAGGAATTGGATATACTTCTCACGGATCCTGAAGAGCCTAATGTCAGAAAGTACTTAGGCGAAGAGGGCTGCACATGGATATTTAATCCGCCCCACTCCTCGCACATGGGAGGTGTCTGGGAGAGGATGATCGGAGTCTCCAGGAGGATACTCGACGCCATGTTTCAGCAAATCAGTCCCTCACACGTTACTCATGAGGTGCTGTCTACCTTAATGGCAGAAGTGACAGCGATCATTAATGCCAGGCCACTTACTCCCGTCTCTTCAGACCCAGAGCATCCCTTTCTCTTGTCGCCTGCTACCATCCTGACACAGAAGGTATGCACCCCCCTGCCTCCTCCGGGGACGTTCGACAGCAGAGACCTCCACCGCCAGCAGTGGAAACAGGTACAACACCTCGCCAACGTCTTCTGGAGCAAATGGAGGCGGGAGTACCTTTCAACGCTCCAAAGCCGCAGCAAGTGGCAGGACGACCGGCCTAACATTCAAGAAGGTGACCTGGTCCTGATGAAGGACAACCAGGTGCAGCGGAACGACTGGCCCCTAGCCCTGGTCACAAAGACATTTCCTGGCACGGATGGAAAAGTCAGGAAGATTGAACTCAAAGTCACAAAGTCGGGTTCAGCTAAGACTTTTCTGCGGCCTGTCTCTGAGATAGTCCTCCTTATGACCGCCAAGGGACTGGACTCAAAGTGATCTTCCCAATCTTTAAGATAAGAATAGAAATGTTTCACTTGTTTTTGTTTAGTTATGGTATTTATAACAATACCAGACGGGGAGTGTCATGTTCTATTCAGAACTGCCTTTATTTTCTGTGTTTTTGCGCCCTCTGGTGGACACTATTTAACTTTGGGGTTCCTTGCATTACCTTCATTCACAAGCAAGACGCTAGTCTATGCGGTCACACAGTTCAACTGCTTAGACAGTATTTCGTATACATTTTCTGTTCATGTCCTGGAAAGAATTGTCTGTGAGTACTATGACTGCAATCAGTTCTGAGGTGTATTGTACATTCTGTAGCCTTGTGCTTTGTTTGGATTTCCCCATTGTATTGTGTTTGGTGCTGAGCATAGATTGCCTGCTCATGCTAAGCTAGCGCTAGCTTCCGTTCATTCCTGTCATTGACATGTGGTGCTAGTTTCACAGTTTGGCTAACACTAGCTTTATGCAAACTAGAAGCATTCCAGCATTGTTTCATTCTGACATTGAGTCAATTCATGTACATGTGGTACAGCAATTCATATATGTTTTATGATACAGTTCATGGTTCAATTCATTCCAATTCATATTTCAGTAATGTGCAGTTATAAAAATGGGTTAAAATCTACAAACTATTTACATATATCTACAAGCTATTTACAGTACATTGTCTATACAGTCATTTCATGTCACTTAAAATGAGTTACTGTGAAATACACTTACTGCTTGTAGACATGTTTTTGTAGGCTATGTTTTTCATGCTGTTTATTATTTTATTGGATGTTGTACAAATGGGCATTATTTAATTAGTGCTTTTT
This sequence comes from Electrona antarctica, assembly GCF_951216825.1. Taxonomy (NCBI): domain Eukaryota; kingdom Metazoa; phylum Chordata; class Actinopteri; order Myctophiformes; family Myctophidae; genus Electrona; species Electrona antarctica. The sequence continues at coordinate 51,111,456 of NC_136808.1, read as the reverse complement.
TGTTATTGTATGTTTCAGTTTTACAAATTTGCCTTGATTCCTGGTTTGGAGAAGAAGTAAAAACATCTTCAAACTTTACTCTGCCTCTGACCGTCTCTTCAAGTCAAGTGTTAGCTGTCTGTTAATTTGTGTACCCCCCACACACATTGAGAACAGAACACTAACACCAAAAGGGGTTCCCGCCCAAAATGGGTTAAAGGTCCATCTATCGATCCATTTATACATCTAGATTCTAGAATTACACACAATTTAACCTCTTTCTGTTGCTACAGAGAATCACTCCCAGTACAGTATTCAACCTAAACAAATACACACATGAAGTCTAGGAAACTAAGAGCTTGTTATTCTTCGACCACTCACTCACCGATGCAATCTGAGGCTGTTCTCCATCTTTGTCTGTAAGCTGAAGGAAGTTCCTCTTTCCGGCCTCAAACCCAGCTTCAGACAGGGTCATTTCACTGCGGTGGTCCAGTGGGGCCTAACATTGTGAGAAGTAGTTTAGTAGTTTAGACACAAAACGACCACAGAACGTAGGTTTTTAATTCATCAAGTATAGAATATTAACACATTAATAATATGTCATCAACAAATAGCTATATTTACATTCTATTTAGTCAGTTAACACCTTGGAGGCACAAGACGGAGATCACCGTCAAGTTCAAGTGCACGGTCAGTTGCCCGATACGGAGATTAATGATATCGCATCGCTCCACAGCCTAGGAGCGCTTGTTGCCCAATCCTCGGTGTTGCACAACAGTGACACGTCATCGAAAATGTTCCCTGCCTGTTTAGCGGACGAAAACGAAAATCTTAAAACGTTCATAACTCGCGATCTAAATCATCCCGTCTAATTATGAAAAAAGATCCTGTGTTAGACGGCGCTCTGCGGTCCAGTCGCTAGTCGCGATAGATTTATTCTTACCTCCCGTTGTTGTCGATCGACTCTAGAGTGGTGTGGCTATTGTTAGCTGCTACACAGACATTCACAACAACTTCCGGTCCGCCGGTAAAAGTGGTCCGGGCGCTATAAATGATGGGCACATTTTTATTAATGGATTAAATAGGCCCGAGCCCTCAAGGTGTTAACAAAACAAAACAAAAACCACAACAACAAAAAAGGTTTTCCAAAAACAAATTTTAGAATGAAGACAGTGTAGGATTTTCCAAACCACCGTCTACAAATCAGCTCCACGGAAAACAAAATCAGCTTACAAACAAACTCAGGTCCCCAATGAATTCATTTTGAATATCTTCTTCTTGTGGGAAGTAGCCAGAGAATGCATGCCCCTACACGGTATATATGCAACAGAGCAGGACTGGCTGAGTGAGGAGTAGGACTGCAGGAGACTGCAGTGAAAAGAGTGCCTAATCCACTGACCTACTCAGTGAGATAACTGCAGCCATGGCACCTGGGCTCTAGCCTGGGTCAAAAGCAGGATTAGCCAAGGCTCAGTACAGAAAAAGGAGTAGAATGCATGCATACATAATAAGCACATGCACAATAACAAACACACTGACTGTATAAACTCCTAGTCAGAGTGTAGCAAGTGAGCTCTTGCTCTCACTTAAATGTTTTATTGGTCTAGATCACCATTTCTCAATGTAGGGTCCGGGGACCAGCAGGAGTCTGAATTAACCCTTACAGATCTCTGCAACTCTAGAGAATGTTACAAATGTACACAGACTCTCAGAGTTAAATGAATACTGAGGATTTTACAGTGTACTGTAGATAGGGGTCCTGCATCAGATGGGGATCTGTGGCCTGATGCTTACTGTACTCTGTTTGGGGGGGGGGGGGGGGGGGGGGGGGGGCATTACATTACATTGATATGAATTGTTCGTCAAAATGTGGCACCCTGTCTAAATAAACAAATAAAGTAAAGCGTATCAAACTGGGGGTCACTGAAATTAAAAATCACACCCGTGTGAACTGAGTGGTGCAACTCCCCTCTCTCTCTCTCTGTAATTAGCAGGCAACAGTGCAACACTATCTCTATCTCTCTCTCTCTCTGTTTCTGGCACAACGGCTCCACTTTTGCCCCTACTGGTACTCATAGTCACATAGGTTAGGACGGACATTGCTGTTCCTTGGAGTGGTTGCACCACTCAAAAAGTTGAGAACTATACAATTCTCAAATAAAAAACAGTCCATCTACAAGCTCACAGTCACAATGTGTTGTGTTGCTATTGTAAATATTTTATATAAATATATTTTTGGGAAAGTTGTTAATGACGACATTTAAATACTAATAGGGAAACACTGGTCTAGTTAACCCATTTTGGGCGGGAACCCCTTTGTGTTTTAAGCATTATGTTATACTTTAGCTATTGAAAAATAGCAGATCTACAAGCTCATAGCACGAGCTTGTAGGTCTGCTATTTTTGAAAAATCGTGAAAATGTAGTACAAATCTTTGAATATATATTCTTTCAGAGCGAACGTTTTTAACTCAAATATTAACTTCTGGGGTGGGGGTCCCTGGAACAAGATATTTTCAGATGGGGGTCGGCGGCCAATTACATATAATGTTTGGGGTCCTTGACATGAAATGTTTGAGCACCACTGAGATGACATGGGTATCTCATGGGTATTTCAGAAAACTGTCAGATTTAGAATTTAAATTTAAATTTCGACGTCAGGCATAAATGGGTTAAAGGAGTTGTGTAGCTCTGCATGGAAGAAAAAAAATCACACCCGTGTGAACTGAGTGGTGTAAGGTCTTATATAGCCTGATCAGCTGTGGTCTGACGTAATGTCTGACGTAATGAAATCCCACCCGGGTGAACTGGGTGACCGTAGCAACCATGCTCATTTTTTCTGCACAGACAGACAGACAGACAGACTAACAAAGCCAGTTGTAGGAGTGGTTTACACCACTCAATTACACCACTCAAAAAAGGTGTAATTACTAACCATGTCAGCTGCATTGCCCCAAATGAGGTCGAAGGTGCCATTCACGTAGCAAGCTTTGTGGGCAACATCTTCAAAAAGTTTGGAGAGCGAGGTGGAAGCAGGCAGGTTGCAGGTCAGCCTCTCATTGACAGTCTTTGCATTGGTGGTGTCCTGAACAATGCACAGCACTCTGGGCTCTTCGGCTGCATTTTCTATCTGCAAATCACAGGGGAGGTAAAAGGTAAACATGAAAAACTTGCCCATGTACCATTTTTAAAACCTTTGCCATCAGATCAACAGCAGCTTGAAATTCATGCTCACACCAGGTTACTGTTGTTAGAACATTCCCGAGGCTATGGCAGAACTTCATCATTACAAAGTACTGTATACAAACATAGAAAAATAATCCCCCAGTTGTGCTACAGTATGCAGTTATTATGATGCACATTGCATGGTGGTCTAGTAGCCGGTTTGTTAAAGACGTAGAGACGTAGTGGAATTAAAAAAATATGGTTTTCACACTTTTAGAGTATATGCGTGGTCATCATATGGGCATACCTAACAATAGCTGCCAAAACAATGGGAAAACAAATTGTGTATTTTTATATCAAATGTCCATAGAAATCCAATTTTAATTACTTCCTTTGAGCGAAAACGTGCTGACGTGTTGAGGCCCGCATGAATAAAATTGAATCTTGATTTCATTTACCTGATTGATTAGCATTGCTTTCCTCCAAACAGTAAACACAGCTGATTTTTATTACAGAACTACTCCGTTTATAGTCATTCAAGATCACAGCAGAGCATAATATTGTTAATAGTTGCTCTTTATATAGGGTTTGACTGGATGCTTGTCACGACGATGGTGCCAGTCAACTGGATGCGTGTCACAATGACGATGCCATTGGTTCATATCCACACATGGGGTTTCTAACATTGACATGATGTCGGCACTAGATGTCTCTGTCGTCTCCATACATGGAGCTCTAGGTCAGCCCGGGTCAAATATGGAGATTGTAATATTAGACTTGGATAAGTTAGTAAGATATGTCGTATATGTCCATGTACCGTTACTGTATGGAGACTGAATATCCACTGAGAATCTCTCGGATACCCAGATAACGTGAAAGGGAGCGAGTCTTCGGTTCAGGCGGTTTTCTGTGAATATAATGCTGTCTGCGGGCGCGCACGTGGCCGAGGAACACACATGTGCCCCCCCCCCCCCCCACCTTGGTAGCCACAGAAACGTCTGTTTTTGCATGTGATCCCCCACCCCAATCTGAGCTTTAATTCAGAGAAAAACGCTGCTAAAGATCATGCTTATAATGGAAGTGGATGGAGGGAAAACATTTCATTGACGCCACACCTCAGAAGCAAGTGACGGGGAAGCTACTACTACTTTTTTGTTGTTTTGTTGTTTTTATGATTCCCGTTTTATAACCTGTCTGTAAAGCACTTTGTAACTATATGTTTGGAAAGGTGCTATACAAATAAAATTCATTCATTCATTCACTTGATAGATATAAGAGAGGCTAGTCTGGATTAATAGTAATCAATAAATCTCGTCTTCTCGTCATTGGCACAAGTGGGTTTAGTACCAAGACACGAGAAATCTTGCGAATGGCATATACATCTATAAATGCACCATGTCTCTGTACGGTTGTAATCGACGTAACTCGGGAAACTGTTCGCCCCACTGACTTCAAATTCGACACACGCGTTCCACACCCCAGGGAGTGCAGTGCCCGGTGTCAAGTCGGTCGGACCCACGGTTGTCCAGAACCGCCACAAAAGGCCTCTGCCCAGGCTCTGGACAGGGCCCATGCTCCATATATGGAGCTGGCCTGTTCTGACATCAGAACACTCCATATTTGGGTATGCCTGACACAGAACTCCATATATAGGAATAAAGGGACACAGAGAGACAGATATATAAATCTTCATATAATGGGCATAAAAGGGACACAGACAGATGGGTGGAACGGGTACTCTAACACGGGTACAACGGGTTCTCTGACACGGGTACAACGGGTACTCTGACACGGGTACAACGGGTATTGCATAGCCAGGTGGGGCATGGATCTCCAAATTCGACTCGGTGCTCTACAGCCGGGCACCGGTCTAGTTGAGTTACATTTATGTTTACGATCATGCACAGCCAAAACATTGCAAGATACACTTTTAAGATTTTCTGGTCTCAGACCATGTATTCCAATACATAATTTGGAGAACAACTTTGCATCATGCTAGAAAGCCACTTAGATGCAAGAGATTATAAAATCAGTAGCCTAGTTATTAAATAACAAACCTTGATCTTTGCAACCAGTTGACAACCATTGTTCATGCCAATACAGTAAGATTCCTCTGCACCAACCAAGCATGTCCTGCATTCTGATGCAGTTAGATATTTGTTCACTCTCAAATGAACACTTAAAATAAAACGTATTAGGGGTTACAGCCCAACACTATGACGTTCTTCATGCAACACTCTTCTACAGATACACTTCTTCACACAGCAGGCAAAATAAGGTCGAGCTACCTGAGAAAATCTTTTCTTCATTTCATCAAAAATATTCTGTCTGCAAGTCCGAAACACACCCTATATATATGGAGTAGGTTAGTTGGGGAAATGACAATATTGTCAATTAAATTTGGAAACACCCGAAATATAATCTGTACAACATCAAATCAAATTGTAAAGACCTAAAACAGAGGGAAATAAAAACGTTCAGACCATCCCTTGCTAGAAATAGCTAGACTAAAAAGCTCCTTATTGGCTATTTCCCCTACCATAAGCCCTAAATGAATTGCATCGAATGGAATGGGAATTGAATGGGGCTATGGGGTGTTGTGCTAATTCGCTTATTTCCATCGCTCAAAATTATAATTTTTTTGTATATATCCTCTCTTGATAATGTAAATAATATCCCAAGCGGCACACTTTACTACTTATTTTGATGGAAATAAGCGAATTAGCACAACACCCCATAGCCCCATTCAATTCAATGCAATTCATTGAGGGCTTATGGTAGGGGAAATAGCCAATAAGGAGTTTTTGCACAAAAAAACACCTGGACCTCTTTGGTGGGGACGTAACGAGTCAACGACTACAAAGAAAGGTAAGAAAGCCTTCTAGCATGGAATTCTCCTTTAAATAAATTCGGAATGGCAGAAATGTGAATATCAATGTTACAGTGAGTCGAGGGGGTGGGATGATACCATGGTTCCAGACAGACAGTCTAGACTAACTTTTCACCACCATCCCAGAACCGTCCCAAAACAAAAATGTCCCTAAGTGAATGAATCGTCCCATATGTGCGGTAGGTTTTTTGTTAAAGCATTTTTTTAAGCTAAAGCGCTATAGTAATCATAGCTACAGCATATAACCCAATAACCCATTGTCGGATTCGATGAGGCGAGTTCCTGTCACTGTGAAAATGCTACCACCATTCCAATTCCCAAAGTTAAATAGTTTGAATGGTCTGATCTTGAAATAAACAAATACTACACTTGGAGTATTCATTTCCAATGACCAATTATGTAAATTTGACCTTTATTATGACCTTGGACTTTCAACCCAAAAGGGCAGAACCAAAGAATATTGGAACAGAGGCCAACGATTGGCTGAAAGTTTCAAACAACTCAAAACTTATTTTGAGAATGTACTAACAAGAAACTCAGTGTCTGTGACTGTGTGCCATTGCAGTCAAACTTGGAAACTACAAGCCCAAAGTACACTTGTTATTGAGCTTGCTGAAGCCTATAAACTGAGTGCCACTTGAACTTGATAGTTTAACCCAGGCCACTTAAATCAACCTAGAGCAGTGGTTCCCAAACTTTTTCATGTCAAGGACCCCTAAATTGACACTAATTAGCCTGCGGTCCCCCCATTAGAAAATATGCCGAGCAGATTTTTATGGCTCTAGCAGTGATTCTCAACCTGTTTAATTTCAAGGACCCCCAGGTTTGACCTGAATTAGGCGACGGTCCCCTATACACCTTGGAGGCGCAAGACGGAGATCACCGTCAAGTTCAAGTTCACGGTCAGTTGCCCGAGACGGAGATTGATTAATCTCCGTCAAATTAGTGCTATGAAAACTGATCGCATCGCTCTACAGCCTAGAGGCGCTTGTTGCGCAATCCTCTGTGTTGCACAACAGTGACACATCATCAAAAATGTTCCCTGCCTGTTTAGCTGACGACAACGAAAATCTTAAAACGTTCATAACTCTAAAAAGATCCTGTGTTAGACGGCGCTCCGCGGTCCAGTCGCTAGTCGCGATAGATTTATTCTTACCTCCCGTTGTTGTCGATCAACTCTAGAGTGGTGTGGCTATTGTTAGCTGCTACACACACATTCACAACAACTTCCGGTCCGCCGCTAAAAGTGGTCCGGGCGCTATAAATGATGGGCACATTTTATTAATGGATTAAATAGGCCCGAGCCCTCAAGGTGTTTTAATGGCATTTCTATCTCTGGGACCCCATTTTTAATTTATAAAGTTAATTTAACTCTGAGAGTGTACAAATGGAACCCAATGGACCTGTTAGTTTTGGGCTCCATTTGTACACACATTTAGCTGGGGAGTGGGGACCCCCTGGAACTCCCTCAAGGACCCCTGGGAACCACTAACATGGAGCATACAGGATCGAGTAGAGCCATGCATTTCATTATTTGATTCTACTTCTATGCTTCATGTTTGGTCATTGACATTTGTTTTGTTTGGCTTGTAGTGTCATTGATGTGTCGCCCAGCAGGGATAAATTGCAGGGAGTTTATTTTATTTTTTTATTGAGTTGGTTAAGTGCACATTTTTGTAGTTTGTAATGTTAGCCTCACAGAGTAATAGAGTAATTCAATAGTAAAATGAAGTATACTTTTCACATGGATTCATTACAGTTATAAATGCAGCCACTTTCGAGTCAGTGTATTTGTAATTGTGTACACCCTTTCAACATGAATGGCGTTTAGTATAGCGCAAATCTAAACACTTGGGATCTTAAAGCAATTTATATTTATGTTCTGGCACACATTTATGGGAAATAGAAGTATGTAAAATATGTGAGAGGCTGAGGCATGCTCATTGCTGGGCAGGAATAGCATACAGTGTTAAACCTCATCTAAAAATATCCTGACTCCACTGAACATGACATGTCATAAATGCATCTATAAACAAATGACGCATCTCCCAGTGTTGACGGTTTAACCACGTCATACACGATGTAAATTCGTCACTCATTTAACACAAGTTCGTCGAGGATAACCAGAACTGTGCAAAACATTTAGATTAACTGTCCCGGGCCCACCCAGGAGCTCACAATTCTGATAGATAACAACACTATCATCTTTGTCAGAAAAGGCCTGTCTTATTCAGATAAGTTTACCACCGGTATCGTAACCGGATAACGACAACAATCTGCGTTTACACTTAAGAGAATGTTTGGCATGAACAAGTTAACAATCGCTAATAAAACTTAACAAATTTAAAAAGTTGAAGACTTTGGCTACATCAAAACAGCGATGCTGTCTTTAATGGTTTAATAGTTAGTACGACGGTGTCGCGTGTCCAAAAAGAGCAGATCTACGAACTAGCAATGCGTTGCTTCCACGACGCGTTGTCATCTTCATAGCTTTTGTAGATCTGCTCTTTTTGGACAGGTCGACGTTAGCTAGCAGCCAGCTGCTAGCGTTAACATGCTAAAGCTAGCTATGATGACATATAATATTAGGTAAAGGGTTGTCATGACCATAATAGTTGCTACCTGGTATATGGGTGACGAGCCAGGAGGTGTTAACTCATATTATTAATTTTAAAAAGGCATTTATCTTCTAAATGTTATCCGTGCTAAAACTTTGTCAGAGCTAAACCGGTCCAACTAGACGCTAGCGGTTAGCCTTGTCACGGAAAGGCCGTTCTGTCCTCCTGTTTGCTCATAGTTGGCCTGAAAATGTTTTAATCGCGACCGCGTTTTTTAATAATAATATGTTTTGTGTCGTGTTCCCTCTGCCAGGAATGAGTGCTGTGCTTGTATCCAGTTGTCAGTTCCACAATCAGTCCCGTATTATAGTAACGATATTAAACAATAATGTCTCACCTCTCTGGGTACGAGCTGGTTCTCTTCGTTGGGCACCATTTCCATTTGGGCGACACTTTTATTTTTACACACACATCTAATCTATCCAGTTAACAATGTCAACGGGACGGGCCGGCGGCGCATTGTGACCGCGGTGTTCTGTTGGCTCTAGGAGGTTCTGCCCGTTTTGGTCGGGCGAATACAACTTGGTACTTATAACTTGCGGTGGGCTCACCAAAGTGACACACACTTTCTCACTCTGCTTCCCAAACAAACAAGCACAAAGTATACTAAACCTAACCTAAACCCTGGCTGCTGCTATCAATGGAGAAAGATGGCCGATGCCTCAACTCCGCGAGACTTCAGTCACGGTGTCGAGAGTCAGCGTCACGAATACTGGACAACTCACCCCGGTGAGTTTGATTGAAATATTTATTAACAGTTTGCAGAATTACAGTACATTTCGAGCACAAACTCAATATAAAGGCTGTTAACTGTGAGTGCATGACCCAATTAAGCATTACACTTGTTTACAACAGGGTCCACCATGTTCAATTCATCAAAGTTGTCTTCACTTTCTGACACGGACAGCTCGCCTTAATATTTGCCGACCACATAAGACAGTAGGCTATAAATGACTATAAGACATTGTTAAAGGTATAAGCTGTTATTGCCTTTTGCCGTCTGAAGAATGTTCATTAGGGGAGTTATATGGTTGAAATAACAAAATTACTATTATGGATGGGAGAATGATGATGAGAAAAATAGGGTTGAGTGCAATAGGGGACAGAGCTATATTATATATGCTGTTGTTGATTAATAATCATCTATTTATTCACAAACTAAACATAACTAACTGAAACTTAAAACTTTAGGAATTTAAAAATAGTCTGTAAGCACTTGAGTAGTAACCACCCAAGTGGTTACCACCATCACTACATGCAGACAGACAGCTCACAGAGACCCCTTTTCCACCGGTTGGTTCCCAATGGGAACCGGTTCAGTTCTTTTTGGTTTTTAGTCCATGAGCCAGAGCACCAAAATTGGTGGGCAAACTATACGCTCTATTAAATTGTTTATAGGATCAATACAAGTAAATTAATACATGATAACCCTTCCACAGTAGTAGCTTTTTCATATTTCTGATTATTTTGCATATTTTCCTACATAATGCCTCATTTGCATATTTAAAAATGTAAAATTTGTAATACAATAAATCATTGTCTTCGTGTAAGTACTCAATTGGGGAAGTTTAATGGTGATAACAATCTAATATAGGTATGGTTTTGCCCACTCAATTCATAATTAACGTTTCAATTTTGGAGCTCTGGCTCATGGACTAAAAACCAAAAAGAACTGAACCGGTTCCCATTGGGAACCAACCGGTGGAAAAGGGGCCCGAGGGTGATGGGTGAGGGATGGTGCTAACAGACCCATCATCAGTTTGGTACATCAATCGTAGGCTACTATGTGTTTGGTAATTAAAACAAATTGCAATCTAGCATCCTCCCCTGTACATGCAGCTATTGTTCAATACAGACAGCTACAATTTACAATTTACAATTAAGGCATTTAGCAGACGCTCTTAATCCAGAGCGACTTACATTAAGCAAGAACAAAAAGCATGGGAATAAATCACATATGTAAAATGCATTTATCGCGAAACATGCGTAAGCTAAGAACGTGACTAGAACATATCTATATAATGACACTATACATATAAACTATAACTAGAACATATAACTAGAGGGTGCTAGGTGAGGGTGCTAACAGAACAAATTGCAATCTAGCATCCTCCCCTGTATGCGACTTATACACACAGTTCAATAAGGTTTAACAATATAGTGTACATTACAACATATACATAACGTTGTAAAATAGTAGTTCATAATAACAATGATTATATTTGTATTGTTTTATTCTGTAGTATTCACATGTCCTGCTGCATACACTTACCTGTGTATTGTATGATGGTTTGATTTCCATTGAGTGAGGAAACAATGTTGCACATTCATCTAATCATCTGGGTAGCCTACATACAAACAATAATGTTTGTATTTGTAAGGTTTATTAAATGTATGAATTTGACCTTGGCATACTTAAAGGGGAATAGCACTCATTTTCGACATTTTACTATGTCATTAATATATCTATCTTAGAGTTGTTGTGTGGAAATAATAAAACAATTCCCCCCATTCTGTGTTTGTGATGTCACTGAACTTATTGTAGACATTGTTGTTGTTGTTGTAAAGTTCTGAAAATGCAATAAAATAGGCTACTTCAATATCCAATAGGAACTATAATGTCACTCTGCAAACACTCAACTCACCCCGAGACAACTCACCCCGAAAGTGAAGACAGCTCACCGGGGTGAGTTGGGGTGAGATGTCTGGTGACTTTCGGGGTGAGATGTCCGGTGAGTTGTCCGGACTTTTGGGGTGAGATGTCCGCACTTTTTCGTCGAAAATGGAAAAAGGGTGAGTTGTCTTGTGACATCCTCGCTATTCCGTCAGAGATTCCAGACAAGAGATGGTGTGTGTGTGTGTGTGTGTGTGTGTGTGTGTGTGTGTGTGTGTCAGTGTGTGTGTGTGTGTGTGTGTGTGTGTCAGTGTGTGTATGTGTGTGTGTGTGTGTGTGTGTGTGTGTGTGTGTGTGTGTGTGTGTGTGTGTGTGTGTGTGTGCGCGTGTGCGTGTGCGTGTGTGTGCGCGTGTGTGTGCGTGTGTTGGGGGGTGGCACGTGCATGTTTACAATACACTTGTACTATAGTGCCTGAGCACTTAGTAGTAACACTTGTAATAACAATAACTGTTATTGCAAGACTTCAAATCTAACTTATAATAACAAGTGTACACGACTACACGTGTAACATGGTTTTATAGTCTATATTTTTCTAGATTTGTATTCTCAAATTAACTATCCAGGCAACTGAATTAACCCTCAATAGTAATACTATAGTGATTCTGATACCATACCAGCAGTACATTCTGCTCCCACTGTCTTCCTTTCCATAGCCAAGGAAGTTTGTCCATCTGCCAAAATATGACATGTCAGTCAAATAAGCAGGAAAGAATGCTGTCAGCTACACAACGGTACCATTTGGGGGAAGATTTTTGTTTTCATTGACAGACATGTAAATTGAAAATGTCAATTGTAATCTATAACTAAACAAAAAAACTAAACTATAACTATAACTATTATAAATCTACTATTCAAAGTCAAACTCATCCGAATTACAGTATGAGATTTAGTCTTTGCGCTTTGATTACTAGCTGTAGGCTAGCGTTCAGTTGTCCATAAGAGCACATTGTGCCAGTAGAGGGCACACCCAGTATACATTTACAATAGGAACCTAAACATGAATATACAGTCGAGTGCACATTTTCCTCTTTTTCATTTATCTCATTTTCATTATGTTATGTGGATGATGATATTTCCAATCTAATAATATGAAATATGAACTTAAGTGTAGTGGAATCCAAACAGCCATAGTCATATTATATTGCTGTAGATTTCAGGTTAGAAACCCTATCCATCAATCAAGTGGTCTGCAGCACTGTCATGTGGATCTATACCGATGCACTACTACTTTTTTATTTTTTTGCACCATACAGTATGTAGGCCTACATACCTGATATTTGTTTTGCACCCGCACATACCTGATATATTTTGTTGTTTTTGTTGCTATACTCTGTTACATAAACATAAATGTAGGCTAAATAGATTTCCCCCTTGACCTGTTTCGCTATATATGTTCTTGACCTTGTGCCCCCTCTCTGTCCCCCACCCCTGCTTTTTCCTGAAAACTATGATGAAGCTTGCACACAAAATTATTCCACCCACTTCTTTCTGATTCTGACCTATTATGAACACAACTTGTACCTGTTTACTCATTCACCCTAACCCTAACTTGGGGCTAAAACAGATACCCGTCACTAGTCATCCTGGTTACCACAAGCTCAGTGCAATTCAGGATCAGCTGGTGTTTAATTTGTTCTACAACAGGAACTTTTATGTGATTTGGGAATTAGTTTAGGGTGCTTAATTTAATACATTTCTGGGCTATTACATAATTGTGGTGCATCATCGGAAAACTAGAAGAGAGAGAAATAATTACTTGCAGCAAAGGTTGTGAGTCAGTGAGTCACACTTGCTTTTTTGTTATTCCAGTTTTATTGGAAAATAGAAATACAAGGATGTTCACTGCATGGCTACTTAAGTAGTTAGTTCAGCTTTTATCCGCATGGCTAATGTGAGTGGAATGTTTACCTGACACAGAAGAGCAGGATCCAATTTGTAATATCATAATCACAATATGAGTTTCTGTGGTATTGTATGAAAAAAAACCACATATTTTTTATATTTAATGATCACTAACTCTTTCAATTTTTAAACGAATGCAACAAATACATGAAAACTGAATTTTAAAGTCATTCCTTTAAAAAAAAAGAAACAATACTTGTGCTTTGCATGGTTTTAATTAATGACCAGCATAAATGACCATCAGGTTGTCAACAACCATTTGGTCTCGTTAAGCCTGATTTATACTTTGTCATACAACAGTGTATGTATACCGTAAATCACCCCTTAGTGGTATCCCAGTTAGGGAATGATGTATTCACAAATGTACTTTTTCTGGCTTCGACAAACCTCATCGTACCACTTTCCATGTGCAGCCACTGAAAGAACAACACAGCTCTCCCTCTTGGTGCCTGTGGGCTGCTTCTTGGAGCGGTCCCAGTTGAAGAAGCCGATGGGCATGCTGTTGACGTCCATATATTGGCCCTCTTTCACTATATCTGCCACGCCAATCCAAAAGTCCTTGGTGCCTGGAGCGCTCCTCTTGGCATAGTCCCTCAAGTCATTGTTTTCACTGATGTCTCGTGGGGTGGCCAGGGTGCTCCCTTGGGCAATGCAGTCTTCATTTGCTTCATGGTAGTGTTTGGGTTCCTCAATAGTAAGGTAGCACTTCCTGTGAGCTTTGATTCCACGAAGGCAAACTGAAAATAAGATGTTTTCTATATGTGAGTATTGGAAAACAAACTATCTGATATTGAAAGTGGTTTAATGAAAACAATAAAGCATATTTTGTTCATGAGGTGGACAGCCTCTGCCCGCCGGTGGGGGCAATGGGACTCAAGAGGTTTTAATGAATGCTCTGACATCAGTACAGGATGTTTCTCCTGACATTTCTTGCACCTATGCAAAAAAAAACTATCTCCAAATTCCTCAGGATCTAACTTTGATTGGTATTCTTGCTGGTGACTTATAGAAACATTCCTAGTATTCTATATGTCAGTCTTGTACCATGGGGTCTATAAGATCATTACAATTTCTACAATATCATTCATTATACAACAAATTGTTTATTATTTTCACAAACCAACAAAGCATCGGAATCTCTTCTGAATCTATGTGTGTGGGTCCTCTCAGAAACACTGACCCTTTCATCTGCCTTTGTGTGCCATGCTGTACCTGTCTGCAAAGCCTGAATCTCTTTCAGCGAGTTCACCTCCTGCCACAGCTTCTCAAGCTGGGACTCCACGTCGTCTCCATCTGCAGCTGTATCCATAAATAAAAGAAAAATCACACCCGTGTGAACTGAGTGGTGTAAGGTCTGTCTGACGTAATGAAATCATGTATGACGTAATGAAATCACACCCGGGTGTGATTTCATTACCTGGCTTTGTTTGTGCAGAAAAAATGAGCATGGTTGCTATGTTCACCCTGTTCACCCGGGTGTGATTTCATTACGTCATTACAACAGGGTGAACATAGCAACCATGCTCATTTTTTCTGCACAAAAAAGCCAGTTGTAGGAGTGGTTTACACCACTCAAAAACAGCGTTGGTACGCAATGTTAGTAAGCAGCGTGCACAGCAGTAGATCTTAAGCTGGGTACAGTTACCTGTCTGTGGAGCTGGCACCGCCTTCCTGGTTCGAGATGCTCGGCTGTAGCAATGATGGAGCAAGGAGAGGCAAAGCAGCAGAAAGATGCTGGGGTGGAACAGACGTGCCATTTCTCAGATCAGTGGATCCTATACGGGACACTGACAGAAGAACTAAAAGCCCTGCGGGCTGCTTGATATATACAGGCCCTCTGTATGCCCCTCTAGATACCTCCCCTCCATTGGCTCATGCTATGTTTATTTTTTTCCAAACTTCTGGAGGCGGGGGAGTGGCAGACAGTGATTTCCCTGTCTTTGGCCATTCATAAATATTGACTTGGGACAAGGTGCAGTTCAGTAAGCAGTTTTCCCCTTTCATTTCACAAACAAGCTTTAAATTCATTGACTGCTACAGAGTGTTCTGTATGAGAAAATGTTACCATCTCTATACTGTAGTAGATTCCATTCCATCCCTTAATTCCCTTCCATCGTGCATGTGGCTATTTCAGACTTGCTAAATGAATACTGTATACAAGTGATAAATGGTGTGACTCATGCTCGGTGTCTAGTACAGTATGTCTACACTGGAGGGGAAAGTGCCAATATCACCATCTCTGTCAACAGAGATTCTTCAAATTTGAAGAATGAAATGATCAGTGTCACAGAATCACATTTCTGTACAAAAAAAAATAATTAATTCACAGTTAACACACACCGTTCAATATAGAAGACCAGTTCAAAGTGTGATGAAAAAAACGGACTTACAGAACTTTGGAAATAAAGAGGCTATTAGACGAGAGGAAGTCCAGTTCCCAGCTCTGGTGCAGGCAAGGCTATTTTTAGAGTGTGATGTTGTAGAGTGTAGACAGATGGGATCTACGTATTAAGAAGAACTCTGCTGTCTACCTGAAGTACTTGTGTTGATGTCTTGGACACGTGGGCTCAAAATAGAAACAACTCTCAAAACATCTAAAAATAACCAGTTTTTATTGGCCTTCAAAATGTATAGCTATACTGTTTTTGGTTACCCTATTGCCTTTAAAGGAGAATTCCATACTAGAAGGCTTTCTTACCTTTATTTGTAGTTGTTACGTCCCCACCAAAGAGGTCCAGGTGTTATTTTGTGCAAAAGCACATTATTGGCTATTTCCCCTACCATAAGCCCTCATGAATTGCATTGAATTGAATGGGGCTATGGGGTGTTAATTCGCTTATTTCCATCGCTCAAAAATCTTTTTATTTTGTATATCCTCTCTTCACAATGTAAATAGTATCCCAAGCAGCACACTTTACTACTTATTTCGATGGAAATAAGCGAATTAGCACAAAAACTCAACCCCCATTGAGGGCTTATATTAGGGGAAATAGCCAATAATGCACTTTTGCACAAAATAACACCTGGACCTCTTCGGTAATAACAACAAATATAGGTAAGAAAGCCTTCTAGCATGGAATTCTCCTTTAAGTAATCACATATACTTAATCATCAATATGTTCTGCTGTAATTTGGACACAATACTGTTTTTTGACGGGCGCTCCCCTCCAATGCATAGCTTTCTGAAATTATACGTCATGTGGCAGCCAAGTCTATGGACGTTTAATGTTTGTTGAGGGGCGCTAGCCCCTCCTACAGCCTTTCGTCACAACTCATGTCACATTTGCCATTGACAATGAAAGGAGAATTTACGTCATATGTGTCTGAGCAAATCACATAAGTTCGGTTGTCATCTTACATGATCATTATAAGATCAGTTAAAGTTAGTTATAATTATTACTTCATATAGAGCGCCCCTCACTTCACACGGGTGTGATTTTTAGAGCCTAATTAAAAAAGAACCCGCCACCAGTCAAGTCTATGGACTTTAATGTTTGTTTAGGGCAGTTTTCACTCAAAGGACCACAATGGAAATACGTTTTATCCTTTGACAGATATGTACAAATATAAATGATGTTCATGCATCATTCACATGCGTTTTGTCTAGTCTGGCGATTAAGGTTCTTATTTTATTTGACAATAAATTGACATAATTATATAGTATAGTATTTCAAATACACAAAATACAATCTCTCAAAGTATAAATTATATTATTCTATTATAAAACTCTCAAAAGTAATAAGGCATTTTAAATACACTTAATTGAAATAGAAATACTGCATCTTTCTAACAATGTTGCACTGGAGGCCAATCTAAATCGGGCTTAAAGATGGAGTGCCACAAAGATGTGTCTATGAGGTGACAGTACTTCATTAGACACCCGTTTTTATGTGCAATGGTGTATTAACTTTGTATTTAGGGTTTCTTCCTGGAGGCTGAACCCTTGACAGACAAACAGGCCAATGAAATAAACAGAAATATAGTGACATCACATTATCAGCCTCTCCCCTAACCCCTCCCCCTTTATCATACAACTACAGCTGTGGGTGCGGCTTCAGTTCAGGTTGATCAATTCACCACCCACCAGGCAAACCAGGCATACTTAATGAACTGGTGGGCATGTCCACATAAAAGCATGATTTTAACAAATACTTTTTGGAAAAAGTTCTTCCTCCTTATATTATAATAATACCTGATGATCATGTTTTAGGGTGGAAAAAAATCATGGCACTCCATCTTTAAAGGATGAGCTAAATTACTATAAGGGATGGGATGGGATTACTTGGAGAAATTAATGCACAGCCTGCACACATTGCCATAATGCTTTGCAGATACATTTATTCAAGTAAACAACACTAGATTTGTGTACATTATAACCAAAACATATAGAAAGTAATAAAAATAGTATCACAGATAAACAATATAGTATAGTCTATTTAATTACATAATCAGATTCCAATAATATATACTTTTTTTTCTTTTTTAATATTTATACTAGGATAAAGGCACAGACAGGGTATTCACACGCATATATACTGTGAGCGAGCGCACGCGCTTGCGCACACCCACAAACCAAGTGGACATAAAAATAAGATGCATTTTATCCCAGTTTATGAATGTCCATGTCCATGGTAGCAAATTACTAGTACTCAACACTAACCAGTCACTAACCCTTCCTGACACCATATGTGACCAGATTTGACTGAGAGACTGCCATCTCGCAAATTCCAGCTTTTCACCAGAGGAGAACAACTTTTTTTTGTTTTTTTAAAGGAGTTAATTTTTTTAATGAGTTAATAGTTGGCAGACTCTTCACATACTAGAGCATGTCTGTGTCAGAGCTGAAATCGACATGTAAATATGAAATAAATGCCCAAACATGTAGCTAGGTGTAATGTTAGAGACCACAGAAGACATGTAAATATGAAATAAATGCTTAAACATGTAGCTAGGTGTAATGTTAGAGACCACAGAAGTGAAGAAGTGAACCTTTCAAGCCTGTTTTCTCAACTCGCTGTTTCTCTGCAAGACATTACTCTATAAGCCATATCTTCAAAACTGGTGGGTCAAACTGAACAACCAATATGTCAATTTGAAGCTATGATTCGCTATGAAAACGAAAATTCAAAAAAATCCAATGGCAGTCCCTCAGTCAAATTTAGTCACATATGTCAATTCATCCATAAAGTAACTTGTACAGTAGTTTTATGATTATTTTATTGTGAGGCACCACCAGGCGAACACATGTTGGAGTGTAGATGTAGTAGACGTTTGTGAATAGTTTAGTCACAGTGGCAAAATGTTTGCCCACTCTTAGACAATACAGAATTAATTTCACCACATAAAAAGTCTGGTACTGTATAATATCCACACTATGTTCTTGGACTTTCTTGAAATGGAGCTTTCCGTAAGATTCTCAATGTAGTATAATGGTAAATAGCACAAATGTTACTCTAGTATTTACGAACATCATCACACATGTAAACATTTTCACTGCCTCAAAATAAACGAAAAGGGACCTTTAGGCTGTCATATAATAGAGAAAGAAATCTTAATTATGGCCATTAACAATGCAGGACATTGTATTAACAGAGTACAATCCTGTAGTTGCATTTTGGCCTTACTTTGTCAAAATAAAAGTAATTCTGTCATTCCTTTCTGTAGCAGCAATGATCCACAGATGAATACAATTTGTCGGAGGAGCATATTCCAAATATAGAAAAGCTATGGTTTCACTTTCTATGTCAAAGCCAAAGGCACTGGTGATCATAATAGTATCATAGACTAGTATATTTTCGTAGAAACAAAAATATGAAATAGATATATTTATACTAATTTCTTTATTTTACACCTATTACATGTTGAATGTGTATACATCTTAAGATCATTGTGTATTTATTGGATTTATTTATCAATTTCTTAATACATTTGTTCACCTTTATAATGATAACCTACTACATCTTCTCTTCTCATGAACTGTATAATGGTTAAGACCCAGAGACCCACAGGTACATAAGGAGCTGTCGTGTGATAGAATGCAGATCTTCTACATAAGGAGCTGTCGTGTGATAGAATGCAGATCTTCTACATAAGGAGCTGTCGTGTGATAGAATGCAGATCTTCCTACATAAGGAGCTGTCGTGTGATAGAATGCAGATCTTCCTACATAAGGAGCTGTCGTGTGATAGAATGCAGATCTTCTACATAAGGAGCTGTTGTGTGAGAGAATGCAGATCTTCCTACATAAGGAGCTGTCGTGTGATAGAATGCAGATCTTCTACATAAGGAGCTGTTGTGTGAGAGAATGCAGATCTTCTACATAAGGTCGGAGCTGTCGTGTGATAGAATGCAGATCTTAAGGAGCTGTTGTGTGATAGAATGCAGATCTTCTACATAAGGAGCTGTCGTGTGATAGAATGCAGATCTTCTACATAAGGAGCTGTCGTGTGATAGAATGCAGAACCTGGTGAAGATCTTCGTGATCAAAATGCTGTTATAGTACATAAGAAATACACATGTTTAGGGAGCCACAGGATTGCGGACATTTCTTCCTTTGATTCATTCTCATGGTCAGATGCAAGAAAACCTAGGGATGATTCCAGATTTGTACTTCCACCATACACTATACAATTAAGGGCTATTGAACTTAAGATGGATGAGGGGCCACTCCAAAATTCCAAAAGTCCAAGGGCTGCAAGCTAAAAACGTCAGTATTATTTTGAAATGTTTACAAATGTATTGTGTGACAGACTACACAGACTAGTCAAAAAAAAGGAAACACAGTAAAAAGCCACATTTCCATCTATAATACCAAACCCCAATGAAGAAAAACATAGTGATTCGTGATGAAGTTACAAAATGAGTCTTCAGTCACAAAATGTGAAGAGAACATATTATCACAGGTGAATAAATAAGTAAGTGGTTAATTCTCAAATGAAATCAGGCCAGATCACTTTCTCTTGGAACAAACAATGCTATACCTACAATCTTGTTCAAAACAATGAAAATAACGATGTTTTTATTGGTGACGGGCCGCAGGTACATTAAGCAGGGGCCGCAGGTTGAGTAGCACTGACTAACCCTAACCCTAACCTTTCATTGGAGGTGGAAAACCAACATGGGACGCATTAAGGCATCGCTAATTCAAAGACGTTACATTTTTAGCTGTGATGGCCATGCAGCGTGCATTGGTTGAACTTTATCACAAATGATGTGCTTTAATATGTCTGCTTATATTTATACAAGCAGACAAACACATTCACAACTCATTTAATGATACAATACAATATCTATTTGTTGAGGTTGCTTGTCAAAAAACAAACATGAACAAATGAACATTGACATGAACTAGGGGTGTAAGAACACATTTAACACAATACGAACACAATATTCGTTAATTTATAGCGATACGATAAAATGATTTCAAATCGATACATTAACCATTTAGCCAAAACTCCTATTTGTGGGAAACCATTTGGTCTTAGTCCTATATAGTCTTCTGAAATTGTCTTTTAGTTTTATAGTCAACAAAATTAACACTGGTGGGAAATGTATACTGTATGTGTACAGTGCAGGATTTGTCTTTTAAAGATGGAGTGCCACAATTTTTGTATTTTTCCAGTTTTTCATGTGTTGATGAGGTGACAGTACTTCATTAGACATTAGTTTTTATGTGCAATGGTGTATTAACTTTGTATTTAGGGTTTCTTCCTGGAGGCTGAACCCATGACAGTCAAACGGGCCAATGAAATAAACAGTAATATAGTGACATCACACTATCAGCCCCTCCCCTAACCGATCCCCCTTTATCATACAACTACAGCTGTGGGTGCGGCTTCAGTTCAGGTGGATCACCACCCATCACCACCCAACATTTTAACAAATACTGTACACTTTTTGGAAAAAGTTCTTCCTCCTTATATTATAATAATACCTGATGATCGTGTTTTAGGGTGGACAAAAATCGTGGCACTCCATCTTTAAGGGAAACAGGTAATATTATGGGTATAAATAAGTAAACACTGGCAACATAGACATTGTATTTGACCAAATATGGACAAACCCACATCTTGACACGCATGCAGATACTCCACGTATGTAAAGGGATATAGTGATATGTAATTTAGCATGAAGCCCTCTTGTTTTAACATTTCTAAATAAAAGGCACACGTTCTTAGCATCGATACAATCGATTCTTTGCAAGGCGATATGATTTTAGATCGATGCAATTCACACAAATAATATTTTGCTGTTTACAATATCGATGTTTGAAATGTATTGCATTTAAAATCAATGCATTGACAGTTACTATATCGTTACACCCCTAACCTATTTCCATTAATGGTTAAAATGTTCATAACACTGTTTTAATAATGGCACTTCAGTTGAGTGGTAATTTTATGATGAGAGGTCAGTAATTTATCTTAGGTGATTACAAGTATACCTAACCAATTAAATGTAAAACCATGGACAGACGGCAGTACACACATACTGTATACACTAGTACATGCAGAGGTACTAGTGTACATACTGTAGAGTGGTCTGTGTAGTTCTGGTTCTGTGTGGTGTATCTGTGTGTAGAAGACATGGTAGTTGTAGTGGTTCTGTGTGGTGCATCTGTGTGTAGAAGACATGGTGGGTGTAGTGTACGTGGCAGCTGTGTTCTACTGGATGAAGGGCATGCGCTCCTTATCGTTATCGTTGTCCCCTTCTGGCTCCTCCTCCTCCTCCTCCTCTTCTCCTGCCTCACTGGTTTCTGTGCTGTCACTGGCCATCTAATGAGAAAGTTACACTATTTATATATCCACAAACTAAGGCAGGGGTTCTCAAAGTTTTAGGCCGGGGACCCCCAGAAATGCTTTGGCCATGTCTTGTGACCCCTGCCTGCCCCGCCGCTTCCCCACCCCCAATACAAACTGACCGCTACAATAACCTTAATAATTGATTGATTGATTGAAATATTTATTAACAGTTTGCAGAATTACAGTACATTTCAAGCACAAACTCAATACAAAGGCTGTTAACTGTGAGTGTACGACCCAATTAAGCATTACACTTGTTTCCAATAGGGTCCACCATGTTCAATTCATCAAAATAATAGAGAATATACATCATAAATAAATACTGAAACCAGATATGTGTACTACTGTATGTAACTATAGCAGAAAATAAGTGTCCAACAATGTATCAACATGTCTTTTCCTATTACTGGATATGTTTACCTCTTGAAATCATGTTATCATGTTATCATGTTAGCATGTTATCATGTTAATCATGATATGTTTACCTCTTGAAATCATGCAGTGAACATGAATGTCCAAATATCTATTATTAAACACTTTTAATGTTAGATTGTGAGGTCACCATGGAAACTCTTGTACAAGATAATGATCTCATCTCATCTCTCTGTGCTTGTTTCCTACCGCCTGGCAATGTGAAAACAATTCTACTTTCAGAGATTCATGAAATTGCACAGTTCAAAGTACATTATTGTCACATCATGCACACGCATAATAATAATACTGCTGCTTGCACTGTTGCAGGCAGTGGAATTGAAGTAGGCCTACAATAGGCCTTCCTCAACACTGCGAAAAAGAGATACGAAAAAATACGTACTTAGTAAGAATAACAATTTGACAAGAGAACACTATGCAGCATGTAAGTGTGTGTGTGTGTGTGTGTGTGTGTGTGTGCGTGCGTGCGTGCGTGCGTGCGTGCGTGCGTGCGTGCGTGCGTGCGTGCGTGCGTGTGTACAATATATAACATTTTCAGAGAATATGTATAGATTATATTATAATGCTATATGCTATAATCTTTGAAAGTGTCATTATTTACTAGACTTCGATACTTAGTGTAAGAGTGTACAAACTGTACATTAAGTAGATGAGTCACAATTATGGTACTGTGCGACAGATGGTTTTGCTGCAGTCGCTGATATACAGATTGCCGCAGTGAACTAAAATAAAACACATTAACAATCATCTCGTTACCAGTGGTGTCGGAGACTTCTCCACGTCCAGGATAAGTTTTCCAATATTGCCTCTGTCGTGAATCCTCTGCATGGCCTCTTTCACCTGATTAAACAATCAAAATCATATGGAACTGTTTAGTAGCACATCAAACAATAGAAGACCATTAAGGTGATCTTTTGACATACTAGTAGAAAATATGGTTAAGATGAGAAATACCTGGGCACTTCAAAAGAGACCCAAATAAAATACTGGGTCTGCATGTTTTATTATTTTGCAGGGGTGACTGTCGTTTCGACTTGCACGTTCCTCAGAGGCAAACAGACAAATACTCTTTGTAGATAATATGGTTCTTTGGCACATACATTGACACATTTAATAATTAGATATTTGGGCCTATTCAAGAGAGCTTAAAATGTGTTTAATCCTGGGCAATCGGTATCACACCTCAAAATCCTGATTGGAACAACTCGACTCGATATGTGTGATAGATATGTGAATATCTATCACAACCTTCAACCAATTTACACTTGGTGAGGTCTTTTCTCTCCTTGCTTTTGCAGAACATCTCTGAGGTGCAAGAACAAACGACATGAGGTCTGAGATACCCAGCCAAGGTTCTGAATGATGTAATTTTGTAGTTGTTACCTACCCAGCTATTCAGACTATGTACTGCTACATACTGTACATCACAGAGATCCCCACCAAACAAGATTAATTTTTCAGGTGGCTAAACCAAAGAAACGATAAAAGATAGACAAATGCCAATACAGCCACCAAACTCTTGTGAGTTCTGAACACCAGACCCTGCCCACTCAGTAATCTGCTTTGTCGGTCTACTGAAGCAGTGTACATCTAGCAATAGAAGTTGCGGATTTAATAAACAGATTGCCCTATGGCGATTTTGCCATTTCCTGCGACAGGTAGAAAGAGCTAGAGCGTGATTTCAGAGGTGTACCTCCTGGAGGTTGGCTCGTGTGACTGACTAGTACCTCTCCTCATGTGACTGACTAGTACCTCTCCTCAGTACCTCTCCTCAGCCAACATCTCTTCAATACTATGGCTGCTTTCACTTGCTCCCACTGGCAGTGGATGAAGTCGGGCTATCACACCCACCTTGAATGTGTGACGAACCTCTGACCAACCACAGTAGCCGAACTATAACCTCTGACCAACCACAGTAGCCGAACTATAACCTCTGACCAACCACAGTAGCCGAACTATAACCTCTGACCAACCACAGTAGCCGACCTATAACCTCTGACCAACCACAGTAGACGAACTATAACCTCTGACCAACCACAGTAGACAAACTATATCGAAACTATATTGAAATCGGTTTTCACCAGCAAAAAAAAAAGAAAGTAAAATGTAAAAAAGAATACACACAAAAGTGTCTAGTACCTCTAGTCTAAAACAAAAGCCAAATCAAATATGATGTAAATTCTTAAGTAAAAATAAACTTTACATTTTTCTACATTTAATTTGTGTCCTTATCTCATTCAGTAGTCATTCAGTTTCAAACAGACACTTGGAAAAGAGTATAGGCTATTTATTGATTGATTGAATACTTTATTAACAGGCTTTGGGCCAATAAGCCCCTAGAGGGCCTAGGCTTGGTTCCATTGTGGTCCTCTGTATAATATTGGAATCGAATCAGAATCGGTATCGGCAGATTTGACCCTGCAAATAATCGGAGATCGGATATCGGTCATAATTTCCTAATCGTGCACCCCTAATTTGTATGTTTACACATTCACAATTTCAGAGCAAATGACAAGTAAACCAGACCATAAAGTCACATGTTAGGATCCATAGATCATATAGTCACATGTTAGGATCCATAGACCATATAGTCACATGTTAGGATCCATAGACCATATAGTCACATGTTAGGATCCTCAATAAGTTCACAGTGTTGCAGTTTGGTGAAATGCACCTTAGGTGGCAGTAGTGACAAGCAGCCAAGAATCACACCAGAAACTATTTCAGTTCAAACATGAGTGAGAAGCAACAGAAACCCTGTCAGTGACATGCAGTTACTTAATGAGATAACAAGACTGATGCTAACAGACAGGGTGGTTTAAAATCCTCTCAGGCTTAATCAAATCTTGACAAAGAGCAATGATAAGCAATCATGTAACATGACGATAACAATGAAATAAAACAAAACAGATATAACACAACCACCAATATTGAACTGAACTTGGGAACTCTGGGATGTCAAGGTGCTGAGCCTGAGAGGGTGAATTTAAGATTTAAGCAGTACACTATGTACTTAGAAAGAAAATAAAATAAATGAAAAGACGACAGAAGAGAAGAGAAGTTTTTCTATGTGAGAACTCAGCCAGCAGGTTGATGTTAAAGGCAGGCTAAAGATTTATGAAAATTCTCATTTATATGAAAGAAAAAATGTTCCTGTGTTTTTGTGATGCAAAAGTGACAAGAGTAGCCTACATCCATACTGTAGTATGATTAGCCTACATCCATACTGTAGTATGAGTAGCCTACATCCATACTGTAGTATGATTAGCCTACATCCATACTGTAGTATGAGTAGCCTACATCCATACTGTAGTATGAGTAGCCTACATCCATACTGTAGTATGATTAGCCTACATCCATACTGTAGTATGAGTAGCCTACATCCATACTGTAGTATGATTAGCCTACATCCATACTGTAGTATGAGTAGCCTACATCCATACTGCTTTCATTTTGCTACGTTTGCACATATTCATCACAACCGCAACACGTGACCCTTTTCCAGAAGAAAAGAACATCTTGACTATAGTGGTTAATTCAACATTGGATAATGTTGCTGACCTTGTTGTCTAGGCTAACAGCTGTTGTGCAGTTACATTCTCCATTTTATAGTAGCAGTACTGTCTACATGTGCAGGAGACAAGCTTTTATTTGAGCAATGTTTGACAGTTCCCACGTCTAGGGGTGTCCCATGGATGTACAAATGTACTGTCTTTGTATTGAGTTTGTGCTTGAAATGTACTGTAATTCTGCAAACTGTTAATAAATATTTCAATCAATCAATCAATCAATCAAAACATGCAGTGCATGTCACTTGAGTAATGAGGGAAGACACTGGAAAACTGCTAATGAATTTGGACTATATATCCCATCAAGTTAGAGCCAGAGAGACTCTGAGAACTGGATGTTTAAGGGCCCATTTGTTTGCTCAGAGCTCTGTCCCAAATCAATAGTCACCCCTTACTGTAGCTAAACTCACTTTAGGTTGTCCTTATTTAAAAGGTAATTTCTGTGAGATGCTGGTGATTCTTCCTTTGTGAATAACTCTTCTGAAACATGCAAAGAAATTACTTGTTGAAACTTGATTCGTGCTCACATCCTCTTAAGTTATATAGTCCCTTGCCTTTGAATTATAGCTGGCCTTGTGTTAATTCCCTTTGATATTTTATAGATTTGTGTGTATGTATGATCTTCTTAACTTTTCTTTTGAGCTGCCAGTGTAGTCACTGGGAAGACCAGCACAGCAGCAATACAGTAACAACTCCCAAATGAGTAATTGTTGAGCAGGTGCAGGATATGAGCTACTGTAACAACACCCAGCCTCCTATTGTTGCTCTGCTTGATCTCTGTCCCTATTTAAGGATCAAAGCAGAGAAGCAGTTCTTCCTCCTGGATGCAGAGATGAGCAGACGGCCGGTCGGCCGCTAAGTGCAGAGGGGAAAGTGTATGGGTTCAGAATGATGCAGCCATCTGGACCCCTATATGAAAGGGAAGTAACTCTCCTCGATCGTGCACAAGATGAGATCTAAAGTGGATTTTAAAGCTGGAATCTGTGGCACTAATGAACTCTGATCATACAGTTCTTTTGCTCCTGCTTTTATTGAATATTATTTTAGTAGAAACAATTGACTTGGAACTTCAAAACTCCAACTTCCTGCCCTGTGTTGTTAGTTTTGGTGTTGGTCACTCTCTGAGCTGGAGCCATATCTGTGTTAGGGCCGATTCATACTCCTATTTTACCGCTGCTTCGGCGCTGTAGTGCCGAAATGATTTCGGCTCGTCAGAAATTTTCAGTAGCACCGAAGAGCCGACTTTAGGACGGTACCCGCCCCCCCGAACCTCAAATGACGTCACATTGTAGGCTCTACAGCGCCGAACCGACTTTTATTCGGCTCTAAAATAGGAGTATGAATCGGCCCTTACTCTGTGATGTTTTGTTACACAGTCTACTCTAACCCTGTAAAACCCTGATTCATTTCTACTTGCAAAAAAGAGATTTAAACCTTACTACTACTTTTTACTACTAGGACTTATCAGAGGAAATTATGTAAAAAAAATATTATTATTTATTTTGCAAATTGTATGCACATTTATAATAATTATTAAAATAATAATAATAAATTAATAATTTACATTTGGGGGATATCTTTCACAATAATAAATAAAACATGTTCTAGACATTCTAATGAGCACAAAAAAAAGCATATATTACAGTTATTTTACTTACTTTTATCAGTGTTAAAGTTCAAAGGTCCAGAGATTTTTAATTTGTGTGAATTTCAGCCTCTGTGGGGGGTATTTATATGCAAATATCATGACCAATGGCATTGCAATGAACATCAATGATGACGTTTAGGTGAAAAAAGATCATAAAAGAAATATATTAATTAATTCATGAATTCAAATATGTTGTATTATTGCAACGCTGGGTGTTACAGGGCTAAGCTACTGTATAACAAATCACCACAATATTTTAGCCCACACACAGAACTGAGCCAGCCAGATCTCACATAAATTGCGTGATGCCACACAGAGAAAGGCAATCTCAGGCCAGACTGCATTTAACTGTCTAGAGTCTCTAGACTAGAGTCTAGACAGTGTGGAGAGAGGTACTGTTGTTAATGAAAGTCACACTGACTTTTCAAATTTAATTACACATGGTATTATTCTCTGTAACAATTTATTTATATTATAGTCTCCACTAAGAAGCACTGAGCTTCAAAAGGAACTAAGTAGAACAGAAAGTCATCTGAGTAAATCAGTTCTATATTTCATTGTAATTTTGATGCTCCATTACATTATAAATATAAGCCTAATGTATAAGCAAAACAAGTACACATGGACATGTTTTAAATTAGATCCATTTGTTACAGTACTAAATGGAGCTCATCCTATTCTCTACTCCAGGGGTAGGCAACCTTAGGCACCAGTGTTGTTTTCGTCGACTAAAACTAAGACGAAAAATGTTCGTCGACTACCTTTTTTCACTGACAAAAACAAATGGAAACTAAATGAAAACTAAGCTATGATGACTAAAACTAAGACTAAATATACTGACAATTTCGTCGACAAATAAAAACTAGACTAAAATGTTAGGAAGGGACTAATGGACAAGAGATCCAGTATAAGTCATTTTACACTTGGTTGCATGCTGAAAATAGCAGATCTACAAGCTCACAACGCGTCGCAACGCGACACGTTGTGAGCTTGTAGATCGGCTATTTTTAAGTTTTAGTCCAAAGACTATGACTAAACTAAAATCGAAATTTGCTGCCAAAAACAACACTGTTAGGCACCAGTGCCAACATTGGCACAAAGGAGGGTGATCACTGGCACACTGGCAAGTGTGTGAGAGAGAATTTTTGGTTTTAAATAAAACTATTTAAAAAAATGCAGTCAAATAAATGAAGTCCCTCACATTTGTGTGTAAATTACATCCTGCATTCTACATTCATTCAAACTGAACTCTGTTATTGCCCTGAGTCTAATGATCATTATAACAACGTGAAAGAAAATATTTAAAAAGAAGGAAAAACGTTATATTTGTGGACAATCAAAATATGTTGGAATTTTTAACGTGGTGTCATTAAAATGAATTAATGTTGATATGGCACACTGACGATCTAGAAAATAAAAATCACACCCGTGTGAACTGAGTGGTGTAAGGTATTATATAGCCTGATCAGCTGTGGTCTGACGTAATGTCTGACGTAATGAAATCACACCCGTGTGAACTGAGTGACCATAGCAACCATGCTCATTGTTTTGGTACGAACAAACACGTGGACACGTAAACTAACAAAGCCAGTTGTTGGAGTGGTTTACACCACTCAAAAACATGGCACTTCATTTAAAAAAAGGTTGCAGACCTCTACTCTAAACTGTATCTGAACCAATTAATCTCTTACCCTGTATGTCAAACCAAGCTGATTGGTTTATTACCAGTAAGACGCCCTGAGGGCGAGGTTGCGCTGAAACAACAGAGCTTCTTATTACGGCACAGTTGAGAAGCAGGAGTTAAGCTATTAGTGAGGTCAGATGAAGAGTTGCTGGCCGGCTCCATATATGCAGATCTAGTATGTGTGTATGGCGATCCAGGGTTTGATGAGGTCAGTGCCGTGATCTTCATATATGGAGAACCAGGTGAAGATATAGTCAGCTCCACTATGGAGATCCATGTGTTGTACCAGCTTGGTTCATTTGCATCATGAGACTGACACACAATACAAGATCCAGCAGGAAAGCACGCACATCTCAAAACATTCTACGGGTGCTGAACCAAAATGCCTGACAAAGACCCGAAGGGGTCGAAACGTTGTATCTCTAGATGAAATAAAGTTTGGAGCTCAAGACCTGATGTGCGAACTTCATCTCCTCTCTCATATACAGTATTGACATTCCCATATATGGGCTTAATATTGATGACATCAGGGATCTCCATATATGGGCATAACAGGGATTGTAGGCGAGGCGTGACGAGGCGTGATGTCACGAGACGTAATGGACTGGCAACTATATATGAAGGTTTTCATAGTAATCTGCGACCTTCGGTCGCAAAAACATGCATTCACAGGAATGGATTCAAAATAATCTCATCTCAGTCCATTGGGCAATAGCGGATGTGTGTGCTCATTTGAATTAGAAATGTAACATTGGAAATACTAGACCTGTACGTGCCCGTCGCAGTCGGCCACCGGCCTACTTGGGAACGATGCAACTTGGGAACCTAATGATATACGTTGTCATAGCACCCGTTTTAACTGTCAGCCGGTGTCCCACATGGAGATCTGTGTATGTGCCTGTAGGCCTCAGTTACATGATGCACACAATGTATTCAGAATTAATGAATTCATTCCGAACAGAGATTCATACCCAACTGTTTACATGGAACCTGAATACAAGTATTCCTATTCCTCAATTGTTTACATGACCAAAGCATTCATTCGGAATATAACTTTGGACTACAGAGATGGCCAACCCATAACCGTTATCCCTTAAGAAATGAATAACTGACAAACACTAACAGCTATTGTCTGATAAAATAAAATGAAAATATATTTTGTAGCGCAGTCCACCTCCACCCCAAACAACCCAGAACAAAAAATCACACCCATGTGAAGTAAGTGGTGCAACTCCGTGTGGGGGTCCCGGGGGGGGGGGGGGGGGCAGACCCACAGGAACGCACCCAGGGTGCCGGCCTGATTCTGGTGAGCCGCCCCGCGTCCGAAATGGTTGAGAAATGACCGTGTTACCGTGTGGGGGTCCCTCTACTGTACTGTACTGTCACTGTACTGTACTGGCACACCTGAAATCACCATACATACAGTTAATATGTGCGTGTGTGTTTGTGTGTGTGTTAGGTTGCGCACAGGTGGTGAAAAACAACCATGCTGTTTTTGTGCTCAGACATACCCAGCCACAGCCAGCCATGCTCAGACATACCCAGCCAGCCAGCTACCCACACACATAGTCACTTAAAGGGGCATTCCACTCATTTTCAACATTTTACCATGTCATTAACATACCTTAGAGCTGTTGTGTGGAAATAATAAAAAAGTCCCCCCTTTCTGTGTTTCCTAGTATGGAAAAAATCATTAACATGGTGAAACACATCTTGATGATGTCATCAAGATGTGTTTAACCATGTTAATGATTTTATTTTTCAGACCTCCAGTTCTAGGAAACACAGAATGGGGGGACCTTTTTATTATTTCCACACAACAGCTCTAAGGTATATTAATGACATAGTAAAATGTTGAAAATGAGTGGAATGCCCCTTTAAGGAAGTGGTTTGCACCACTAAAAAACACAGCATCCATACACCCATACACTGCAATTGGCAATGGCACTGTAATTCGCCGATGGGTTTGTAAACAGCGCATTTTATTATGGGGGAAAAAAATTGTGTATTTATATTTTTCTAATGGGTAAAATAGCGCATTTCTGCACACATAAAATGTATCCAAATGGCCATCCCTGCTTGGACATGGGCATAAAGCACTATAGTCTACTAAGGGCAGACATGTGTAAAATAATACATGTATTCCAAACTCCCAGTAGCATTCGGAATAAAGTGTTTATATGGTGATCTATACCGATTCAAACAGTATATACCACCCCTCCGGACCGGAATGAAAAGTGTACTTGGCAATCAATTCGGCCCACTGGCAGAGCCTGATTGGTTGAGCCTCAATTGGCTGATGCAGAGGCTGGAAATTGAACAGGTGAAAGGAGTTGGCCTCATTAGGCCCACTGGCAGAGCCTGACCAGAGCCTTTTGTGGTGGTTCTGGAGAACCGTGCAGGGTGTCGAATGTGAAGTCGTGGGTCAAACGGTTCTCGAGTTACATGCATTACAACCGTACACACACACGTACGCACGCACGCACACACGTACGCAGAGACGGGGCGGCTGTGGCTCAGGAGGTAGAGCAGGTCGTCCAATGATCCCTGGGTCAGCGGTTCGAATCCCGGCTCCTCCTGTCCACATGTCGAAGTGTCCTTGGGCAAGACACTGAACCCTACATTGCCTCCAATGAGTTGGTCGGTGTGAGCTTGCCACCATTGGTGTGTGAATGTGGGAAGTGAGGACGCTGGCGTCGACTGTTCGCCGCTTCACCGCCCAATGAATGAATGAATGAACCATTGTAAAGCGCTTTGAGCACTTGGAAAAGCGCTATAAAAATGCAATTCATTATTATTATTATTTATATAGTAGATGTCTGTGTGCGTTTGTGTATGTGACCATATTTCTCCTTATACATCATCCTACGTAGTACATATCTCAGTGTTTCCAATGCAGGGGTTTCATTTATTTCTATAAAAGTGAAATACATCAAATAAAGCCATTAGGAGGGTACACCTTGACTGAACAACGTTAAAGGACAACTTTAGTTTTTTTCAACCAAGGTTCAAGTTTTAGGTTGTTATTAGAGAAAATAAAAGGTGAGTGTCATTTGCTGCTTTCTTTTGTTTTAGCAATTTTAGCTGTTTTTGACAGGGGGGCGGGGGCATTCGAACATGGGGCTAAATACGTCATTTTTTACAAAATGTTATGGCCATTTCTTTATTAATATTTACTATAGTCCTACTAGACCACAGGAAATTACATCTGGCTACAAAAGATCACAGCTGGATCCACTGAATGTGAAGGTAGAGGTACTAGGTGGATATACTGTACATCATAGGATCAATATGTCAGTTTGTCACATTCAATAGATCCCGTGATCTTTTGTGGCCAGCTATAATTTATTGCGGTCTATAGGACTATAGTAAAAAAACACATATTTAGGACCGTGTTCGAATGCCCCCGCCCCCTGTCAAAAATGGCTAAAATCGCTAAAACGAAAGAAAGCAGCAAATGAAAAACAATTAACACTCATCATTTACTTTCTCTAATAACAACCTAAAACATGAACCTTGGTTGAAAAAACCTAAAGTTGTCCTTTAAGCTACTTAAACCAGATCTATGAAAAGATTGGAAAATCAATTTTACTATGTCCAGCTTTGAGGGTGTGTGTAAACAAAAACATTGTCCTAACACAAACATTGAATGCCATTGACAATGAATGGCCAGTTTTGAGTGTTTGTACAACATTTTTATAGCGCTTTTCCAAGAGCTCAAAGCACTTTACAATGGTTAATTCATGCATACATTGGGAGGTGAAGCGGCGAACAGTCAACGCCAGCGTCCTCACTTCTCACATTCACACACCAATGGTGGCAAGCTCACACCGACCAACTCATTGGAGGCAATATAGGGTTCAGTGTCTTGCCCATGGACACTTGGAACCGCCAACCCATGGATCATTGGACGACCTGCTCTACCTCCTGAGCCACAGCCGCCCTGACCGCTGCCCCGCTCTCAAACATTGAATGCCATTGACAATGAATGGCCAGTTTTGAGTGTTTGTGCAAACACAAACATTGGATGTCATTGAGTGTTAATTATTGTGTTAAACACAATCTGTACACAAACATTGAAGACACAAGTGAGGACCGCAAATTGTGATTGGCTGGAATGAGATGAATGTATGATAAGGGTGGGATTTTTTTTTAAATCTCACATTATGTTTGTTTTTATATTTTAGTTTGTTTAATTTTGTATTTAACTTTACCTGACCGCTATGTGTTTACCTTGATGTTATATTTGAATCCTTGCATTAGTGTTGCCAATAATAATAAACCATTTCATATTTCCTGCCGTTCTCATTGGAGTCCACACAGAAACATAACTGAATGTCCCTCTTTGTGCACAGCCCATTGTTTCATGAGCATTCATTTGTTTAAAATGCGTGCAAGCCCAGCGTAGACCAAGAATTAGGTCAGACACTGTTCAATGTTGTGACCATCTCATTGCTTTCTAGCAATGAGGAATAGGAGAAAATATGAACCCAAATGCATTGCAGATGCAATGGAAGCTTCAATGTGCTGTTTTGCAGTTGATGCACTAATCTTATAACCATAAATAAGAATGATAGGCTAACTCTTAGACACTAAATGGCAATTATTTTACATTGGGAAAGGCAGCACAAGCATGTTTGCTCTGAGCCAAAGCTATTAAGAATGAAGTAGTCAGGCTATTTCCCCTTATTCACTCCCACTCACATGACCTCTCCCAATGATTCATTCCTGGCTAAATAGTTTTCAGGGTCAACATTTAGGCTACCCAGCACCCCCGAGATTTTGCTGCCATGCACACAAGCAATTGGAGGCTTCCTGGGCCTTGGCATGCATTGCCTCCCCACTACTTTTAATGAGGTTTGTCATGGGCATTGGATCCAGTGAATGCATGGACATTCTGCCAAACTCTGCTGTCAATATATGAGGGCAGCTTCCCATGAAAAAGGCAGATTTGAAGAGAACATATTTCTGATTATAGCTACAAAACCATGGACGGGACAGGTACTATTTTACCTCATCAGTCAAGGACTAGGGTTGGGGATGTGTTTATTATTATGATATTATTTTTGGGGGGCGCTAGCCCCTCCTATACAGCTTCTGTCCCCACACGTCTCATATCTGACAATGAAAGGAGAAATTAGGTCATACGTCCGTCAAATATGAGTATATGACATCATCTGTGGCAACACAAACATTAACCCATTCTGGGCGGGAACCCCTTTTGGTGTTTTAACTAAGCATTATGTTATACTTTAGACTTTAGAGAGACTCGGAGTAGAACCGCTGCTCCCTTCGCCTGGAAAGGAGTCAGCTGAGGTGGTTCGGGCATCTGGTTAGGATGCCTCTCGGGCGCCTCCCTAGGGAGGTCCTCGACGCACGTCCCACTGGGAGGAGACCCCGGGGCAGACCAAGGCGCAGTTGGAGGAAACACATCGACTCACTGGCCTTGGAACGTCTCGGAATCCCCCAGGAGGAAGTCACTAATGTTGCTCTGGAGAGGGAAGTCTGGAGCACTCTGGTGGAGCTGTTGCCCCCGCGACCCGACTACGGATAAGCGGTTGAAGATGGATGGATGGATGGATGGATGGATTATGTTATACTTTAGCTATTGAAAAATCGTGAAAATGCGGCACAAATCTTTGAATATATATTCTTTCAGAACGTTTTTTTTTATTTCGACGTCAGGCCTAAATGGGTTAAATGACGTTGACAATGATGGGAAAAAGTACGTACGTCATATGTAGACGTCGAGCAAATCGGCTAACCAATCACTTAAATTCAGTTGTTAATGAGATGATGTATGATGATGTATAATGATAAGAGCGCCCCTCAATTCAATAGGTGTGATTTTTTTGTATATATGAGGCCCTGTTTAATACCTTATAATAACATAAAAATCACACCTGTGTGAAGTGAGGGGCGCTCTTATCATACATCATCTCATTCCGGCCAATCACAATTTGTGTCCTCACTTTTGTCTTCAATGTTAGTGTTTACACAAACACTCAAAACTGGCCATTCATTGTCAATGGCATTCAATGTTTGTGTTTACACAAACCCTCAAAGCTGGGCTATAGCGCCCCTCAAAAAGAATAAGACTTTCTCACTTGCTCCTCCTCCCTCCCTCTCTGTCTGTCTGTCTGTCTGTCTGTCTGTCTGTCTGTCTGTCTGTCTGTCTGTCTGTCTGTCTTGCTCACTCTCTTGCCAACTGTTACCCTGCATATTTGAGCATATATGAACTCAGCAGGGGATAGAATAATACGTTAAACTAGAAAAAGTGCCCCTCGGGGCACAGGTCTCCACCAGGGCAGGTCAGGTTGTGGCCTCCTGGTGGCGCTATAATAGGCCGTTCTGGAAATGTTGGGGCAGAGGTTCATCGTTGGCATCCAGGGAGTGTGCAAAATTTGGCATCGACCGGGTTAACGGTGCCGGAGATTAGCTGTTCACAGACGGACGGACGGACACACGGACGGACAGACGGACGGAGTGCAAAACATACTCTCTCCCCATGCCTTCGGCCTGGTGGAGACAATGACGTAGGCTACAGATAGGACTATAACATTTGCCAATAATTGATGATAAAGAATATTCTATGCTCTGTTGAGGAATTGAATACATATGACACATATATACATATATCCTTTTAGCCCAAGTGTTTTGCTGTACGTCCGTTAAAAATCACACCCGTGTGAACTGAGTGGTGCAACTACACATTTATTGTTATAGTTATAGTCATAGCAACCATGCTCGTTTTTTTGGTACGAACAAACACGGGTACATGGTTACACGGGTACAAAGCCAGTTGTTGGAGTGGTCACCACTCAAAAAATAGCAGGAGTGCAGAACATGCACTCAGTATATGAACTATAGTTGTGTATATGAGTACACAACTGAGTACATGTACTTTCAAGTCCAACCAATATTACTACAGTATCACAACCAGCAATTTCCTGTGGGCCCCCAAATTCAACAACCCCAGGGTCAGGATCAGCATTTCTTGAACATTTTGGAGTTTTTTCCCAAAACAGCTGGTCAGCTGGTTTAATACACATAGTCATAGATAAGGTAGCATCTGCCATATAGTGTGTCAAACCCAGTAGACATGATTCATTGATATCACCTACAACACTGTAATGATCTTGATAGCTAGTGGGAACATGAATGTCCAGAAAATAACCAGAAACAATCCAGTTGGCAAGGCTCTAACATGGATCAGTGTTCCTCTGGCTGGGTTCACACTTAGGTAGTATGTAAAACAGATCCACCGACGATGCCATTGCCATGCCTCTTCACCACACATTCCCCTAGCTCTGGTCCATATCTCTAATGTGCATTAGGGCCGATTCATACTCCTATTTTACCGCTGTAGACCCTGTTGGTTATTGTTATTATTTTGTCCGGTTATTTTGTGTCCGGGTGGCGCCTGCTGTAACTTAATTGTCGAGCTTGGGCGGCCAATCATGGTCCTGGGTTCAGTGTGCCCTGCACCACGCCCCCGTCTGCCAAAAGCCAATCACAAACATGCCTGCCAAAGAGAACAGTAAGAAATGACCTCGCCCCCGTATGCCAAAGCCAATCACAACAATGCCGGTTACAGAAGAAACGAGGGGGCCCCGCCCACCTCCCGGGTCAGTAGAGACAGACAAATAAAGTTTGATTCTTCTTACACTGTCAGCTTGTTCTTGTCTTTCTATGGCATGTCACGATCTTTGTGTTTTTAAACGTGACCCACACGTCCATTTGGAAATCAGACAATCATTTGGCTGTTTGCAACGAGGAAGTCAATCTTTTCTAATTGGTCATTAGTTTACTGCCTTTTTATTGTCATTGCATGTCCAGCTCCAGACTGTGGGCCCATCCTTTCTTTAGTTTACTGCCTTTTTATTGTCATTGCATGTCCAGCTCCAGACTGTGGGCCCATCCTTTCTATTGTCATTGCATGTCCAGCTCCAGACTGTGGGCCCATCCTTTCTATTGTCATTGCATGTCCAGCTCCAGACTGTGGGCCCATCCTTTCTATTGTCATTGCATGTCCAGCTCCGGACTGTGGGCCCATCCTTTCTATTGTCATTGCATGTCCAGCTCCAGACTGTGGGCCCATGTGAGCACATTGCACACATGGCATCAACGCATGGTGTTGTGTGCTGGCACACCATACACTGTCTTTCTTTTATCATTAATTTTTTAAGAGCCTGCCCAGGGACTACAGATGGAAATTAGCTTTGGCTAACTCTGGCCCATTTACATTGAGGTGAAAACTGACATGTTGATTAATGAGCTTTGTCCCTGTCAAATAAATAAATAAAATAAATAAATAAATCCTTTCTATTGTCATTGCATGTCCAGCTCCAGACTGTGGGCCCATCCTTTCTATTGTCATTGCATGTCCAGCTCCGGACTGTGGGCCGATGCTTTCTTTAATATCCAATTTTCATAATGTTGCTTTGATGACGTTAATGAACTGCCGGTATCGTCGCATCTTAGTGGTGTTCTGTATTTGAGAACATCTTAGTAGTGTACTGTAATTGTACTGTATTTGAGAACGGCGAGGAAGCCGAAGTCATGACTGTCATGATGTGTTCATATATTTATTCATTGTTTTCTACGAGGGCAAGGGTTGCCTATTTAAGTCTTAAAGAAAGAGAAACATGTCACATTGCTTTACACAGCACAATCAAGTTGTAACATACAACATATCAATACAATTTCAGAGCTAACGTTAATCAATGATGAAATTGTAGACTGTTACAAAAAAAAGGATTTGCCTGAGGAATAAAACACATTGGTCAATATTAGCTGTTAGTCCGAAAGAACCCACGCACAGTACGTCGACCAGGGAAAGCTGATTATCAGAATGATATGATTTATGGTGTTACCACTGGCATTATATAGGCTACAAGTCAAGCATCATTCGTAGACTAATCATTATGATTTATGGTGTTACTACTGACATTATATAGGCTACAAGTCAAGCATCATTCGTAGACTAATCATTATGATTTATGGTGTTACCACTGGCATTATATAGGCTACAAGTCAAGCATAATTCGTAGACTAATCATTATGATTTATGGTGTTACCACTGGCATTATATAGGCTACAAGTCAAGCATCATTCGTAGACTAATGCTTTGACCATCTCACATCAAATGACAACTACGTTACGTCCGGGTCCAAGTGGCACCAGCTCCCGTCCGCATCTCATTGTAAATAGAATATCTAAACGCGTGAATCTTTTTACAATGACGTTATTTTTCAGAAAGGAAGCCATTGAGGGTTAAAATGGGTCTTAATGCTTCCAACTCGAGTAGAATTATTAATGTTTCCATGACAAAAGAAATATATGATGTGGAGACAATAAAGACTATTATTATCATTATTATTGGAGGTGGTAACAGTCCATTTGCTCAGTAAAATATTTCGGGGGCATATTTAGAATGTTTGCAGGCTTGAGTATGTTGAATCTAGTTTGCATTAATGAGGATTTAGTTGACACAATGAAATAAAATGGCGATAGTATTCCGTGTGGGGCAGACGGCCTGTCAGCCAGATTTGGGAGAGCAGCGCAGCTTTGTTGTTGCGAGGAAAGCGGTAAAATTAGACTTTCGTGGTTGTTTTCGTCTCAGATTTAGTCTGACGGAGCGTCACAGTATAACTCTATGGGGACACAAAAGCGACACAAAAGTAGGACGCGGAAGTATCTCAGGAGGGGGCGCTCACGTCACAGCTAAAATACTGAATAGTAGGCCTATGTTATGTTACGGCTGCAGCCTACCAGAGCCTCCTGACAGGCCAGTATGGACCTATACTGGACCTATACTGTATGGACCTATAGTACTGTATGGACCTATACT
The DNA here is from genome assembly GCF_951216825.1 of Electrona antarctica. Taxonomy (NCBI): domain Eukaryota; kingdom Metazoa; phylum Chordata; class Actinopteri; order Myctophiformes; family Myctophidae; genus Electrona; species Electrona antarctica. Next base: position 51,072,241 of record NC_136808.1, on the reverse strand, counting down.
GGACTGCAGGGATTATAACGCTGACTGATAAACAGCCTCATATAGGACGAATTCAAAGGAGCGCTTTATTGGCATGAGAAAATAATCACTTCAATAGAGACTCTCTGCGCACTGAGAGAGAGAGAGAGAGAGAGAGAGAGAGAGAGAGAGAGAGAGAGAGAGAGAGATCAAATGCTCACCAAATTCTGTAAGTGAGCCAGATCTCTCGTTCCGCAATGACTGCTTTCATGTCATGTTAATTTTAGGATGATAAAATGCCTATTTATTGCATGTTCACCCCAGCACTCTCTCGCTCTGGGCGATTGAGTAGGCAACGCGCAGCATCGAACAAAGTAGGCTCAGCTTCTTCTACGCGACGGTAGAACCTGTTCTTCTATATGGCAGTAAATGCTGGACCCTAAAGCCAACTCTGCAGAAGGCTCTAGACGGGTGCTACACTAGAATGTTACGTGTAGTGCTCAACATCAGCAAGAGTACACATGTTACCAACGAGAATCTGTATGCTGGAATATTCAGGGTGAGCGACAAAATAGCAGCCAGGACAATGAGACTAGCAGGACACTGCCAAAGACGCCAGGAGCTGTCAGCCAGCAAACTGGTGCTGTGGGAACCAACACATGGGCACCGGTCACGAGGACGTCCCATACTAACATATGTGGATGTACTCAAGAAAGATGCAGGAGCGCATAGCACCAACGAGCTGGCCGGATGTATGGAGAACCGGGATGACTGGAAGTGACGATGGAGGACTCGTCTGAGGACGAGAGATATGGAATCTGTCATTCGGATGATGTTAAAACCGACGTTATGGTAGGCTACAGTAGGTATACAGGTTCAACAAAGTTGTGGCTCAGACTGGAGTCGATCTCGTTCTCCCGGTTCTGCCGATGCGTGTGGTTTTATATGATTGGCCAAGCGTTGCTTTTTGTAGCGTTGGGATCTCGACAATTAGGCGATGTCCTTAGCTCTGTCGGTAGAGCACTCGACCTTTCAACCGCAAGGTCATGGGTTCGATGCCGGGCACCGCCAACTCAGCATACTGTATGAGTAGCACGGCTTGATGTCGTGCGGTTAAGTACTGCATGGGAGCTGATGGAAGGTGTTGCAGCTCCACCTCAGCATTCCATCTCCCAGAGGTCTAGCGGCGCGCATTGAAACGGGGATAGACTCCCACACCCGGCTGATACCGACAATAAGCCTCTATGACTTACTTATTATTGATCTACTGTACAACCCCATCCCCATTCCCCACCATAGTTTCTTACCTCCTCCAGGGCCCAAAGGGAGTCGACTACCGGCTTGATCTTCTCTTGGTTGTAAAGTGAAAAGAGTCTATCCATCACTGTCCTCACAAGGCCACACCTTCCCTGTTTGAAGAGGAGATGCAGGAGCGAGAATCCTGCGATGACTTTGTTTTCCTCGTATAGTTTAATAGGGTTCACCTTCTCCACCTGCCACCACTACAGTCAAACAGAAGGCACACACATTATTCATCATCAGGGGATCCAATTTGTCTCTCAGTGTCACGACATGTTCATCGTCTGTTCTTCTAATGTTGACAGATTGCATCTCAGACTCACAGATTTTGCAAAGCTGAAGAAACTCTTTGTTTCCCCAGTTACCATATTAGATGCACCTGAAAAAAAAGACAGAAAAAAAGAGTAAAATCATGATAGCTAAAAGGTTAGAAGGGATTATTGGCACTTCAGACCTTTAGTACTGTCCAAGCATGCACGGGCACATATTAATCACAATAATGAATTCATGTCTGGTCTGTAATGATATTAATGAATTCAGAATCGGATGCGAGACACACATGAGCTCTAATTGCAGTTATAATAATCAGTTCACATGTGTGATAGGAATTTAAAAGAAATTAGCCAATGACAAAATCTAAGAGGAAACCAGAAATGTGATGGTCACCATAGGTCACAAATCTATTAAAATTATCAAATTAATTCCCAGCACTGTCATATTTGTGCCAAATGTGAGTAGAAAAAACTAAAAACTAAACGAATATAGCCTATTGCTTGACGGCCATCAGAGTTTAATAGTAGGCTATGTGACCAAAGTTTGACTAAAACATAGCAAGTCATGGCATGTTTGGAATAAACAGATTTAAATAATGTTTACAATCACACATTTGAGGCGAGTATAATCCACACCGTAGAGGATGTATGTTCCCAGTGGCTTCAGCAAACCCAGTCCTTTTCCGGTGTTCTCTCCACACAGGCAATCCAAAACAATATCCACTCCCTCTGGAGAGATCCTATAATTATTAAGAAAGAAATTATAATAATTCACATACAGAAGTTGTGGAAAATGTATTCAAGACACGTCAACATGAATAAGTATTAATGTATAATTTATTTTCTATCAATTACACACCCCAATGGAGCACTGTCTGAATTCCTTCATTAATTTTTTTTCTCACATTCCTGAGCCAATAATTTATTGACCGAAGACTCAATGGAGACTCTTTGAGTTTCCTACCAGAGCCGCTGCCAGTCATCAAAATATTGGCTCAAGAATCCAACAAAAAATTAAAGAAAATCTCCATGAATTCAAGTCTCCATGGGGAGAGAACTATCCCTTTAAGATACAAACAAGTCCGTCATTAAGCTCCATTGACAGTATTGACATTGTGATATGTCGGTAGACACTAGACAGCAACAATAAGTCAAATAAAATTCACACCCGTGTAAAGTGATATGGCCTTTAATTCTGTGTCAGTGGAGCAGCTCCAATCTCTGTCTCTTGGTAGTATATTAGAGAATTGTTTTCTTATATTGACCTCTCTTTTTTCCTTTTTTTACCTATTATTTACCTATTTGCATTCTGCGAAAATAGTTGATCTACAAGCTCACAACGCATCAGAGCTTGTAGAGCTTGGGCTTGTAGAGCCTAAAGGTTAGTTGGTGTTTGAGACTGAAACGGTCTGGTTCCCGGACAGGCAAAAGTCTGGGCAAGTGTGTGTGTGCGTGTGTGTGTGTGTGTGTGTGTGTGTGTGTGTGTGTGTGTGTGCGTGCGTGCATTCGTGCGTGTGTGCCTGCGTGCCTGTATTCGTGCGTGGGTGCGTGCATTTGTGCGTGCGTGTGTGCATTCGTGCGTGCGTGCATTCGTGCGTGCGTGCATTCGTGCATTCGTGCCTGCGTGCGTGCATTCGTGCGTGCATTCGTGCGTGCGTGCATTCGTGCCTGCATGCGTGCATTCGTGCGTGCGTGTGTGTGTGTGTGTATATGAATGTGAAGAGGGCATTCCTGAAAAGGATAATTTGTTCTCAGCGAACCTCCTCCGGGTAAATAAAGGTAAACAAAACAAAAAAACACAGATAGATCAGATATTTTAGCTACAAAGTATAGTAGTGGTTAAGGTACTAATGTGAAAGAATGAAAGGCATGTCATGATCGGGGGGGTCCTAATTCCTTACTTTCCGCATTGAGGCCTTGGGCACAAAGGCTGCTTGGCTAAACTGCTTGGCGGTCTTGTGATGGCCATGGTATTCGCCTATTGTAAAAAGACCAATTTAATTTTACTTTGCTCTTGATCCCCAGAAGAATGTGTGCAGGGCCAAAGAGATAAAACGGCGTATTAACCTACGGCCACTGTGATATGTGGGTAAACAGCAACAGTATAAGTAAAATAAAAATCACACCCGTGTGAAGTGAGGGGCATCATCTCATTCTGGACAATCACAATTTGGGTCCTCACTTTTGTCGTCAATGTTTGTGTTTACACAGTTTTGTCTTCAATGTTTGTGTTTACACAAACCCTCAAAGCTGGACATGCGTGCGTGCGTGCGTGCGTGCGTGTGCAACACTAGCAACATTAATATCAGCACAAGTAACATGTATTAGTGTTTTTTGAATTTGAGGATTCCATCAGTGATTGTTACAAACAAAATAAATGAGAAGACATCTACTCCTCCTAACTTAGGAACCTATTTATAGCCTATATAAAAGTTACAACATTTGCCAGCAGATTGGTTCATGAATGTGGATATGACTACTTGCCGTTGGACAACATGCAGTGAATGGTTAAGATGTGTGTGAGGTATCAGAGCATGTCCCCATTGGCTCTGGTACATTGTCTACAGATCATTTTCCTTAAGAGCCTCTAGGGCTCCACCCCCACAAACTGCAAGTGCTTTTTGAAATGAGCTGTGTTACCATGGGGACCAAGGCCACTCACGACACAATAACATCTGCATCTTTGCAGTGCCTTCAACCCATTACACATTAATATCACATTAACAGTTTACCGGTACCAGTGCTTTTATGATAGTGTGACATGTCAGCTAAACGATGAGTAAAATAATAATAATGGGATACCCGAAGAAAACATGATGTAATAAGCACTACAGACAAAACCTCTGTCCTTACTTTTTGACTTCTTGTACATAATCAACATTTCTGTCAAAGAGGTGGGTCACAGAGTCTCTGATGGCCACATGTTTGAAACATGAGGCGAGGCCAAAGATGGTGACGTTGGGTACAGTGGAGCACAGCTGAGCCACAGCCTGACCCTGCAAAGAAGAACAAGTTATCAGGGTTTGCCAACACCAGTGCTATTACGAAAGTCATACAGATTCTCACATTAAAATGCACATTTGCAATTAAGATAAAGTATTGTTTCATATTTTGAACATTGGTTAGGACCCAATGTTACATTGAAAATGTTTGTACAAAAAAGATAAAGAATAAATGCATGCTTTGGAAAATGGTCTGAAATAAGGTCAAGTATACCTGTATACATAATTTGAAAATGCTTTAACGTTTGACCTTTAACCCATTCTGGACGGGAACCCGTTTTGGTGTTTTAACTAAGCATTATGTTATACTTTAGCTATTGAAAAATAGCAGATCTACAAGCTCATAGCGCGCGCTACGAGCTTGTAGATCTGCTATTTTTGAAAAGTCATGAAAATGTGGCACAAATCTTTGAATATATATTCTTTCAGAAAACGTTTTATTTATTTATACAAACTGAAAGGTAAATTTAGGTCTGACTAGATGTTCAGACCTCTATGCTGCCTTCAAATCTATCCCTATATTGAGCTGATCAATAAACCCCAAATCATCATCTTTGGACAAAACCCCACGTCCTGTCAACAACCTCGGCCCCCTCAGCTTCCAATATCCATACTAGTGCAAAAATTATTGGCGTTATTTTCGATAATCATTTCCAATTTGACAAGCAGATTAAGCTCTGTTGTCAAAACAAGCCTTTCTCACCTACGCTTACTCGCCCGAGTCGCCATGGTTAAACCCTACCTCCCCCTCGAACAATTTGAAACTGTTTTCCATTCCTTCATCTCCTCAAGGCTGGACTACTGTAACGCCCTATACTATGGCATCGACCAATCCTCACTCCGACGACTCCAATTAGTCCAAAATGCTGCTGCCTGCCTCCTTACCAGTACCAAAACGTTTGACCACATGATCACACCAGTCCTAATATCACTCCATTGGCTCCCGATAAAACAAATAATTGATTTTAAGCTCCTACTATTTACTTTTAAATCTCTCAATGACCTAACCCCCCCCCCCCCCCCCCCCCCTCCTTATATGGCTGAACTTATACAGCGCTGCAACCCTCCCAGAGCTCTGAGGTCTGCTGACCAGTCACTGCTGACTGTGACTGCTGACAACCCCCGCCCTCAGAACAAGAGGTGGCGGTGGCGGCCCCAGAGCTATGGAACAACCCCCCCCCCCCCCCCCCCCCCTTATTAGAGCATTTTTAAGTCCCTACTTAAAATGAACCTTCTTTTCTCCCTGGCTTTTAATGTTATCTGATTTTAATTTGTTTACGTATTCCTGTTGTCCATGTATCATGTCTGTTCATATGCTATGTTTCTTGTTCTGCTTGATTAGTTTGCTTCAATTTATTTATTTTTCCTGTGAAGCAGTTTGGTCAATTTCAATTGTGTTAAATGTGCTATATAAATAAAGGTTGATTTGATTTGATCTGAACAGAACAATGCTCACTGAGTTATAGGGGAGGCCTGTGATCAGAGCAATGCTCACTGAGTTATAGGGGAGGCCTGTGATCAGAGCAATGCTCACGGAGTTATAGGGGAGGCCTGTGATCAGAGCAATGCTCAGTGAGTTATAGGGGAGGCCTGTGATCAGAGCAATGCTCAGTGAGTTATAGGGGAGGCCTGTGATCAGAGCAATGCTCACTGAGTTATAGGGGAGGCCTGTGGCCATTTGAAGTGCTGTATGTAACAGACCCGCAGTTCATGCTCAGATTCTAAAAATGTCTTCTACATCCTGACAGTTTTCTGAAAAAGCTATGTTTCTATGTCAGTCGTTCTTCGATTTAAAAAAAATAGCAGACCTACAAGCTCGTAGCGCGCCACTCGGTGGCGCGCTATGAGCTTGTAGATCTGCTATTTTTCAACAGCTAAAGCATAACATAATGCTAACACCGAAAGGGGTTCCCGCCCAGAATGGATTAATGGGCGTGGCTAGCGCTTCAGGGCTGGAGCCAGGCTACCAACTTTCAGCAGCTGTCACAGATTCTCCTATTAGGGAAACTGAATTTCAATCTTTGTGAGATGTACTAGACAGCTTTACAAACACATTGGTGAAGAAATGTATTGGTAAGAAATGTATTCCCAGATTGGATAATTGGATAATATTCACAAGCACACAACGCATCAACCTTGACCTTGAACATTTTTTCTTTGTGATCCTGTCATAATAAATCCTATACCTACAACACACTACAAGTTCCATTTACTGTAAGTCATTGTCTATTAGCTATTAACTATAGCCTTGGGGACCGCAGTTGTTTTGTTTTCCAAAGAAAAGGAAAAAAAAGCCTGGGCAAACAAGCCAGGGAATCTGTTCTAGGAGTGGGAGTGAACCTTGTATTTCTCTGCTGTGTTCTATTGGGGAAGAGGAGGGGAGGAGGATGAGAGCACAGATTGGTGAACCAATGGGATCCACCAGCTGTTTTCACCGACAAATTTGAATCCGCCCCTCTAGACCAGGGTTCTCAACCTGTGGGTCGCCAAATTATTTCTGGAGTTTTTGCAACTGAAATTTACTGAATGGCTGTAAAATTAAAATTAACACTTCTTTTGCCTGGGAATTTTTCATAATAAAGGTGCTAGAGTGCCACGCAGATGAGGCCGGTTTTACTCTGAAAAGCCACACCTTCCATTGCCCCCGAAAACCGGGAGGCATAATCTTCCCTTAGTACAGTGCTTCTGCTTAGCGGCAGCACTGCCCTGAACAGTGTTTCTGCTAAATTTGGTGAGAATTGGAGCAACGGTGTGCCTGTGGCCGCCGGGGGACCCGGTGAGACCGCTCGGGTCAGCACGTGGCCCCTAGTGGGACTTTGGCACGGCAGGCCCCTGAAAGGTGTTTGTGCCACGTTTTGTGTGGATTGGATCAACAGTGTGTCTGTGGCCCCCATGGGGACCCTGAAGTGGCCCCTGGGGGCCACATGTACCCCTGCTAAGACTATTCTGATGGCAGATCCCTGATCAGTGTTTGTGCCAAATTTGGTGGGGATCGGAGGAACAGTGCGTGTGTGGCCCCCGGGGGCCCTGAGCTGACGTGGCACCTGGGGAGCGCACAGGGCTCAACGGTGGCCATACATGGCCTACAATTGTGTGCAAGGCGCAAGTTGCCATCTTGAGAGAGTGCATTTCTAGTTGTTTGTGACCGCCCACTCACTTAGCAATTTTAATAGGATAATGATTTACTGTGCATGTTCAAGGCATGTCACATGTTGCTAACAAATTCAAATGTACAGCAAAACAGAGCAAAACTAATGATAATAATTAATACAAAATAAAAATGTGACTTGTTGACCTCCCGGTAAATTCAAAGCTATGTCATTGGAGGCAGAAGGCTAAACACCACGGGTTGCAGACAGCCCTGAAAACATTTGTAGTGGGTTTTTTATCCCCTCCACATTCTCCCTCTGTCCCTCAAGGAATGGACTTACCACACCACCTCCCGCTGAATGGACCAACACTGACATCCCCTCTCTGAGATTGGCCACTTCAAAGAGCATCATGTAAGCAGCCACAAAGTTCAAAGAAAAGGCTGCAGCCTCAGGAAAAGTCATTTCATCTGGCATCTTGTAGACAAACTCTGCCGGTGTGCAAACAACCTCTGCCCAGGCATTGTAATTCACAAAAGCAATAACTCTGTCTCCAATCTGAAAGAAAAATGGCAAGCATGGATGGGTGGATGATGTAGCACATCAATGCATATCACCGCAGTATTTTAATCCTTAAATTCACTGACCTCAAAGCCCATAGTGTTTTCACCCACTGACTCTACTATTCCAGAACATTCAAATCCCGGGACGAGAGGAGGTTTTGGAGGATTGTCGATATTTCCCTGGCGTACCATCAGGTCCACGAAGTTCAGACCACTGTAACATAGGATTTCCTTTAGATTGTGTTTTGTGTTTCTTTTACCTGAAATATCCACCTGAGACCTCACCTAATAAATCAATGATAAAACACAAATGCCATGAGTTATCATTTTTACCAAATACAAGAGAATTGCATTTTTACGAGGTACAGTAGGCCCAATGCAAATCTGTATGTATCTTGGTCTGTCTTTTGTCTATATATTTTTGAGAATTTAACAGAGAAAGGTGTCAAGTAAACTAACCTAAAAAATGAGAGACCATTAAAGATGGAGTGCCACAATTTTTTTCCAGTTTTTCATGTGTCTATGAGGTGACAGTCATTAGACACACTGGAGTCATTTTTATGTGCAATGATGTATTCCCTTTGTATTTAGGGTTTCTTCCTGGAGGCTGAACCCTTGACAGTCAAACGTGCCAATGAAAAAAACAGTAATATACACATTATCAGCCCCTCCCCTAACCCCTCCCCCTTTATCATACAACTACAGCTGTGGGTGCGGCTTAAGTTCAAGTGGATCACCACCCATCAGGCATACTTAATGAACTGGTGGGGGTGCACACATAAAAACGACATTTGAACAAATACTGTACACTTTTTTGGAAAAACGTCTTCCTCCTTATATAACAATAAGACCTGATGATCATGTTTTAGAGTGGAAAGAATTCATGGCACTCCATCTTTAAGTAAAACAAAAACAATTTTTGAATTTTATGATTAAAATGACAATTTGGTGAACAACATTGAACATGAATGTGTTTGTTTGGTAAAGTAAGTATCACATCAACCATAGCCTACATATTTTTTCCAATGTGTGTAAATCCTGTCTATTTGTCTGTAGATGCATTATATAATAATATGTTTTCACCACCTACATTTTTTGCTAAATTCCAATGACTAAGCACACCGAAAAAAATAAACAACAGTGAACAACATGATATCAACTCAACAGTCAACAGCAAAGCAAAGTTCATGCTATTATACCTTAGTATTGCTAACATTATGTGATGCTCTAGGCAACCAGTAGCCATATGAAAGGACCTGTAGCTTCATAGGCTATATCAAAGAAATTATAGCCTATCTGCATGGGCATAAAAAAGCCAATGACATAATAGTGGAATCAGAGAATGAATCCATACTAGACCTATCTGCAGATGTAACATTACACATCGATCTATCAATGATTACATAGTAGTAGACATTAGTAGACACTGCATACATTGTGCATCACCATCACATTTACCATGCTTTGACGCGGATTTTCACTTCTCCCTGCTGTGGCTCAGGCATCGTCTTCTTGGTCACCCTGAGTTTGTTCAGACCTCCGAAACCCGTTAATATCACCGCTCGCATTTCTTTGGCATCTGAAGAAGAGGTCATATTTTCCGTTTCTTTTCTTATTAAATTCTTTTCCAACATATGTTCGGTTTCCTCCGTCACGTTGACAGCTTCTGTAGCCATGCCGGCAATAAGATGATCCTCTTCACAGCCTCCTGGGATCAGAATATTCTGGTGCGTTCAGAACTGCAGCTGGCCCACGGACTGAGCAACACCGTGCGGTGCGTCGGACTCGGACTCAATGGAAACAGATCAATATCGTCATCCGCGTTATTTAATAAATATGAATATTGTTTCCTCACGTCACGTGGTTAAAGCAAAATGACTAGGCCTACACTACACTCGTACACTTCTTCACTAATAGCCACTATACAGCATTACGTATCATTATTTTAAATTACATTGGACCCATCACCCATGTTGAAAAGTTTATCCAACAGCGTAGTACAATAGTGTAGTAGGGCAGGCTACCCCGAATGTGAGCGTGATATGGTATATTGATTGCATGCTTACAGCACCATCTGCTGGCGATTGTTTATTGTCCTCGATGTGAACTGTGAAAATTTAAAGTCAGACTCGAAGACCAGACTCTCAAAGTCAGACTCGATTAAATACATCTATCTATGATAGTCTTCTTGATCCAAGACTACGGCACCATCTGTGCATACAAAGAATTGTAACTTTGACATCAAGAGGATACACCAGCCTTTGCCGCCCTTTTGTCAAAGTTAGTTATTAGTATTTTGGCCCTAGACATGTGCTGAGCATGACGGCAAAGAAACAAACATGTGAAGAAAAGGTTGTATACTATTAATATATATATATATATATATATATATACATACACACACATATATATATATATATATATATATATATATATATATATATATATATATATATATATATACTGATCCTAACACTAATTGCAGGTCAGCGTAATCAACATCATCATGAGACATGTTCATGCAAAGCATCGCACAGAACTTCAAATAATCACAATATTTTTTTTTAGAAAGTAAAATAATCTTTACATTTTATTACACAATTGACTTTGTAAAAGACAGACCTGGCAGCAATATTATGATCCTCAGTCAGGGTATAGCAATTAACATGAAAATCTATCAATACCACATGTATTTCTAATTTTTTTCTGGAACATCTGTGAATATTCGCAATCCATGCATTCCTTGGATCTCATCCTTGAGTGCCTGTGGGTGAGAAAATATAATAGTTGTTGAATAATAATAGGCGAATCAATTGTTGTACTTTTTACCAATTCATTTGTATGTATACGGTTTGTATAAAGAAAGACTGAATAATGACTAGAACTAATAGAAATTTCAATCAAAATAATAAAGAAAATGCTTTGTCGACCACACTGGGCAAGGTTTTGTGATGAGTTTACCTGATTGACAAGTTGATGTTGTTGAATGGTTCTTTTCCCTTTGAACTCATCAGACTCTATATGGATCTCATACATGGCACCACATCCACCTTAAGGACAGCACAGGATCAGATGAACATCAGTGATATCACGCCATGCAGGGTTACATTTGCTGGGGGGAAATCCATGGCCATTTCACTGACTGGACATTAACCCATTTAGGACTGGCGTCGGAAAAAAAAGTCTTCTAAATCATGACAATTTTCTGAAAAACCTCATGTTTCTATATCAGTCGTTCTCAAACATTTTCATGTCACGGACCCCCAAAAATATCTGTAATTGGCCGCCGACCCCCTCTGAAATTCTGTAGTTTCAGGGACCCCCCCAGAAGCAAAGATTTGAATTAAAATCGTTCACTCTGAAAGAATATAAATTCAAAGATTTGCTCCACATTGGGGATGTTTTATCCCTGCCTCTGGTCAGACTGTCTTGCCTTTCCTTTTGGGAAATGTAGAATGTGTGATATGCTTGATTTGTGTGCGTTTAGATACAGAGTTGTAACTAACAAAATTACACCCATACGGCCATAGCCAAAATGTAACGATCTCATCACATTTGGGCAAGTATCAGTATTCTTCTGAAGGCCGTTTTTGTCCCAAGGAGTGTTTTTCGTGCAAAACGAATGCTTGCAATTGATTCAGAATCACGAATAACCCCTAGTTTGATATGTCACATGCTACTTAAAGCAAAATTCAAATTATATATATTTTTTCCTTATATAGGTTTTCAATGGTACCCCAATGTTCAACCCCTGAATTTACTTTTAATATGTTATGTAAGGATTTTATTTTATTCACCGTGTATCTAGTTGAGCATGGTTGTGATATCTGGTGGATTATCCCTGGACAGAGGAGATTCCCCTTTCCCATGAGACCAGGGTTTTAATCCAGGTGGTTGCATCTGGTTGCCAGAAACCAGGTGGTTTCAGGCATCTGGTTAGGATGCCTCTCGGGCGTCTACCTAGGGAGGTCCTCGAGGCACATCCCACTGGGAGACCAAAGCGCAGTTGGAGGAATCACATCGACTCACTGGCCTTGGAATGCCTCGGGATCCCCTAGGAGGAAGGAAGTTACTAATGTTGCTCTGAAGAGGGAAGTCTGGAGTTCTCTGGTGAAGCTGTTGCCCCGCAACCCGACTACATGGACTACATGGACCCGACTCTATGGAACTGAACGATTTCCGACCTGTTGCTCTGACCTCTCTGGTTATGAAACAATTTGAAAAGTTGGTTAAAACTGAGTCTATGTTAGACCCCTTTCAGTTTGCCTACAGAAACAGGAGAGGCGTAAATTTCAGTAGCCTGGATCATGTCTTTAAAAACCAGGTGCTTAATTAAAACTCTTTAAGTGCCAGGGGGTAGACACCAGTTTTGGTCCTGGGTGCCACTTTTCCCATTATAAAAGAAAGAAAATGTAATTATATTGTGCATGTCATGTCACCTGCACACCAGATTAGAGGAATTTTCAAAAACATTGATAAAAAAATAAAATAAAAAAAAATATATATATTTTGATCGTCTTAACGTCCCTGGCAATCAGTACATAGTTAGATTCAGCTCGTCTTAACATCCCTGGCACTTAAACTGTTTTAAGAAAGCCAAGTCCATTTGTCGTACGGACAACTCCCATCCCCTCAGCTCTGAGTACAGGCTGCTTCCTTCCGGCCTTCGCCTAAAAGGTTCCAGGGGCCAAAAGTAACAGGTATAAATTCTCCTTCGTGCCTGTGTCTATCCAGGCCTTAACCCATTCTGGACGGGAACCCGTTTTGGTGTTTTAATAAGCATTATGTTATACTTTAGCTATTGAAAAATAGCAGATCTACAAGCTCATAGCGCTCATAGCACCGTGCTATTTTTGAAAAATCGTGAAAATGTGCCTCAAATCTTTGAATATATATTATTACAGAGTGAACATTTTAACTCAAATCTTTGCTTCTGGGGTGGGTCCCTTGGGGTCCTTGACATGAAATATTGAGCACCACTGATACAGAAACATAAGGTTTTTCAGAAAACTGTCAGGATTTTGAAGAATTTTTTTTTATTTCGACGTCAGGCCTAAATGGGTTAAATGACGATAGGAAGAGGAGGTAACTTTGTCGCTGTTATGAATTTCCATTGCTACACTGAAACCTTGAACTGCCATCCTGTTTTTATTTATTTTTTATTTATTTTTATAATTTTTATCCCATGATTTTGTAACCCATTTTTCACCCCTGTGTCAATTATCTAATGTGATCCTGGGCCGTTGCTCTCCCCATGTCCCCCATATATGGGGAGAGCAACGGACTATCTATAGACTTGAACTCATGCTTCCTTCATGCCTGAGTGTCCAAGTTGCTCCTTTACACCTGACAGGGGGGAGATTCCCTGGTTGGACATAGCGCGTGGAAGGAACACGTTATTCCAACCAGTTCCTTTCCCCTCCATCAGGCGCCCCGGCTGGCCAGGGGGAGGCAGTTTAGAGACCAGGATTACCGCATGTTTTTTGTGAGGGTACCTACCCTAGGGGACACGGGGAGAACATGTGAGGGTACCTACCCTAGGGGACACGGGGAGAACATGCAAACTCCACACAGAAAGGCCAACCCCGCCTCGGGTATGGGCACTGATGACGCGGAGGAGGAAACACGCCGCCAGCAACCACAGCGTCCCGAGCGGGAATCGAACCCAGGACCTTCTAGCTGTGAGGCGACAGCACTACCAACTGTGCCCCCAACTGTTTTTTATTTTCTATGTGTACCATGTTCTTTTTTTTACTGTGTTTTATGCGATTCATGTGTCTTCCTGTTATGCTTTGCTATAAACCAAATCGCCCTTCGGGGACAAACAAATAAATGAACCTGAACCTACAGATAAGCGGTTGAAGATGGATGGATGGATGGTTGCTTGAGTTAAATGTATTCAATATTCTCTACTGTCTAAAGACTAAATATCCAGTCTTAACAATCAATGTAAATTGTTAGATCATCTAATTAGGACAGTCATAAGCACTTCTGGAGCAAAACTCTTGAGAATTGCATTTTATGTCGTCATAGCACTATAGTACACATGTATAATATATAATATAGTATGTACATATATAGTTCCATGATATAGATACTCCACTGTTACGTTCTTAGCTTACGCATGTCTCATGATAACTACTTTTATATATGTAATGTATGCCTTGCTTTTTGTTATTGCTTAATGTAAATCGCTCTGGATTAAGAGCGTCTGCTAAATGCCTAAATTGTAATTGTAGAGTAGATGAAAAACTATAAATTCCATTAGAATTCAGTTATTCAGTAATGATGTTGTGCTAGCTTAAGATTTAGACTCAGATGTACTTATCTATTCAGAAAATGTCAGAATCAATAAATACATCTACGAGTCGAAATCTTATCTTGTCAGTATTTGTAAAGACAGCTGTCAAGTTCTCCTTATCAACAATACCAGCATTATAGCATATGATCATGTATACATATAGCATTCATCTATTTTGCACAAATGAAATAATGTTTCAACATTAGACCTACCTGAAATATCTACAACTTTGAGCGACGAGGCTAAAGGAAACTTCTCTTTCAGTATCTGTGCAATGCGGACTTCTCCATCTGTTAGTGAAGACAGACATCTCTGCAAACACCTAGAAAGAACAGCCTGCGATGGGGGGGTGGGGGACACAATCAATTAACTAAAAGTGATGATGAAAATGAAAGAAAAGAAGGCTTTGGCTACAAATTATCAAATCTGATTATATGTCGTTGCAACGGTTAGTCTGTCTGTGCGTCACAGTTGCGTAAACTCATTTATTTACTTGATTGATGCGAAGAAATCCAGAAACGGACATCATAGTTACAGCCCACGTCCTGTTTTCGACACAAACTGTCAATATTATGCAACAATGAAATTCACCATCGATCGATTAGCGGTTTTAAAAGTCATGCCCTCAGAAAGAAATGCACACAAAACAGCAGTCGCAGTATTATGACGTAGGACAACAGGCACATCCGGGCAGCTTGCCAAAATAAAGAACAGATCTACAAGGTAACTACGCGTTGCATCGCAACGCGCAGTTAGCTTGTAGATCTGTTCTTTTTCAAAAGCGACACTCACTTGCGCGATATTAGGCTCTATGCTTTAAGACCTAATATCGCGCAAGTGAGTGAATTACACTCTTAAATTAAGAGTGTAATTGTTTGTATGCATTTCCCCCCTGTTGGCAGTAAAGTCAGGTGACAGTGAAGCGATGTATGTTGACAATAGACAGAACAAAGTGATAAAAGTTAAAACGTTTGGTGATAAACTAACGGACGGTCATATCGTTTATCTTTCTGCGTGTTTGGATGCGGACTTTGCCGCCCTCTCCTGGACGAACTATTAAAATCTATGTTGAACCAAAGTAACCTCGCGTAGTACAACATAATAATAATAATAATGTTATGCACTGTTTAGTCTGTTTTCATGGTTTTCCAAAACGGGATGCTTTGATTCTAATTAAAGTTTCGGAAAAATCGAGGCCTACACCAGCGGTTCCCAAAGTGGGGTCCGGGGACCCCCAGGGGCCCTTATGGGAGTTCCAGGGGGTCCCCACCTAAATGATAGTTTGGAACCAAATGGACGCTTTATATGGACCGTCTGTAACTCCGAGAGTGTTAAACGGAACCAAATTGGGGCCGTCTCGGAGATATGGGGGCCCTTATATTATATATGGGGGCCCTTGAAATTAAACGGGTTGAGAATCATCGCTAGAGCCATACAAATCTTCTCTTATGGGGGGTCCCTGGCATATCTTTTCAAATGAGGGTCCGCGGGCTAATTAGTGTCAATTTGGGGGTCCTTGCCAGTTGCCATGAAAAGGTTTGTGAACCACTGGCCTACACTACTACACCATTCCTTCCTATCCTAATCCTGCTAATTCTAATTCCTCCGAATGCACAGAGTTGCAGTGCTGCACGTTAACACCAGAGGGAGCCAGTGCTACATGAATAAAGACATTATCCTACTGGTAAACCTGTGCACAATATCTTCTTTGACAATATCATTGATTTACGTTAAACAATAATATATGTGGCTGTGTCCTATAACCTGCATTATTAAAGTAGCTTCTATTTTGGAGAAATCCCCAAATGTAGAAACAATTAGCATGATCATTATATTATCACATCACATTAACCCCCCCCCCCAAACAAAATGTCTTGCCAAAAAGGAACAGAGCTACGCCGTCTCAGGGACACATCAGTAGCAGTCATGTGACCACAGCAAAGGCAGTCAGTCACTCCTCAGGCTCTCAGTCTCAGCAGCATCCAATAGGGTGATGGTTATAGGACACTTGGTGTTTGGTCACACATATGTCCGTGCGTAAAATCAACATAGTCTCATACTCAGACACGCGATGGCTGTGCACGTTTCTCACCATAACTCATAAAGAAGTGGACCTACGATTTGACTTCAATTCCAGATGGAAGCAGAAGAAAGCAAGATATCGGTGTGGTTTTGCCGAGAAGAAAAACTTGTCTCCGGTCTGTCAAAACGCACCACCTGTGCTGACGTGATGCGAGTGCTTCTGGAGGACCAGAATGCGCAACAGAACCTTTCAGCCTCCACGCTCGCTGGATCGCCACGTTCGTGTTGCATCGTGGAGAAATGGAGAGGGTTCGAGAGGATTTTGCCACACAAAACGAAAATCTTGCGCCTTTGGAGTGCATGGGGAGAGGAGCAGAACAACGTCAGATTTGTCCTGGTTAAAAACGAGGCGTCTTTACCGAGCCATGGACCTCGGAGCGCAGAGGCGCGCGTGGTGCTCAGCAAAGAGAGCCCGTGTGTCCCCAAGGGGACAGCAAGGGCCACCATGGGTGGCTTCTCACAGGAGAAGCAACGTCGGATTGTCAGGAAAGCTTTCAGAAAGTTGGATAAGATCAACACGAAGAGGGCCAAGGCTACATCCAGGGACACGTCGTCTGCTGAAAAGATGGAAACGTTAGTTCACCGTGTGATTTCCCAAGACCACGCTATTCGTCAACAGATCCAGCGACTTCAGGAGTTGGATACGGAGATTGAAAGGTGTGAGGCAGACGTTCACTTTGACAGAATTAAGCGACATGGTGTTAATTATGTGCAAGACACATATTTGTGTGTGGATGTCGCCACCGGCACCGCCACCGACACACTCTGTAGGCCTACTCGTGAGTTCGAGGAGCTGTGCTCGGCGGGGGGTCTTGCAGGATTTGAAGAGTATGTCCAGAGATGTGAGGAGGTGGTCCAACTGCAGGAGCAGCTAAACGAACATGAAGCGCTCATGGAGAAAATTACCCTGGAGGTCCAGGAGGAGTTGAACCAACGGTGGATGAAGAGGAGGCAAAATGAGCTCTCTGGCAAAAACACCTGTGAGAGGGCATCATCATCATCATCATCACTCCAAAGCACAGACATTGACTGTTTAACCCCGGGGACAGACACTCCACCAGAAAACGAGTTGCTTTTGGAAGAAGAGAGGATCAAAACACAACTAGATACAAGCTTATACATCGGCCTTCGCTTGAATACAGATTTAGAAGCTATTTGGAACGATCTAAACCTGATCCAGGAGATGAGGGGGGCAAAGGAGAGGGAGATAACAGAGTTGATGGAGAAAGTTACCACTTTGGATATGCAGGACGGGACATTGAGGAATGAGAAAGGCAACCTGCTGCTAGCTGCTGAGACAGAACTTATGTGCACTTTAGACACCAAAACCGAATGGGTAGAGCAAGCCAGAGGTCTCTCAAAGACTTGTAATGTTAATGATGATGACTCATCGGACACAGGCTTGAGTTCCCTGCACAGTCAGGATTCAGATAACCTGACCATTTGTGAGTCACTAGTGTAGCCTCAGGGCTGGACAATTATAGTGATATCATATCAATATTGTGATATAGTCTGAGACTGGATATGGCATAATTATGTGTTGTCTTTTCCTGCTATTGTCACTAAAGCCTTATTTTATACTTAGCGGAAATAGCCAGTATTCAAGCTCGGGACACGTGAACTTGTAGATTGGGTATTTCCTCTTTTTCTGAAAAGAATTAAAAGAAAAGTGATACATATTGTAATAATATCGATAGAGCAATATTTTGTCTATATTGCCCATCCCTTACACTAATAGTATTTCACTAGCAAAACATATTTTGTTATATTCATGAAAGATAATTGTTTAGGTTTGCAGAATTTGTAACTTTACTCTCAGGATTTGGTGTAGGTTTTATAGGCTGCATTTGGAATATGTTATGATTTTATTATGCATTGGATAATGAGCATTTAGCAAGTTAAATGCAAGGGTTTAATCAAAATATTATAGTAAGCATTTAGTTGCACTTTTGGACATTGTGACCTACCCTTTCTTTAAGTTTGTTTAAAATGACATGGCACATCAAATGAGTTGTCCTTTCTGTCATGTTAGTATTGTTGACTGAGGACGAAGTCAGAAAAGGAGAAAGTGTATATGGTATAAAGATTTTTGATATTTTTTTAAATAAATATACAGTACTTGAAAGTTGAGTAACAGTATCACCTGCTTTTTGTGATAAATGGGGGTTTAATGGACACGCCCTTCATTGAGGGGTGGCCATAGCTGAATGGGTATGGTGTGTGCGACATGAAGTGTGAGATTACCATAATGACAGTAATCCTTAATCATATTAAGGAGGTGGCTTGATAGGAGGTGGAGGTAGCTGCATTGGACGTGTGGTCCTGATGCTGAACTTTAGCTATCAGCTCCATTAAATGAATAAAACACACTCACTGTATGCAAATATACAGCGACAAATACTGCAAATGAGTGCTGAAATTATTATTATAAAGTCCAAATTATCATACAAAAATATACAGTGACAAATACTGCAAATGATTACTGAAATTATTCATATTAAGAACAAATGATGATACCAGACCTTTTCATATGTTGGTCAACTTGGTAGTTGGTCCTGAGATGCAGTATAATTTTATTCATGGGTGTTATTGAAATCTGATGCCTGTCATACGGTATCTTAAACACTTTGAAATCATACGAAACCATTAATCATACGAAACCATGATGTAATCCATATGTAAGTCCTATATTAAGCATGTGCTGTATACTGGGGGGATGCATGGGGTATTACCCTATGGCACAATGGACCTACATGATTAAATCGAATACCAATATCAGAATCGTATTTTGATTAATTGCCAATAACAATCATGAATAGGCCGTTATATCTCAATAACAGAAAAATATAATAGTTTTTTTTTGAGGAATTCAATTCTATGAACTTTTCTTCACCTGATAGGACATTGCATGTCTTACTCAGAAAACTGGGTCAAAGTGACAGTCATTCATCTTCAATTCATCTTACAATGAATTCCATCTCTTTGATTGCTCTTGAACTCCACCCAACCCCACTCTAATAGGTTTTCTGACCTTCAATAAGGCTGTTGGAAGGGGGGGAGCTCTGAAATCTCTGCAGGGGAGATTGCATATGCCATTATTTCAACATTCCATTGCATTCTGTTGCTGCTGTATGCGCTTTGAACATAATACAAGCCTCATTGCTTTTGGAAACATAAACTACATCTATTCATCCCAAAAGTATTCTAAAATATCTGAAAAAGAAACCTGACTTAATCAAAAAAATTAAAAGCATTGGAAATCTGTCAAGGGATTAGAGAACCCTCTGTGAACAAAAAAAGGCAGATAAAGGCTGGCTACGCGAGGCTATACTGTTGCACCACCAGTGGTGGAAAACAGTATTCACATTTTTGAGTGGTGTAAACCACTCCTACGACTGGCTTTGTTAGTTTACGTGTCTGTCTGTCTGTTCTTACCAAAAAATGAGCATCGTTGCTACGGTCACCCAGTTCATTACGTCAGACCACAGCTGATGAGTCTATATAAGACCTTACACCACTCAGTTCACACGGGTGTGATTTTTTACTTGTAAAAGTATCAATACTGCAATGTACTGTTACAAGTAAACATCCGGTAATCAAAATGTACTTGAGTAAGTAAGTATTGGCATCAAAATATACTTAGGCCTGACTCACACCTTTAAAACATTGATGCATGCTTGTTGTATGAATGTTGTAAGTGTCATGGCCGCCCCAATGCATTTCCAATGGAAGTCACATGGTTTGATACAACATTTTGGACTACAAGCTGTTGTATGGCTTTCGGCTGTGTTTCGACTGCCCCCCTCCCCCTCATACAACACAAATGTGTCAAACCATGTGACTCCCATTGGAAATGCATTGCGAGCTTGCATCAGCTATACATCTCATACAACAAGCATACATCAATATGTTGCGACCGTGTGAGTCGCCCCTTAAAGTCACAAAAGTAAACATACTCATTACATCATTACTAAAATGTAGAAAAATCTTTTGAAAATAGCTGATCTACAAGGTCACAATGCAGCACATCATGTGATTCGTGTCGGGTGGGTAAAGTATTAATCTTCAAAGTAACTAGTAACTAAAGTTTTCAAATATTGTAGTGCTGTAAAAAGTACAATGTTTGCCTTTAAGATGGAGTGGAGTAGACCTAAAAGTACAGAACATTGGAAATACTACAGTAAAAAAAAAAAAAAAGTACTTAGTTGTACGTACTTAGTTACTTTCCACCACTGAGCACCGGCATTGATCCACCTGCGTTTGTTTGGCCTGTACAGCAGGAGACGGGCCAATAGAAATGACTGATAGTCTGTCATCACCTACATAGAATGTGTACAAATTAAAACAAAGTGACAATTTAGCTGCAGACATCTTGACTTAACCCATTTCGGGCGGGAACCCCCTTTGGTGTTTTAAGCATTATGTTATACTTTAGCTATTGAAAAATAGCAGATCTACAAGCTCATAGCGCGGCACCGCGTGCCGCGCTACGAGCTTGTAGGTCTGCTATTTTTGAAAAATCGTGAAAATGTAGTGCAAATCTTTGAATATATATTCTTTCAGAGCGAACGTTTTTAACTCAAATCTTTGCTTCTGGGGAGGTCCCTGAAACTACATATTTTCAGATGGGGGTCGGCAGCCAATTACATATAATCTTGGGGGTCCTTGATATGAAAATGTTCGAGAATGACTGACAGGAACATGGGTTTTTCAGAAAACTGTCATGATTTAGAAGACATTTATAGAATCGTTCCCTGGTCTAAATGGGATAATAGTTGCGGGTGCAAAGTCTTTCTGTGACGTGTAGATACATACTGTATATAAATAGAAAAGTAGCTTTAGGGCGTACGCTCTGTCCCAAGCATACCATATTACCCAAAGGCTGCTATAGGTGTTGTCTGTTTACTCAATGAAATCGCTCCTCGGTCTCACCTTTTCACTGCAGTGATTTTACAGCAGTATTCATATGTATATATATATCAAAGGATGGGGACATCAGAACAGTTTTATGTTTCCTTCTCACATAACATGACCCTTGAGTTGTAGTTATAAAACTGTTGTGGAAAAGATGACACGAGATCTGATACTTTTAGAGCAAGTAAGACCGAGACCAGGGAGAAAGGCAAAACCAGATCTAAGAACAGTCCCAGGGATACTATAGCATTTCAGTTAATTATCCTATAGTCTGTAGAAACTACAATATGTGTTTTGCAATCCATACTTGACCAAGCACGTGTTCCTAACATTTCACAATGCGTTTTGTTCAAAACTGCCATGCCCATTGTCGATTAATTACATCATTTTCTGATCTCAAGACTGAACAAGGACAATGCCACGGTCACTAAGGGCAGCAGCGGAAACAGTGATTATCACACATTTTCATGTCAAGGACCCCCAAATTGCTATGTAGGCCTATTTGAAAAGATGTGCCAGGGACCCCATAAGAGAATATTTGTCCTTTTATAGCAGATCACGACTTCAGCAGTGTTTCAGAGCCACGCCCACGCAGAAGGCTGCTCAGTTGCATGGCTGCTAATACATTAGCCCAGATGTAAAGAGATAAAGTTGAAATTTGTGTCCTATAAATATTATTGTTGATCAAGTATTACCATGGTGTACTGTGTTGCTGATTAGCTTGTCAGTCTTCAGTACGCTATTACTAACCTCTGCTACGAAGCCAAAGTGGTATTAATTGCAGAAAATAGAGGAATGGAAGCGCTGCAGGGATCTGTTAGTGGCTCTTAGATGGGTGCTCTTTGGTGATACAGGTAACCATATAGATCTGTTAGTGGCTCTTAGATGGGTGCTCTTTGGTGATACAGGTAACCATATAGATCTGTTAGTGGCTCTTAGATGGGTGCTCTTTGGTGATACAGGTAAGACAATATAGACAAAAGGTATCCTTCCTCCAAGTAGTACTGCTTGTCAAGGTGTAAATTGCAGACTTGAAAAGAAAAGAGTCCAAGGCACTCCGTCTTTAGTGAAGAATTAAATAATTTATTTTATGATGAGCAAGGCAAATAAATAACAGGACCTACGCATTTCGACCAAAAGGTCTTCGTCAGGGTCTATCATATAAAATAGCTCAAGGCTCTATTGCTGATTACTTAGGTTAGGACCCCCGCAGTGGTGTCCGGTTAGAACTTAAACCAGGATGCTTCGACTTCTGCCTTCTCCCTGAAGCCGACCCTCTATATATTCTCCGACCAGGCTTGTCACGATGACTAAGCCAGTTAGATCTATCCATATATGGTTCTACCATATCTATCTGATATCAGCACTAGGTCGGCTCGGGCCCAAATATAGGGATTGTCATACTAAACATGTCATATGTCATATAGCCCAACGTCCTAGTCAGAGTCTTCGTTACAGTATCATAGACCCTGACGAAGACCTTTTGGTCGAAACGCGTAGGTCCTGTTATTTATTTGCCTTGCTCATCATAAAATAAATTATTTAATTCTTCACTAAAGACGGAGTGCCTTGGACTCTTTTCTTTTCAAGTCTGCAATTTACACCCTGACAAGCAGTACTACTTGGAGGAAGGATACATTTTGTCTATATGGTATTAATTGCATGTTGTAAAAAGAAAATAAAATCTGCTAGTATTCTTTAATGGACTTACAATTTCAAAAGCTTTATAGAAGTCTGAGTCAGATGTGAATGGGCATCAGCTGCATTTAAATTCAGAACCACTCAGCCTGAAGCATCACTGTGTTACTGACCGTGCTAAATAGCTTTGGACATCTGGCGAGGGAAGTGGGAACCCATTTCTGATTCACTTCAGGTTGTAGGACTGCAAACACTCTAGTTGTGCTAGCTCCATACATACAATGCTAATGCATGCAGGAGCTATTCATGACATGTTGGAATTCCAACACGTCTTGCTTGGCAGCTGATGTCTCTGTGACGGCTCTCTTTAAAACACCTAGAAAGGGGACGACAAACAGCTCTTTCTTTATTAAAGCCAGAGGTACAAGGTGGAGGGAGCTGGAGACTAAACTAAAGACAGAGGCACAAGGTGGAGGGAGCTGGAGACTAAACACTTGCATGAAAGCCAGAGGCTTTGTTCCAGAGGCATGTTCTCCCCGTGTCCCCTAGGGTACTGTAGGTACCCTCACAAAAAACATGCAATAATCCTGGTCTCTAAACTGCCTCCCCCTGGCCAGCCGGGGCGCCTGATGGAGGGGAAAGGAACTGGTTGGAATAACGTGTTCCTTCCACACGCTACGTCCAACCAGGGAAACTCTCCCCTGTCAGGTGTAAAGGAGCAACTTGGACACTCAGGCATGAAGGAAGCATGAGTTCAAGTCCGTTGCTCTCCCCAAGTCCCCCATATATGGGGACTAGGTTGGAGGAGGGTGTGTAGAGACCATGCAAGATCACATTAGATAATTGACACAGGGGTGAAAAATGGGTTACAAAATCGTGGGATAAAAAAAGAAAAAGAAAAGAAAGCCAGAGGCTTTCAGTGGTGCCACCAAGATGCTCTGTGCATCTCTCTGAAGCTTGGCTAAGACAGCTAAGACAGCTGGGACGTTCAAAGAAAGGCACACAGAGAAAATAAATCACACCTGTGTGAAGTGAGTGGTGCAACTCCGTGTGGGGGTCCCCGGGGGACCTGCAGGAACGCGCCCAGAGTGCCGGCCCGGTTCCGACGAGCCGCCCCGCGTCCGAAACAGTAGAGAAATGACAGAGTTTACCATGTGGGGTAAATGGTAAATGGTAAATGGTGCATTTTATATAGCGCCTTTATCCAAGGCGCTTTACATAGATGTGCATCAATTCACCCATTCACACACACATTCATACACCGATGGCGGCAGAAACCATGCAAGGCACCAACCAGCACATCAGGAGCAATTTGGGGTTCAGTGTCTTGCTCAAGGACACTTCGACACTAACTCTGGGGGAGCCCGGGTTCGAACAGGCAACCTTGCGGTTACCATCCAGCCACTCTACCCCTGAGCCACCGCCGCCTCGGGGGGGTCCTCGGGGGGTCCCTGGAACATCCAGACCCCCAGGAACGCGCCCAGGGGGCCGGGCCAGTTCCGGCGAGCCACCCACGTCCGAAACGGTTGAGAAATGACAGAGTTACTGTGTGGGGGTCCCCAGGGGGTCCCTCTACTGTACTGTCACTGTACTGTACTGTCACACCCAAAATCATCATATATACAGTTAGTGTGTGCGTGCGTGCGTGCGTGCGTGCGTGCGTGCGTGCGTGCCACTTAGTTGTGAAAACCAACGAAACGTGCTCGGACAGACCCAGCCAGCCAGCCAGCCAGCCAGCCAACCGGGGATGGACACACAAAGCTCTGTAATGGAGTGGTTGCACCACTCAAAAACAGCATATAAAACTGTAGTTCATGGCAACAGCACAAAGGCAATTATGTCATCATGTCATATCTCCAGTCCTCAAACCACTTTGTCGGGGCCCAATTACTAGCCGAGTAGCCCACAGGACAGGACTACACAGGGAGGATATCGTATGGTTGCTTTCAAGCCAGGGCACAACATTCTCCTCCCTCTAGTCTAGCCCATGTTCCTCATCAGTTTCCAGTCGATGAACAGCAACAGCAAATACTCTAACAACCTGCAACCACAGTCTATGTTGTATTGTATTGGTTTGAAAAGACAGAGAAGAAATTATTAAAATGAGGCTAATATAAGGTTATAAATATAATACAAGCAACATGACATATTTATTTAGTTAAAGAATCAGACCAGAATTACTGTCTGCTTAACTGTACTGTACATTTGAGTTCAGTTGAGCTTGTAAACTCGACTGAATTCACATCTACTTGCATGGGAGACTCAGTAATACAGTTTACTTTCATGAAGCAACTGGCTGTCTCAAACATGATTGATATAACTATGAACATACCAAGGCACCCCCACCTTCTGAGAACAAACATAAGACACCCGGTGATGATGGACACCTTTTGTGTCAATGGGGGAAGTGTTTATTTCTGAAAAAGTTGTTTACTCTAGCCTCTCGAGGGAATGTGGTGGCTCTGTTTCCCCTCGGTGACGTGCTATGGCTGGCCAGGAATACTATGCGAAAATTCAGGACAGTCAAGGACAAACTGCAAAGGTGCATGGCATGCACAAAAGCTGAATGGCAACACCACTGCACCATGGACTTAAACATGTTCTTACTTGTTCTCTCAGTGAGGCAAGACGCCTTCCAAACAGCCTAAAGCTGAGTTTCTTCATTGATCATCTATAATAAATAATGTGGACAACAATAATTTGGTACCAGTCTGTGATTTATTTATTTGTATTTGTCTGTTTTTTTCTTCTTCTCCTTTTTCTTCCGCCCAAAATTGCAGTTTTGTCTTAACCATGCAGTCGTTTTTTTGCGAAACTTGGCAATATGGTAGAGGGCTATGCCAAACGGTGAAGAGACACAAAGCCCACAACCATTGGCCAAAAAGTGGCGCTATAGCACTCAATTGAAAATACAAACTTTGAACAGGCATAGCTCATGAACTGTTTGACCGTCAGCAATAAAACTTTGATATGCATATGCGTCTCCCTCATGTTGAACAACTTTTGTGACCTCTGACCTTTAGATTTCCCACCATTTTGAATTATATGAAAAACAGTACAAATCTATCTCCTCCCTGGATCTTTGATCAAAATGCCAAAATCCATGGACCTTGTTCATACATGTGCCTTGGTTCATGCAGAACACATCTGTCACTTTGACCAGCAAGCTCTGATTTTACGCCATTTTGAGCAGTTTAAACCTGATTTTCTGCTGGCATTTTTGAGCAATTAGAATGAAATGTTCTACACAATCTATGGACTATATCTGAAATCCCAGTTGAAGAGAAGTTTGTACGTGAACAAGCAGCAAGCAGCGCTGCGATAACATGCACTTTGAACAGGCATAACTCATCGTCTGTCTGTCTGTCTGTCTGTCTGTCTGTCTGTCTGTCTGTCTGTCTGTCTGTCTGTCTGTCTGTCTGTCTGTCTGTCTGTCTGTCTGTCTGTCTGTCTATTTGGGGTACGAACAACTGCAATACCGCTGGGTGACCTAAAGTGTTGAGCACTTTCTTTTTTACTATTACACTGCCTGCATGGCAACCAATTGTCAGATTGCAGTAGCTTCTGTAGCAGGTTATTATGGATATAATAATAGTGGTAACCCATTGATCATAAAGTAATCTTATAAAGTCTCACATGTTTTCGCCAGGCCGAGACTATGTTTTCGCCCCTGTCTGCTCGTGTGTCCGTCTGTGTGTCCGTCTGTAAGCAGTGTGTCAGTCTGTGTGTCCGTCTGTAAGCAGCTGCATCTCCGACGTACGTACTGTTGGACCGCTCAGCATTAAACTTTGCTCGCACACTCCTCGGAGGCCAAGTAAAACATGTCTCTGTTCCCTGTTATAGTTCCACCAGTAAAACATGTCTCTGTTCCCTTATAGTTCCACCAGGGGGCTGACGTTATAGGCATGTGATGTGATCAATATGGATCTGTCAGATGTTTGATATTCCATCCTGATTGGCTAACATTGGCTCTCAAAGTTTGCAGGATTGGTCCGTTTTGAACAGAATGCCTTAAAGGACCTACCGTATCCTATAACATAAAATTCAACTTTTTCATTCATGTTTCTATGTTTGCTGTTTTTTGGGCTCTGCTATGTATTTTCTATCCCCACACATATGCAATTATGAACAATCATGCTTTCTCCTCATATAGGGCTTTATGGAAACAGCTCAACTAATTTGGTCATATACGTGATGTCATCTGTATCACCCTACTTTGTATAATTCCTCCCCCTCTTCAGTCTTCAGTTCCAAATGTGCATTTCCACTTTGTTTACAATGTCCGCAATTGTTGATTTCCCAAGCTGGCATGGAATGGAAACAAGCCTGGGTTTATAATGACTCAAATATTAAATAAGTTGCATATCAGCGCCCCCACCACCACCTCAGCACACTGTGGTACTGCAGCTAAAACAGCGTCAGAAGTAAAAAGAAATGCCATGGACTGGTTATCAGAGTGGTGACTGAGGCTCAAACCAGTAGAAATAAGTTTGAGGGACATAGACAATATGATATTAAATATTAAAAACAGTTTTAAAATGCATGTTATAGCTGCTATAAAGTTTAAACCATGAACGCAGCATGCGTTTTCTGTGAAATTTTGCACGCACATTTCCACTACACAGATGAACAAATACAGCCCGATTCACCTATAATGCACCAAAACTTTGCACGCACACTACCTAGAGGCTACGGAAAAATCTGTTTTTTATAGCGCCAGGAGGTTGACTTTTGTTCAACACATTTTGGATATTACTCCTTCAGATTTTATCAAAAGTTCACGCAAATCGGTACACATGATCTCATAGTCATCTGATCAAGACGTATATGCCTCAAATCATGAACCCAGCGTGAAATGTCAGTTAAATCTTGCACGCACTTTCCCTCTACTAGACTAGGACCCTGACCTGTTATAGCGCCACCAGGAGGTCAGTGCTCTGAGGAGCACTTTTCCTAGTTCTATATGTGTGTGTTTTAGCTTTTCAACTGCGATGCATTGACAAGGGAATTTCCCCCATGGGATCAATATAGGTCCATCTAGTTAACGATCTATGGTGCACCAGTTTACCGTCCTCAATCGCAGACTGAAACTGCACCCATGAGGGCACTCTTAAGAGTTAAACTGAGTGTACTGAAGACACAGACAGCTAAGAAATGAAATATTACTTACACACCACATGCAGGCAATAGGTATAAGTACTGTACTGTACATAGGCTTTGAATCGTTGTTTATAAATATATAGATGGTGGGGCCTTAAACCCATTCTGGGCGGGAACCCCTTTTGGTGTTAGCATTATGTTATGCTTTAGCTATTGAAAATAGCAGATCTACAAGCTCAGCTACGAGCTTGTAGGTCTGCTATTTCTGAAAAATCGTTCAAATGTGCCTCAAATCTTTAAAAAAATTGTCATGATTTAGAAAACCTTTATTTCGACATCAGGCCTGAGAATGTAGGTGCACCCAGAGGAAGTTCAGAGGTGATAAAAGGCCCAAAGAGCTTTCAGAAAGCTTGAGGAAAATGTCTTCTATTTGTCAAGATATGGAAAATGTTCCAAAAATGAAGGTGTGTTGTGAGCGCATTGTGGGCTATTTGTCACAAACAGCATAAGTGGAAGAATCTACCAACTTTCCATTCATAAGTAAACACACGTGCACAATGACCATCGCAAAAACAAACACATGGAAGAAATTAACAAAGGAAACGAGCCAGGCTTTTGTTCTTGGGGTCAGGGTTCATATTAGCGCAGGTTAATAGTACTGATGTATTACTTCCTTCTGGCTCATTATGCAGAGTGGTCATAGAGGCCAACAGTTGGGCTGCAGGGGCAGTTCTCCCTCACCCTGGCTGTTTGTGGGCCGGACATCTGGATGTCCTGTGGTGCTGCATGACTCTGGGGGACTCTGGGGACCACAGGTCTCCACATGAACACTCTGGGGACCACAGGTCTCCACACTGAGGCCTCTGGACTCTGGGGACCACAGGTCTCCACATGGCCACTGCATCATTATGTCGCCTTAATCAACTCCCGCACTGAGAGCCTCACCATTATGCACTACTACTCTGTCTAAACCATTATGCACTACTACTCTGTCTAAACCATTATGCACTACTACTCTGTCTAAGGCGGAAAGTTCAACTTAATTACTTTTAACCAGGCTCCCCCATTATGGGAGAAATCTTAAACAAAGTCAAAACCCTCAAAAGAATTTCATCATTTTCAATTATAAGAATAATTATTTAAGCCCTGACTTGCGATGTGAGCCTTTAAATCAGCTATCTTCGCTAGCCTATGCATGACAAGTATAGGGCTAAAGTGGTTCAAGAATATCCTCTAGACTTTCACTGCATAATCTAATCTAAAGTGGCATTTCTTCACTTAGCCTAGATGCTGTACAGTGTACACCATGCATGCATGGGCATCTGGCGGCCCCCACCTTCACTTAATGTGGCTCTCAGGCTAATATCAGAATACAATTACAAACATGCAAACATGACACGCTTTACATTTAATTACATCGGTCTATATAATTATGTAGCTTAATGACTATATAGTATTACAATGTTATTGTCTATTTTATGTCAGTCCAATTTGTAGTTAGTTCATAGTGGCCTCCAGACAGCAACGATATCATATCATATCATATCATATCATACACACTAGACACTATGAGCACTCAGCTGCACAGACCTCCATCAAGAGCACAAATGTGTTCTGATAAAGATTAATTCATAAAACACATGTTCTCATAATGTTGTGTTAACCTTATTTAAACAGCAGTAGAAAGGGGAAATGAGCTGTCTCCTCAAATTAATGAAAATACGGTATAATAGTATAGAAATATAATACTTTTCTATTGTTGAAGCAAGCTCTTTGTGTGTCTAAATTGCACATCTTTGATTCAAGGGTACATTCTGCCTCCCGGGAATGTGTCACTTGGTACTCTTGGGTGCCTTTGTCAGGAATCGGAAAGAATTCTGCCATGAAGTCACTAATGAAGGTTTTGGATTGAGAGCCGGACCTTCAGTTCAAGTCCAATAACAGCGCTGAGGTGTGAGTGAGCCACTCAGAAAGCACTTAGTCTGCCAGTACCAGACTGGGACCGGTGCATTGCTCTCATTAGACATTGTTGTGCTTGCAGCAGGTGTGTTAATCTTTCATGGCCGGGTTGCGACCCCTGACCCTTGCCTGTGGGGTACTGTACAGCCCCTCTTCCAGCCACACAGGGGCTGTCACATTCATTAGCAGGCACTGCCCAGACCTGCCACCAAAAGGCTTATCACCCTAGTGGGCCCCACTGGACTGGAGGAGGCTGTTTTTCTTGTAATTACAAGAGATGGCTATATAGGCTATAGCCTCAAACATGCTACTGTACAGTATACAGCAGTGGTTCCCAAACCTTTTCGTGTCAAGGACCCCCAAATCAACATTTATTATGCCACGGACCCCCCATTTGAAAACATATGCCAGTGACCCCGATAAGGGAGGATTTCTCCGGCTCTAGCAGTGATTCCGAAACATTAATTTCATGGACCCCCCCAGTTTCACACGCATTAGGCTACGGACCCCTGATTTAATGGAATTTCTGTCTCTGGGACCCCAATTTATATTGTAAAACCACTGTTAATTTAACTCTGAGAGTGTACAAATGGAACCAAATGGACCCATTAGGGTCCATTTGGTTCCATTTGTACACTCTCTGAGTTACAGACCCATAAGGGTCCATTTGGTTCCTAACTATCTCTAATTGAGCTAGGTACCCCCTGGAACTCCCTCAAGTACCCCCAGGGGTCCCCGGACCCCACTTTGGGAACCCATGGTATACAGTACTTCAGGGTCATATTTTGACTAGGGTACCAGGCTGGGGGCCGAGTCCGCACACGTGAGGTCGAGGTCTTGCCCTGAAAATTCATTTTCAGGGCAAGACCCCATTTGAAAAGGATGCCCAGTTTGACATGCATAGGCTACTGACCCCCATTTAATGCCATTTATATCTGGGACCCCCTCCCAATTTTTTTTTATAATAATCTTCCGCGGGCCGCAAGGGGGCGCTCTGCGGGCCGCAAATGGCCCGCGGGCCGCCTATTGGGGAACCGCCTATCGGGGAACCGCCTATCGGGGAACCCTGCAGTATGCTGCAGCTATCTAACCACAGTCTTTAGAAGTATTATATGGGTAATCAATCATTACCCATAAACACTCTCAACCTAACATAAGTACAAGCACAAGTAGTGCACTAGTCAAGTGTAGATGGCCTTACTAGGCTAGACGTATTCTTTGATATTCTTATCTTACTAATGTTGTATCTCTACACTTATCTGTGTGCTCTTATCTTATCTGTGTTCCATGCGTACTGGGGTACTTTTAAGACACCTTAATTACCCTCGGGATCAATAAAAGTCTATCTTTAAGTTCTCTGCTCCACTACAACAATGTATGGTTACAATCTAACGGATCCTACGAATGCTGAAAAGTAAATATAGCACTCAAACCATTAAACTGGACAGGAGCTAAATCTTTGTTATCTTCATGTTGAATTGCAATTATCGTCTGACCCGTCCCTGACCCCTGATCCCATTTGGGACATTTCTGCTACCCAAACGTTGACATGAGGATGGGTAAGCAAGCATGTCAGGAATGTTGCTCTGTTTACCCAAAAAAAAAAGAAAAAAACCCACTCTGCATGTTTGTTCTCTATTCACAGACGTGTCTCTGCTGTGGTGTGAGAGGATTACTGTGAGAGAAAAGGAAAACCTGCATGTTTAACGCAGAGATTTATAAATTACATACATACATAAACACCCGCACACCCGCGCACGCGCGCGCGCACGCACGCACGCACGCACGCACGCACGCACGCACGCACGCACGCACGCACGCACGCACGCACGCACGCACACACACACGCACACACCCATGTGTGGTCAATTGGCAGATGAAATGAAATGCGCTCAGCAAGGATAAAGCCAAGTGGTTTTGATGACCCAATGGTTAGTGCCACTGTGTGTGAGAGACGGTCTGCATGATGGTCTGCATCCGCTAAGCTTCTGTTAGTGTGAGAACAGTAACAGAAAACTATGGAGCTCTATTGAAGGTACAGTATGAACAATATGCACGTTACAAACTATTATGTGGAAGGTGTATAATTAGCTGAGAGATGCAAGGTACCTGTACCACACCCATGGAGTAAAAAAAGAAAAAGACAAGGCATGGCTGTAGTATTTTACAGCTGCACATGGCGTCTCAGTTATCTCCCCCAACAACGCCGAGGCATTCTTCTTATCATGCATAACAGAGGATTTAATGGGTGGATCAGTTACAAAACACCATGAAAATGTCTGGGTGTTTCTGAATCTTCATAGAATTATCTTCCTCTCCATAAAAGTGAATGGATTCTGCCCGAGGCCAAACTCACAAGATCTTGCTTTCTTAACAATAAGCTGTAGTCAGTGCAGTGCACCTTGCTTATCACTTAATGGGAAAGTTGGTTTCACATACAATAGACGTAGATCATGTTGCAGGAGTTTGTGGGTCACTCTCTTTCCTGATCTGAACACACACTCACTCACGCACGCACGCACGCACGCACGCACGCACGCACGCACGCACGCACGCACGCACGCACGCACGCACGCACGCACGCACGCACGCACACACGCGCACGCACACACGCGCACGCACGCACGCACGCACGCACGCACGCACGTACGCACGCACGCACGCACGCACGCACGCGTACACGCACACAGACACACACACACACACACAAACAATGTGCAGAGGATGAAATATAGTGACAAAACTATGTGGATGTGGCAAATGTCATATTATGTTGAACTGCTCATAACTGCAATAATGGGGGAAATAAAGAATGATCATGGAAGCATCTTTTAATGTGTTTAGTCACAATAGAAGTAGCGCCTTTGTGATCAGGCATCCAAGATAATGCTTAAAAACGTTTTAACGGTGTATGCACTCTGTATGAAACATGTAATAAAGTACTTCAAATTGCTTGGGGGCAAGAGTTTCCACATGGGGAGGCAAAACAAAGCTCTTGGCAGAGAAGCATTATTATTAAATTAGTTATTTATGATAATTTTTTAGACTAATATTGCCAGTCACATCACAATATATCACTAGACTACAGTTGAACAAATCTTTTGTGACCACATTTTTGAGGATTATATATGTCTTACCCAAATCAGTATTCAACATTCACCATGTTGATACTTACATGTAGTATGCACATAAAATATATAAATCATAAAAACAACAACATATTATATTGTTGTTTTTATGATTTATATATTTTACTATTACAAGCACAAAACCTTAAAATGCCTTGCACTTTACACTCTCCTCAGGTTAACTTAACTCAGGTTTCCCAGACTTCAATATCAGTATATTTCATCAAAAGAAGACAACAGAGAAGCTGTAGAAGAGGCTCAAGATGTTAAAGAGTTGTGACTGTGTGGGTGAGTCACAGGCCACATCATTGCTTTTCTTATCTGGTCATCCTTGTCCTTGGTGTTACTCAGGGCAGGGCACAGATTCCTGTCGACCAGACTGCTGAGGCGCCTGCTTTATCTTTTAATGGCAAGTCTCAATGGCAATATTATTCTCTAGTCAGTCAACCCGGGTGTTGCGAGACATGCTGTATCCAACAAACCCCACTAAGCGTTCTGTCATTTATTTTGGGGGAAATAAAAATCGCAGTTGACATTGAACATCTTGAATTATTTTAGTTGTTAGCAGTATTTAGGTTTGATTGATTGATTGATTGAAATATTTATTAACAGTTTGCAGAATTACAGTACATTTCGAGCACAAACTCAATACAAAGGCTGTTAACTGAGTGGACGACCCAATTAAGCATTACACTTGTTTACATCAGGGTCCACCATGTTCAATTCATCAAAACATTTAGAGGTAATGTTTTTGGACCAGCCACATATACACGGGGAACAGTTTGAAAAGTTTCTCTCCCTTTGAGGTGTTTCTATATCATGTTAGGGACATGATAGGTGAGGTGACCATAATCCTATGTTTCAGCTCCACCCAGCTGATGCTGCTCAGATGGTCATGATGAGCGCTCAGGGTGTGGGGTGTGTGGCATTTAGGGCTTTTTAAGTGCCTTGCTGCTCAGACAGGGACACTTTGACATGTAGACATGGGTGGGCCGGGAGGTGAAGCGGTTACCTTCTGATCACCAGACAGCCTCTGCCCACTAAGCGATGGCCCCTTGCAGCGTGATAAGAGAAATGATAAACCAAAGCCTTCTGTGTCACAAAGATGGGCGTTTGACAACTGTCTGTATGCTAAATAACATTTAAGGGCAACAGCAGGTAGAGCCAGACACTGAAGGCTCTTTAGCAGCCATGTGAACACGACTGCATGGGCATGTTTGGAAGGCCAGAGGACTACATCACCGGCTAGTGCACGGCAAACCTTAACAGGTTCAAATGGATAAATATATTACCAGTGGACTGAGGGGCTGCCTTCACGAGGACGTCGCGGGCTGTTCCCCGCCTAAGTTTTGTGAACGATATAAAACTTTACTGCGTCTACATTGCGGTTATGTTAATTATGTACGACGTCCACTCGAGACCGGTAAACTGCTTCGTTTTCAAGATAAAGATGCAGTACACATGGCTGGCCTGTAGATGGCCACAAAAAAAAGAAAAAGCTTATTCTAAAGGCTATATGAAAGCGTTGGTATTTCACACAGGTGTTGCCAAATAACTAATTATCTTGATCAGATGCGCATATGCGTCATATCAATTTAATGAGCAGAGCAGTGCTGCTTCTCTCTCTGAGTCTGCACACACTGACTGACCAGCTAAAGTGTATGCCTACTAAACCATAATATATGACAAACCTTGGATTAATTCTTCTGAAAACAGCAGCAAGCACAAAGTAAGTGTGTGAGAGAGAGAGAGAGAGAGAGAGTGTGAGAGAGAGAGAGAGCGAGAGAGAGCGCGCCCCTTCTATTTTTTAACACGCAGCATCTCTCTCTCTCTCTCTCTCTCTGTGACTGTGACTGCGACGCGGTCAATAATATATAGCATAAATAATAGGCCAAATATAACACTTTCCCTCTATCTGTGATCAGCTCCTCACACACAACTCCTCTCTCGTGCATGCCTGCTCAATCTCAACAACGGTTTGCATGCGTGCGGGCTGCAGATCGGCTATTTTTGGAGAAGAGATTTATAGACATTATGTGCAAATATAAAATAGCTGTGATACTTATATGTAAGTGGTTATGGTGAAATAAACCATTAACACTGGTTAGTTTGGAGGGGCGAGGGGACTATGACATCACCGTTTCAGCAAATTAGGCGGCATTCGCTGTACACACGGAGACGTGAAAGTCGCGTCTCCAAACTTTCCCACTCTGGAAGGTAGTTTCAAAATTAGCCGTTAAAGTCCCCCAAAACGCCGTCTCCGTGTGACAAAAAGGGTAGATCGGCTAATTACTTGCCCCAGAAACACCGAATACGTCCTCGTCTGTACAGGCCCTGAGTGTAGTTGATTAACCTCGTACAAGGCTTCTTTGACTATGCATGCACCTCATGGTACCACAGCACCTCAAAGGCCCTTAAAACTAGGCTCCAGACTTCCCAAAACAAACTGGTCAGGCTCCTACTTGGCCTCACCCCCCGAACCCACCTCACCCCTGCCCACTTCGACAGACTGGAATGGCTTAGGGTCGACGACAGAGTACAGCATCTTGCAATGGGTCTGGTCCACAAGATTCGATACTCCACCAAGATACCCATGTACCTGTCTAGATACTTCCTTAATGTTAACGAAGTCCACACCCACAACACCAGAGGGAGTGCAACGAACCATGTACAACCCAGATTCGGCACAAACAAGGGACTAAATTATTTTCGCTCCTATGCCACCAAAATGTGGAACGCCCTACCAACAGTCATTAAGACATGCGAATCCCTTGACTCCTTCAAAACCGCTCTCAAAGAGCACCTACGGATGGCTGCAATTCGAAACTGGCCCCCGTAAAATCTGAATCCCCCCCACCGCCCCCCCGTTTTTCCCTCACTGTATATGTTTCTTTTCCCTTTTTACCTCCATTATGATGAATTCCTGTTCTGTTCTTTGTCTATATAGAAGTGTCTATTTGTACGTCTCTAAATGTTTTGATGAATTGAACATGGTGGACCCTCTTGTAAACAAGTGTAATGCTTAATTGGGTCGTCCACTCACAGTTAACAGCCTTTGTATTGAGTTTGTGCTTGAAATGTACTGTAATTCTGCAAACTGTTAATAAATATTTCAATCAATCAATCAAAAAAAACTAACACATTAACTATACACGTTTGCCTTCTTTTGTAACATTTGCTGAAATAATAATAATAAAGGTTGTTGATTGGAAAGGATTCCGGCTGTTTCTTTCATTAGGTTAGACCACATTCATTCATCACATTCAAAACATGGCTTCTTAAAAATGAAACTATACTATATCTATGTGTTCTTTAGTTATCTGACATCACCATGTTGGAATGATACTCCCTACAGAGCAGTGAGCTAACATCAAAATATTTATCTTTGTCGTTTTAACAGGATGAAAGGAGGAGGAGATAGCAAAGCGAGGAGATATACTTCACTTGTACCAGCCGTCGTGCAGCTATGCAGGATGGCTGATGTTTGGTGACCTTTGACATCCAAAGTTGCACCCAGTGATCTTTCCTTAAAACACCCGTTCTCAACAAGAGAGGGGGTCCCCAGCTAAATGATTGATAGTTACAGTACAGGAACCAAAAGGGCCGTTACGGGTCGGGTGTGTAACTCCCCAACCCAATGGAACCAAACCATGTTGGTTCCATTTGTACACACTGAGCTAAATGAACACTGAAGATTTTAACTTGTGGATTAATTGTGGTCCCAGAGACAAACTTTTATCAAATGCATGCAGGACTGTGGCCTATTGCATTTCAAACTGGGGGTTTGTGAAATTAATCAACACATCCGTTGCACACATTGAAGTGTGTGTGTGTGTGTGTGCGTGCGTGCGTGCGGTGTGTGTGTGTGTGTGTGTGTGTGTGCGTGCGTGCGTGCGTGCGTGCGTGCGTGCATGTGTCGAGGGGAAGGGGAGTTACCATGCTTGTTGCATTCAGCGATCATAGCTAGAGGGAGGGATGTATACAGTAATAACAAAATGGAATTGTTGTAAAATTACTCCTGGTTATTAAAGACTGAATGAGAGGGTGGGATGTATTGTATTTGGTGGTGGAAGTCCATTAATGACAGCCATCTTGACCTAAATCCTGCATTTTCAGAAAGACAAAGGGGAAAGCAATTCAAAAGCGTTGACGTATACTTATAGCAAGTGAATACCTTATACCTATATGCCCAAAGACAAAGAGGAAAGCAATTCAAAAGCGTTGACGTATACTTACTGTAGCAAGTGAATACCTATATGCCCATGAGAGTAAGAGAAGAAAATAACATAAAGAAAGCAACCGAAAAATAAACCAAAGAAAGGTTGAATTTAAGCCCTTTGGCACTCCTCTACAGTATATGACTGTAATTACACACGTGTTCTTTGATGGACTCGATAGGCTACAATCTACAGTAGGCCTACCTGTTGCTACCTTTTTGGCCATGCACCCCCCTGTCCCGACCTAGCTGACGCACCCCCCCCCCCCCCCCCCCCCCCACATGGAAATTTAAATTAAGCTGTATAGACATTTATTTCCTTTTTATCCACATATATGCACATATATGAACCTGAATATGGCATACTATATGCAGCATAGGCTATATTCTGCATACTTGCCATATATTGGAATAATATGTTAATATATTTAAAATAAAACCATAGCACCACCATTAGCCTTTTCATGTCGCGCACCCCCTAGAAGGCGCTCGCGCACCACAAGGGGTGCACGCACCACAGTTTGGGAACCATTGCCGGATCTGATGAAGAAGCTCTTTCAAGTCAAACATTATGGTATGTAGGCATTACTTAATGGAGAAAAGGTTACATTATTATTTGATTCCCATTATTTGATTCCCATTCTAAGTGCCCATATTGTATGGTTATAGAAATATACATATGAGCTGCCACCAGGGCCATCCATAGAGCAGATACAGAAGAAGAGACACCTCACCTCATAAGACATTGCATAATTAAGACAATTTGTGTAGCTACATGTTTTTAATGCCAATCTAAGAAAATATAATAAAAAACGTTTTGAATTTGATTTGCTCTTGCTTACATGGCAAGGCTTTTCTGCCTTTATTGATACTGTAGTATCAAGTGAAGATAGACAGACAAGAGGGAGAGAGAAGGGGAGAGACACGCAGCACAGGTCGTCATAAACTACACTCGAACACGCGACCCGCTGTCAGGCCAGAGCCTATGAACCACTTGGCCAGCGGGCGCCCATGGCAAGCTAAATTCTTTGCTTCAGTTAAAAACCTCAGTGACACATTTCCGATAACAATTAAGGACTATTTTAGACAAATAAGTAACCATTATAAATAATTAAGACAAAGTATAAATTACCATGTTAAGATATGTTATTGTCTACTTTAGGAAACCTAATGATGAAAAACAATGAATTGTACATTGTATAATAACTGAGACAAATCTTACTAATTCATTGCTTTATACTCACATTGTATTATCCATAAGCTATGTTATTGTCTACTTTAGGAAACCTGGTGATGAAACATACCAAAGTGTCTTATCTGATCTGAAACTAGACATAATAATCTTACTC
Organism: Electrona antarctica; assembly: GCF_951216825.1. Taxonomy (NCBI): domain Eukaryota; kingdom Metazoa; phylum Chordata; class Actinopteri; order Myctophiformes; family Myctophidae; genus Electrona; species Electrona antarctica. The sequence continues at coordinate 51,033,371 of NC_136808.1, read as the reverse complement.
ATTCATTGCTGCATACTTGTGGTTTTAATTGTTTTCCCAAAGTGTAAAGGAGCCCACTACGCCCAGCATTATCCCACCAGTTATATTCCTTGCTGTGAGGAGGAAACCATCTAACTCCATTTTTTAGCTTTTTGATTTTTTCTTTGCATAAATCAGTGCTATTGACCACCCTTTACATCTGTCTGTCTGTCTGTCTGTCTGTCTGTCTGTCTGTCTGTCTGTCTGTCTGTCTGTCTGTCTGTCTGTCTGTCTGTCTGTCTGTCTGTCTGTCTGTCTGACTGACTGACTGACTGACTGGCTGGCTGGCTGGCTGGCTGGCTGGCTGTCTGTCTGTCTGTCTGTCTGTCTGACTGACTGACTGACTGACTGACTGACGGGAAATGCACTTTTATTTTTATTTATAGTAAATGCGACCTGTGGTGGTCGCAAAAAAAATATATATAGTATTTTTAAGTAGAGAATATACTGATCTGAAAAGTAAACAATTTTGCTGTCTTAGTTTGTATCTTTTGACTGAAGAGGAAAAAAAGACCATGTATGCTCATATCCTCATATGTTCGGTTGCAGAAATTTACAACACATTTTAAGCATTTTATTTAAAGCTGCATTATGTAGATTTCTTGTGAATAAATTGTATTTTGTCCACAATTGGGGTGGTTGTATTTGGTCATCCTGCTCTTCTACGGAGACATCTAGATACGGGGTCTGGTTTGACAATTAACTGCCGTTGACCCAACACTATTTCTGGTTTAACACTGGTTTAACACCCCACCCTCAAACAACTGCACTGGCTTCCTGTCAAGTTCCGCATCAATTATAAACTCCTCCTTCTCACCTACAAATGTCAAAACGCCCTGGCTCCACAGTACCTCTCAGGCCTCCTCCATAAACCTCCTGTGACACGGAACCTGCGGTCCACAAATTTGGACCTCCTCTCTGTCCCCAAGGCAGTCAAGCGAACCTTCGGGGACAGAGCGTTCAGTGTGGCAGCCCCCACCCTGTGGAACTCTCTTCCAATAGAGATTCGCCATGCTCCAACACTGGACTCTTTTAAGGCTGCCTTAAAAAGACACTTATTCTCTCAGGCTTATGGCATATAGTTTTTGATTGTTGTTGGTACATTTTGTAAAGCGTCCTTGGGTTCATGAAAGGCGCTATATAAATTCAAGCTATTATTATTATTATTATTAAACTTACATTTCTACACCTGACCAAGCAGGCAGGTACTTACTGTAGGTTCAAATTCAGGGTACTCTTAAAATCCCAACATATCCTTTGGATATTCCCAAAAAAAGAGTCTGGTGATGACTCACTGCAGCCAGACAATGCATGCACCGTCCATGGCAGACATGCTAGAGCTTAACCCATTTTGGGCGGGAACCCTTTTTGGTGTTAGCATCATGTTATGCTTTAGCTGTTGAAAAATAGCAGATCTACAAGCTCATAGCGCTTGTAGGTCTGCTATTTTTGAAAAATCGAAGAACCACTGACATAGAAACATAGCTTTTTCAGAAAAAATCCTGTCAGGATGTAGAAGACATTTTTAGAATCTGATCTCAGGTAGCAAAGATAATAATCAGGAGGAATTCAACAATGAATAGACTGAAGTGAGGGGGGTTCCCCCGAATGAATGTTTGTCTTTGGGTTGATTAGATAGAATCAATTTGACAACTAATAGTGCAAACAAGCTCAGAAGACGGGTCAAAGTTACTGTAAGTAACCAGTACCAGTCACCACCAGTAGTAGGTAGACCTTTACTACTGGTTTAGCAAAAACACAAAAGTAGAAATTCTATTGCTTATTATTGAATATTTTATACAGTGCTGCAATGCCACAATGGCACACCATAAGACAGTCAGACGAATACACAAGACACAAGTAGTCAGAAGACAGAAAAAAAAGTTAATGCAGAGATCTATAAATAGAATGTATTTGATCATACATTAGTTCTACATTGTGAGACATAACACCATCTCTCATGTATGAGAATGAGATGGGTGAGAACTACAGCGGAGCCAGGAGGAGTTCCCACCTGAGATCAGATTCTAAAAATGTCTTCTACATCCTGACAGTTTTCTGAAAAAGCTATGTTTCTATGTCGTTCTTCGATTTTTCAAAAATAGCAGACCTATACAAGCTCATAGCGCGCCACTCGGTGGCGCGCTATGAGCTTGTAGATCTGCTATTTTTCAATAGCTAAAGCATAACATAATGCTAACACCAAAAGGGGGTTCCCGCCCAAAATGGGTTAAATGTGAGAAAGGTAGGTTTGTCTCTAAAATAATGACAATATGCAATTTTAGCCATGCATTTCTATGTTCCTGTATCTCTTCATCATCATGGATCATGCATAAAACTAGGCTATTATTGATGCACCAGTATGCTTCATGCATGAGGGAACACTAATTCTGAGAGCCCACGCTTAACTGCCCAAAATCACTTTCACCTAGAAAATCCATTCACATTTTTTATAATTCAGCTGACTGTGGAGACACATGCTGGAACTTTTTACTTTGAAATGTTTTATAGTTTCTGAGTTATTTAATTTAAACGCCAAATGCATTCTCAATGGCGAAAAAAACAAACTTTGGCACCACGTGTTAAAAAAAATTCTTTTTTTTTCAAAGACGTCCACAGACGTCTTGGGCTATGCACGTTGCGCAATACCCAGGACGTCCACAGACGTCTTGGGCACAAGATGTGTAAAATAAAGATGCCGGAATGCATGCTGTATCTTTCCATCACCATTATTGTGTAATCAATCAAAATTGAACAAAGGATTGTTCTGAATAATGCCAAGAGAATTGTACATACATTCATACCAGATTCATACAGGCAAAGGCTAATAATAATAATAATAATAATAATAATAATAATAATAATAATAATAATAATAATAATAATAATAATAATAATAATAATAATAATAATAATAATAATAATAATAATAATAATAATAATAATACATGAAACATGATGCAGAGACTGACATCAACTATATCAACACTGGATATTTTTTAATTTGATGCAGCACTATGCCAAGCCTTTATTCAGATTTGGGTGTTACCAAATAAACGTGCACACAGAGACACCCTCCAGAGGCTTCTCTTCCTTTCACCAAAACAACCTTCTGGAGAAGAGAAAGGACATCCTGAATGCTCAACATGTTTGACTTTGTCAACTCATTCTCTGCAAAGACGACCATTCTAAACAGGAGAATATATGTCTCAGATTACCATTGTCAAATTTTAACACTTGACCTTCTCTGCTCCTGCCTCTTCTCTGGTTACACGTTGTGCAGCGCTGCCATGATTTTATTGACAACAATGACTGCCTCTAACAACAGTTAGACTGCCTCTAACAACAGTTAGACTTGTTAGACTGCCTCTAACAACAGTTAGACTGCCTCTAACAACAGTTAGACTGCCTCAAACTGCCTCTAACAACAGTTAGACTGCCTCTAACTGCCTCTAACAACAGTTAGACTGCCTCTAACGTAGACTGCCTCTAACTGCCTCTAACAACAGTTAGACTGCCTCTAACAACAGTTAGACTGCCTCTAACTGCCTCTAACAACAGTTAGACTGCCTCTAACAACAGTTAGACTGCCTCTAACTGCCTCTAACAACAGTTAGACTGCCTCTAACAACAGTTTGCCTTCTCTTGGATCACATGAAGATTGTTGAGTGACTGAAAAATGTACCTTTCTTTAACCACTTTAACTTGTCATCCCCATTTTGGGCATGTCAGTAAAATAATTCACAAAATCAATCAAAAACAACTGCAGATCCTCAAGGTCACAACATGATGCATTGTTTACTGTAAATCGCTCTGGATTAGGAGCGTCTGTTATAGCCTAAATTATGAATTGTGAGCTTGTAGATCAGCTACAGTTGCAATTTGAAATAGGGCTATTGAGAGGTTAATTTATAGACATGAATTTAAAGCGACTGGACGTGATCTGCACATTTCTTTCAGGTTGAGGGAATGCACTAACTCTTAATGTTATTTAACAGAGTTATAGCTAATCCAATATTGACAGAAGCTCCACAATTTTAACTGGATTTCACTGAGTGGTAGAATGAAACTTTATCTCATAAAAACAGCAGATGGGTAAAATAGCCAACAGTTAGGTGGTATTATGTTCCCTGTTCACAACTTCACACCAATTATGTCTGAAAAATATATTAAATTAGAAGATACAAGAGCCTGTCATTTCCCAGAGAGAGAGAGAGAGAGAGAGAGAGAGAGAGAGAGAGAGAGAGAGAGAGAGAGAGAGAGAGAGAGAGAGAGAGGGAGAGAGAGAGAGGGGGGGTAGGGGGAGAGGGGATTTTGAACCTACAATAAGTGTAATGTTTGGAGCAACCAGGCTCTTCCCCAGACCTCAGAAAGTCTCACTGCTCAAAATGTCACCATTCCTGCAGATTTTAAGCGATGCTATTTGGTGTACAGATTTTCTGTCTCCATTTCCCTATATTTTTGTATCCAGCACCTCATCCTTCGTTATCATTCCAACAGTGTAACCGCTTCCGCACATGTGCAAGTGTGTGTGTGTGTGTGTGTGTGTGTGTGTGTGTGTGTGTGTGTGTGTGTGTGTGTGTGTGTGTGTGTGTGTGTGTGTGTGTGTGTGTGTGTGGTTTTTAGGGTATTGGTGTGGAGTCTGTGGACATGGGACAGACGGTCGCGGGCAGATCGGCAGAGAGGAGCTTAAATAGTGAATGCATGCATACATTAAGGCATTTCAGGTAATCCATCAACATAAGTCTTCCTAAACGATTTGGGAAGAAAAGCCTCAAGGCTAATTTAGCCTTTGCCTTCAGAGGCATGCTGAATCTTGGCTGATGATGGATACGGCTATACATTTATACTCCATCGTGCGAGGGTGTCGTTGGCTTAACTCTCTTATTAGGCTGTCAATCAGCAAAGGATAGGAACCCAGGGGCATAAGCTAGACTAATGATTGTCACGTTCATGTTCAAAGCTTGAAATATCCACCAACCAACAACCTCATTAGACATAAGACATCTGTCATGGTAGACGAGTACAATATTTCCTCCAGCTTATCCTTTTGTTCATGTGTATGGATGGAGTAAAGACTTATATCTTTCATTTCTAAGTAAATTCTAAGTATAGGTCAAAATGCATACTGTAAATGCAGTTTAACTGTCTGATAGTCAGATCAAAATATATTTGTTGGAATCTCTCCGACATAAGTTAACATTCCTCAATTTTTCACGATGATAATCATCATCATCATTTTTCGACTGTGGTCGAGATCATGGATTTCACAATGCCACGCCAGACTTTCCGGTCCTTCATTGCCATCCCCAGTTCCTGCTTACTGATGCATGTGTCCACTCCCTAGTGATGACATCAGGGAACGACAGTTTTCTACCTCTGGTCTGCTTTGAGGCAGGACTCCAGAGAAGAAGGGAAGATATAACCTCATTGTCAGCTCTGTAGCAGTGGCTGGCAAACTGTGTTCTTCTGGATCGGACTAGTGAAGAAACACGGGGAAGGTTGCCATATATTAGATTAGTCGATGGGTGGCTCTTCCAAGACAGATGTTGCGCTCTCATTAGAAGGCGGGTGTAAGTGCCATCCAAACGTTTCTCTAGTTTCTTTGAAAGTGTCCATGTCACGGAGCCATAGAGTAGAATCGGCTCAACGGTCGTCCTAAATATTTGTACTTTTAACATCTTACTAAGCTGGGATGACCAGATCTTATGCATGTCATTGCAGGCTGACCAGGCCATACCCTTCCTAGTTTGAACGTCCTTTTGGGAAGAAGATATAATAATAAACCCTCCCTCATCTTAACAAATTAATTGCAACAGATTCAGAATGACTATTGCTCACATTTATCTTTTTAATTTAGTTTAAAACCACATAGTAATCACAAATATGAGCTACTGTGTAAGTGTGTAGTAAAAGAAAAATCAATGTCAACTGCTTGCTGTACTCTACCGCCAGCCTGTGGTGAGAAGTAGAATTGTTGAAGACATTTTTGTTTTGCTTTGATCCAGCAAATGTCTGTTAGTTCTCACTCTATGCCCTATGTAGGCCTACAATACATACACATATTTGCAGTTAAAAGGTTAAAAGGTAACAACATATCTTCAAAACAAATAAGAATATAAAGGGCAACTAAAACAAAAGCTAAACATTTTGTTGTTGCATGAATTCAAAACAGAGGCTTAGCAGACGATAATGTAATATCTGTATTAGTGATTACTTCCCTACACTGTAGGTTTATAGTTTAAGTAAGAACATTATAGCCAGCCTGTGTCCTCCGTGAGGAGGAAGCCCAACAGCCCTCGGTGAGGCCTTTGGGAGGGCCATGCAAGCAGCAAGCGGAACCGCAGCACCATGACCCTGCGGAACCATTGCCCACCACTCCTGAATGAAGTGTCTGGTGCTGGGACTCACCACTCCTGAATGAAGTGTCTGGTGCTGAGACTCACCACTCCTGAATGAAGTGTCTGGTGCTGGGACTCACCACTCCTGAATGAAGTGTCTGGTGCTGGGACTCACCACTCCTGAATGAAGTGTCTGGTGCTGGGACTCACCACTCCTGAATGAAGTGTCTGGTGCTGGGACTCACCACTCCTGAATGAAGTGTCTGGTGCTGGGACTCACCACTCCTGAATGAAGTGTCTGGTGCTGGGACTCACCACTCCTGAATGAAGTGTCTGGTGCTGGGACTCACCACTCCTGAATGAAGTGTCTGGTGCTGGGACTCACCACTCCTGAATGAAGGCCCTCATTTATCAATCGAGTGGAAATTCTGCCCCAAATTCGAGTGTAGGATTCGTAGTAAACCCACGTCGGGTCGGCATTTACAAAGTGATCGCAGACAGCTGTTCCTTCCTAATTTCATTCCTAGCAGTGATAAATGTGACGGCTGAAATCTATCTGGCACGCCCTATGAAATCAAGCCTCGCCCTCGTTTTTGCGACATGAACAACTGCAGTACGACCTTGGAAACCATAGTTACATGACAAAAAAAGTCAATAAAAAAGTCACCCCCCTCTCATACACACACACAGACGCACGCACGCACACGCAACTTGCAAGTCCAACTGGTTTGTTGTAGCCTATCTTAAATAAATAAAGAACGAACACCTGTATGAATTAAATAAAGCTGTAGCTGTAGTACCCTGTCTGTTTCTCCTCTCGCCTCGCTTGCCTTGCTGCCCACACACACACACGCACATACGGGCCGTGGCCCAGTCAGTTTAGAGCTGGCCCAACTTTGAGCCTTGTGCATGCAAATTTCTGGTTAGTAAACCACAGCATGCATGCCGCCTTTGTTTTAAAATGGTTCCCCAAACCGTTCACAGTTCACACTTCACTATCGGCCGGGGATAGTCCCTCCATGCGCCAGAAGCGTACCAGCCCTGGCAGAGTAGTTCTGGAGTATAGTTCCAACGGATTGTGTGCCCCTGGTTTTTCCCTAGTGGGACTGATTGAGGGTAGCTACTGGGACGTAAGTCGGGACTTGATCACTCCCGGCTGGGTCGCCTGAGTGAGGCGTATGATGTTGAGAGACCCGAAACGTTGACCTCAGGATACATCACTGAGGATATACGTCCCAGGTGCATCCATGCGATGTTTTTTTAGTTATAGTTATAACAGATCATATGCCTGTGCTTCTTCCTACAGAGTAGCTTCACATTGATATGCATGTCGATGCACACACATCTTATGTAGGCATATTGATATGCATGTCAATGCACACAGATCTTATGTAGGCATATTGATATGCATGTCGATGCACACACATCTTATGTAGGCATATTGATGTGCATGTCAATGCACACACATCTTATGTAGGCATATTGATGTGCATGTCAATGCACACACATCTTATGTAGGCATATTGATATGCATGTCAATGCACACACATCTTATGTAGGCATATTGATGTGCATGTCAATGCACACACATCTTATGTAGGCATATTGATATGCATGTCAATGCACACACATCTTATGTAGGCATATTGATGTGCATGTCAATGCACACACATCTTATGTAGGCATATTGATATGCATGTCAATGCACACACATCTTATGTAGGCATATTGATGTGCATGTCAATGCACACACATCTTATGTAGGCATATTGATATGCATGTCAATGCACACACATCTTATGTAGGCATATTGATATGCATGTCAATGCACACACATCTTATGTAGGCATATTGATGTGCATGTCAATGCACACACATCTTATGTAGGCATATTGATATGCATGTCAATGCACACACATCTTATGTAGGCATATTGATATGCATGTCAATGCACACACATCTTATGTAGGCATATTGATGTGCATGTCAATGCACACACATCTTATGTAGGCATATTGATGTGCATGTCAATGCACACAGATCTTATGTAGGCATATTGATATGCATGTCAATGCACACACATCTTATGTAGGCATATTGATATGCATGTCAATGCACACACATCTTATGTAGGCATATTGATGTGCATGTCAATGCACACACATCTTATGTAGGCATATTGATGTGCATGTCAATGCACACACATCTTATGTAGGCATATTGATGTGCATGTCAATGCACACAGATCTTATGTAGGCATATTGATGTGCATGTCAATGCACACACATCTTATGTAGGCATATTCATGTTTACTACAGTCACTATCAGGCAGAAACCTCATCTTTCCATATTTCAACCCTTTGTTTTTACATAAATGAATGCCCTACTTTGACATTCAAAAGAGTCATGCTAACGAAAATAACAAGCTCACAACGCGCGTTGCAAGCTTGTAGATTGGCTATTTTTGAGTGCCCAGCTTCATCATCTTCATACAATCATCACAGCTTCCAGACACCAGGATCATTGTGTGTATTCCCTCAAATACAATATTATGTATTTGCACGCATTTTGTCATACACTTTAGTTCAAGTCAAGTAGTCAGACTGTGGGTTTCTTTACAGTCAGTGTCATTAAAGGAACAAATAAAAGGCCTAATAATCAAATTTAAAAGCCTTGTAAGATAGGCCTGAGTCTGAGAACAGTAAACTAAGGACGTTAAACTCTAATTGGTTTAAACAAAGAAAATAGGTTGTAATTTAGGGGGACATTTTTTTGTAATTAAAAATAGCTGTTGTGTTTAGTGATATGGTTAAACCTCAAATCATCTCCTCCCAGACAAAGTGATTGAGTGGATGGATCGATCCAATAAAATGTATATTTGGGAGGAAAGCCCAGCAATGAGTTAACTTACCATCTTTGTTCACCATCTTCTTAGTGCTGATCCTGGACCAGATCAAACAAAACAGCTCAGCTTTGAACATCCATTAAATACTCTCGGATGAAGACGTTTTCTTTATTCTTACTGATCATAATGAATATAATAGAGAGAATATATTTGATATATTTGAATATATATATGATAACAAGTTAAAACTGGGCAGTGGCAAACTCATTAATAGTAGCCATTGAAGAATACATATGAGAATATGGGTTTTTCTATGGTTAAACCACCATATCTACATCAAATATGTCTGATATATTCAGGCTAATAATATATTGCATTCAAGCAGGACATAACATGGTCGGTTAATGGAGGATTCAAAGCCAGAAGCCTTCCAGGCCTAACTTAATATAATACAAAAAGTGTGTTAGTGGAGCATTCACTGCAGTAAGTACATTTGTCCAGTATTTATTGTCGGGCCTGGGTCCTTGGGCCAGGGTCTGAGTCTCTGAGAGCATGCTTTGAGGAAAGCCAGAGCACTGCTGCTCATTCAATAGAATACGCTCACAAGATGACTGCAAACAAAGGGTAGATGTGGAGTCTGGGGACCCCCAGGGGTCCTTGACGACGGTACTCACTTTAACCCATTTTGACCTGGGAACGATTCTATAAATGTCTTCTAAATCCTGACAGTTTTCTGAAAAAGCTATGTTTCAGTCTTTCGATTTTTCTAAAATAGCAGATCTACAAGCTCATAGCGCGCCACTTGGTGGCGCGCTATGAGCTTGTAGATCTGCTATTTTTCAATAGCTAAAGCATAACATAATGCTTACACCAAAAGGGGTTCCCGCCCAAAATGGGTTTTATACAGTACTTATTGGAATTGAAATCTATTTTTTAAAGGTGAAAAATCTTCAACTTTTATTTACTTTATTAACAACCCAATTCGTCTCTTACGGGTGTTCTTGGCAAATATATATATATATTATATATATTATTTATTTATTTTCAGATGGTGTCCTAGTCCTTGACATAAAAATACTTGATATCCACTGATGAGGAGGATAGGACAATACTGGAAAATAATCTGAACTTCAATACAACAAACATACCATCTTCTCGTAGTCAGCTCCTGCCTTCTGGTGCAGTTTTACTTCCACTTGCTTGAAGGCATGTCTTACTTTTGACTTCTACTGCTTCCCTATCACTGGTCATTGGCTTCTACTGCTCCCCTATCACTGGTCCATAGCCTTCTACTGCTCCCCCATCACTGGTCCATAGCCTTCTACTGCTCCCCCATCACTGGTCATTGGCTTCTACTGCTCCCCTATCACTGGTCATAGCCTTCTACTGCTCCCCTATCACTGGTCATTGGCTTCTACTGCTCCCCCATCACTGGTCATTGGCTTCTACTGCTCCCCCATCACTGGTCCATAGCCTTCTACTGCTCCCCTATCACTGGTCCATAGCCTTCTACTGCTCCCCTATCACTGGTCATTGGCTTCTACTGCTCCCCTATCACTGGTCCATAGCCTTCTACTGCTCCCCTATCACTGGTCATTGGCTTCTACTGCTCCCCTATCACTGGTCATTGGCTTCTACTGCTCCCCTATCACTGGTCATTGGCTTCTACTGCTCCATCACTGGTCATTTGCTTCTACTGCTCCCCCATCACTGGTCATTGGCTTCTACTGCTCCCCTATCACTGGTCATTGGCTTCTACTGCTCCCCTATCACTGGTCATTGGCTTCTACTGCTCCCCCATCACTGGTCATTGACTTCTACTGCTCCCCTATCACTGGTCCATAGCCTTCTACTGCTCCCCTATCACTGGTCATTGGCAAAAAGCAGCCCAGACGGCCAGACCTTGCTCAGATGGGGAGAATATGAGAGGTGTAGGATGAATGAATTGGTCAGTGTAGTACAAGTGGTAAAGGTGAAGACAACACTGTGGTGAGAGTGAGAGTGATGGCTGATTCAAAAAGTCACATGTGGCCTGAGTCAAACAAATGACTCTGAGCTAGGTATGACCTAACCTGACTCCGCCAGATGGGGCAGCAGAGCGTACACTGGGTTCCCCCCCTCCTGCTTCTCTGCTGCCCCATCTGGCGGAGTCAGATTAGGTATGAGCAGTGGTGTGATCAAATGGACTTAGAGGATAAATCAGTCATCCCCACATACTCATGAGTCCGTTTCCATCTCCACAATAAATGTGCTTGAAGTTTGAACCTTATATCCGACTCTGACTGACTGTATCCCAGCTGTGTCAGAGGAACTCATACATACGGCAGAGGCAACAATCTATGTAAAGGCATGTAGAGGCAGCAGATGGCTGTTACAGTCCAGGGCTCCCTACATTGAGGGCATCTAAGGTCATATAGGCCTATATCTTAAGGTCACATAGGCCTATATCTTAAGGTCACATAGGCCTATATCTTTAACTAAGCCTTACATTTTGCATAGCATCAGCTCAGGAGTACATTTCCTGTAGTTAATAATAATTAACAGCAGACGAGTTTACCAGCTTGAATTGAAACTGTAAGATGGCTGCCAATTAACAACGGAGCCTTTGTTAGATTTTATATTGCAGTTAATTGTTTAATTTAATAATAAATGGTAAATGGTGCATTTATATAGCGCCTTTATCCAAGGCGCTTTACATAGATTGTGCATTACATTCACCCATTCACACACACATTCATACACTGATTGCGGCGGAAGCCATGCAAGGTACCAACCAGCACATCGGGAGCAATTTGGGGTTCAGTGTCTTGCCCAAGGACACTTCGACATGTAGACAGGAGGAGCCGGGATTCGAACCGCCGACCCATGGATCATTGGACGACCTGCTCTACCTCTTGAGCCACAGTCGCCCCAGCTGATGACAGCTCAAAATGCTGTATTGGTAATTTAAATGCAAAATAAACTTGACACCTTAGCAGAAACATACCCTTCACACCTAGTGATCAGAGCACTAGGTCACAGAGCGTGAGGAGATAGCAGTTCTATATTGTGATAGTATAGTCCAGGGGTGGGCAACTGGCAGCCCGGGGGCCACATGCGGCCCCCACCTTCACTTAATGTGGCCCCGAGGTTAATGTCAGAAAAACTGATATATTGGTTTCAGCTGTTACAATTCTAGACGACAAGTTAGACTACTTCAGTCTAAATTAGTAGGTCATTGCTCAACACAAGTATAATTAAAGGCATTTGAAATTACATGAAAATGTTAATTTTCAGGATCCAAGAATTCAAGATTTCAATTCAAATATAGCAAAAAATAGCCGATCTACAAGCTCAAAACACGCCGCAGCACGACGCGTTTTGAGCTTGTAGATCGGCTATTTGTCGTCAACTAGCAACTAATCATTGCTAGCGTTCCTTCAGTAACAGGTCGTCTCCATGTTTCTCCAGAATTGGAAAATAAATTTCAGGATACCAATTTCATCTAACCAGGGGAGAGAACTCAGACAGGATACAGATTAAACAAATTAAATTGGAAGTGATGACACAAAGAAATGTGCGAACAAAATATTGGAACACTATAAAAATGATAAATTGGATTTTCCACCCATCTGAAAATAAGTTTATTGAAGAGCAGGAGAGATGGTAACCTGACTCCGCCAGATGGGGCAGCAGAGAGTACACTGGGTTCCCCCCTCCTGCTCCCATCTGGGAACTCTCAGGCAGACTTGATGCCCGGCCACAAAACGGCCTGGCCAATCAGCAGCAGCTAGAGGCGGGATAGCTGCTGCCGATTGGCCTGGATGGGGGACCGACTCCTGTTACTGAACAATCTATACCAATGATTACTATCAGAAAATAGTGCTTTAAAGGTTTTGTTTTTAACCAAAAATATCATTCACCCTGCCTTTAAAACTACCGTTATAAATATCACTCACCCTGCCTTTAAAACTACCGTTATAAATATCACTCACCCTGCCTTTAAAACTACCGTTATAAATATCACTCACCCTGCCTTTAAAACTACCGTTATAAATATCACTCACCCTGCCTTTAAAACTACCGTTATAAATATCACTCACCCTGCCTTTAAAACTACCGTTATAAATATCACTCACCCTGCCTTTAAAACTACCGTTATAAATATCACTCACCCTGCCTTTAAAACTACCGTTATAAATATCACTCACCCTGCCTTTAAAACTACCGTTATAAATATCACTCACCCTGCCTTTAAAACTACCGTTATAAATATCATTCACCCTGCCTTTAAAACTACCGTTATAAATATCACTCACCCTGCCTTTAAAACTACCGTTATAAATATCATTCACCCTGCCTTTAAAACTACCGTTATAAATATCACTCACCCTGCCTTTAAAACTACCGTTATAAATATCACTCACCCTGCCTTTAAAACTACCGTTATAAATATCATTCACCCTGCCTTTAAAACTACCGTTATTGCAAGCAGTGGGGAAACTTCTGATATGGTTATGTAAATTAACTGAAAATAGGTTTTAGATTAATGATGAACAAATCCACAAGAGGCCATCATTTCTCTTTATTATTTTAGGATTTTTCATTTCAACCTGATATCAAGCAATTCTGACCACAACATCCTGTTTTCTCCTGAAGGAGTTGGCTATGAGAAACAGTTCTGACCACACCATCCTGTTTTCTCCTGAAGGAGTTGGCTATGAGAAACAGTTCTGACCACACCATCCTGTTTTCTCCTGAAGTACTATGTACCTATGTACTATAGTACAGTACAAGTACTTGGCTATGAGAAACAGCGCAAAACTGCATCAGACCCGGCAAATGACTATCTCCTGTTACAAATTAATTTGTTTGATTGGAGTTTGATTGGAAATCACGACACTGAATGTTGATAGCCATACCAGAGGCTTTACTCTATGGCCAGAAATATCTGATGTTACTCTTAAAGCATTATCTCACAATTCATTATTTAGATCTCCCACAATCCATGTCCAGTCCAGTTACGGTAAATAAAACCAAGGAGAATAGACAGTGTGACACCGCAAAGAGTGCACAGCCCCAATCTCACCAAAAAAAAAAAGTACAATAACCTTCGTTAATAATAATAATATTCCCTAATAATATTCCCTCCTCCGCGTCATCAGTGCCCATACCCAAGGCGGGGTTGGCGAAATGGCCTTTCTGTGTGGAGTTTGCATGTTCTCCCTGTGTCCCCTAGGGTAGGTACCCTCACATGTTCTCCCCGTGTCCCCTAGGGTAGGTACCCTCACAAAAACATGCAGTAATCCTGGTCTCTAAACTACCTCCCATGGCCAGCCTGATGAGTGGAATGGAACTGGTCGAAATAACGTGTTCCTTCCACGTGCTACGTCTGGCTGGGGAAACTCCCCCCTGTCAGGTGAAAAGAAGCAGTTTGGACTCCTCATGCATAGAAGGAAGCATGAGGTCAGTCCCCAGGTTAGCAGAGGAAGTGTAGCGCCCAGGATTACATTAGATAATTGACACTGTGAAAAAAAATGGGTTGCAAAATCGTGGGATAAAGATTAGAAAAATAATAATATTAATACATTGTGTTTTTTCAGTTTAATTCAAATAACGAACAGAAAAATAAATTCCTTTGGTCAAGTAAAAAAAACAAACTGAGAGAAATCTTCCTTTACAAGTCTTATGTCCCTCATTATTCTGGTTGTTGAGGCTCTAAGGCTGCAAAGGAGGTGTCAAGGCAATATGGTTATGCTGCCCCCTGGTGGTCCATGCTGCAGCATGCTGGGAGACAGTGGGGTATACGGGGTAAAGTAAATGGGCATTGAAAGAGTAAGCCTGATCTATACTTAACCCATTTTGACCTGGGAACGATTCTGCAAATGTCTTCTAAATCCTGACTGTTTTCTTGAAAAAGCTATGTTTTTCTATGTCAGTCGTTCTCAAACACTTTCATGTCACTTTTCACGATTCTTTAAAAAATAGCAGAGCTACAAGCTCATAGCGCGGCACCGAGTGCCGCGCTATGAGCTTGTAGATCTGCTATTTTTCCAATAGCTAAAGCATTACATAATGCTAACACCAAAAGGGGTTCCCGCCCAAAATGGGTTAAGTTGCGTGCAGAAATTGAACTGATCTACAGACTCCCCCAATGCATGTTGCAAATGTGTAGATCTGCGCATCATGACACCCACGCTCAACTTCGTATGGATCAAGCCCGCAGTCTGTTATAATCAAAGGGCAGGGGAGGGGGAGTCAGGGTCAGGCTGTTCTCAGAGGGCAGGGGGAGTCAGGGTCAGGCTCATGGATCAAGCCTGCAGTCTGTGTTCTCAGAGGGCAGGGGAGGGGGAGTCAGGGTCAGGCTCATTGCTATAATTGTTGCTGTAGTGACTCCCAGCGGGGGGCTGGTGGTTGGGCAGGTTGTCCAGCTCGTCCACCTGGGGCCCGGGGTGCATCACCACCAGCTGGTCTTGGGGGATGTCCGAGACTGCCGCCGCCAGGTTGGTGATGGACTTGGACTTGACACACTGGAAGTCCACGTGGCGACTCTTACCCTCCTCCTTCTCCCAAGACATGCGAATGAAGGGCCTCTGGACGTAGTTATAAATGACCTCTGGACGACCTCCGGGGCGCTTTTTGACCTTCTCTTTGTAGGTGGGGTAGCCTGCAGGAGAGGACATACGATGTGTGATCGGGGAGAGGAACAATACGGTCTTTGGTTTCCACTGTGATGATGATGATGATGATGACCACACTCTAGTTGAGTGAATAGTTATTTCAGATCATGTAAACAAGGACATGACAATTGATATGAAGTCACCATACCAGGTAGGTACTGGTAGTGCATGTTTAACCAATGCTAAACTTTTTTTCTTTTTAATTTTTATCCCACGATTTTGTAACCCATTTTCACCCCTTTGTCAATTATCTAATGTGCTCTACACACCCTCCGCCAACCTAGTCCCCATATATGGGGGACATGGGGAGAGCAACGGACTTGAACTCATGCTTCATTGCTTCCTTCATGCCTGAGTGTCCAAGTTGCTCCTTTACACCTGACAGGGGGGAGTTTCCCTGGTTCGACGTAGCGCGTGGAAGGAACACGTTATTCCAACCAGTTCCTTTCCCCTCCATCAGGCGCCCTGGCTGGCCAGGGGGAGGCAGTTTAGAGACCAGGATTACTGCATGTTTTTTGTGAGGGTACCTACCCTAGTGGACACGGGGAGAACATGCAAACTCCACACAGAAAGGCCCTTTCGCCAACCCCGCCTCGGGTATGGGCACTGATGATGCGGAGGAGGAAACACGCCGCCTGCAGCACCCACAGCGTCCCGAGCGGGAATTGAACCCAGGACCTTCTAGCTGTGAGGCGACGGCACTACCGACTGTGCCACCGTGCCCCCAATGCTAAACTTTACTTCCAAAACGTAAGTACTTCCTTTTAGTCAAAGTTGCATAATTGTTGTGTTTTAAAGGTATATTCAGTGATTTGAATTAATTCAAATATCACTTATTTTTTCTTTTTTTCTGGATAATCCTCCCTACTATAGAGTGTGCTGACCATATAAGGAGTTCCTCCCTGTCCCCAGTGAGCCCCTGGGGTCAAAAACCCCTAGTTTCAGTTTTGGTGGCGGGTGGCAAAACCTTTATCCAATCAGGATGAGAGGGGGCGGGCCTTGGTGCACATGCTGTTGGCCTGTTGCACTTCCCCCCCACTGTAGAGCGTGCATGTGCACATTTTGTTACCGGGGCGGACTGGGTGGTTTTCCAAATCACCCAAATCACTGAATGCTCCTTTAATCAAATTGAAAGCACAGATTGATTTGGACAATAATCCCCGTTTTAAAGAAACATTGGAGGGGGCAGTATAAAGGGTGGCTGATGGATCTTCCAGGCATTTAACATTTCAACAGAAACTACATACAGTAAGCCGACTCTATCCTAGGATCATAAAAGTATGGTTATTTAATGGTGCAACTCACCTTCAATGCCCAATCTAATTTTCTTCAGTCCCCTCTCCTTCAACACTGATTTGGCAACATCACGATTTTCAATATACTTGAAAAACCTGTACAGTTTTGTGCTGTATATGACTGCAAAAAGAGAAAGAAAGAGGCGCAGCAGGACATTAAAACTTGCTATTAATTGTCAGCATATAGAGCGTCGCAGTCCCGCCCCCTCGAGAGACCCGGAAAATAAATCCCTGTTCATTTTCCTCATAGACTTTTCAGAAAGTATTTATTTAAAGACGTTTACGCCGCGGACAAAGCCAACTCTTGTCGTGACAAAATCATGACAATAAACACAATGTTTTGGGTCAAACAAAGAATTAGAAAGTAGGAAAAAAACAGCAGGTTACAACACTTTTGTCGTTTTTCTTCTTTGTAATTATTTGTTTGGTCCAAAATATTGTGTTTGTTGTCATGATTTGTCACGACTCGAGTTGGCTTCGTACGCCGCTTAAAAAGTCTTACAATAAATACTTTTTGAAATGTCTATGAGGAAAAATGCATTGGGATTCATTTCCTGGGCCTGGCGTCGTCATGAAAGGGGGCAGGACTGCGACGCTCTCTACAGATTCTATATCAAAGTGGGGAGGAGGGTAGGGGGTATATATAGAATTCAAAAAGAGCGGGAAAACATGCTTACTCTGCGAGTACTCTTCACCCATCTGTGGTGGATACTCTTCATCCCAGTCCACCACATCATCATCAGTGAGCACTACTATGTGACACTCCCGTTCTCCATTCTGGGCACTAGCCACCATCAGAGGTACAACCATCTCCTCCAGGTAGAACTCAAACTGCTGCCGTGCACCATCATTAGACAGTTCGTGCATCAGGGCACCTGATAAAAGAACAGATTACATCAGGAAGGAAGGACGCCACTATGAATTAGGGATGTCGGTAGCGGTTAATCTCCCAGCCGGGTAGCCGATAGCATTATCCGGTTAATTAACTGTTGTTGATTTTTTTTTTAATACCCCAAATGTAATATGCACGTAATACACAATTAACGCTGGTAGACGAATGGTATACATTTATGTATGCTCCTTTTAAAAGACAAACAAAAAAAGCAACATTTAACAATACAAATAAATTGTTGGCTTAATTATCAATTTAACCCATTCTGGATGGGAACCCCTTTCCCAACTAAACTGCAACTAAACTGTTGCCTGGATAGAAAGACAACTAAATGAGTTGTTTGGAGGAACACTGTTGGTTTACATTAAAAGGGGTTGAGTGAGCCTTAAAGGACCACTTCACCACTTTTCAACTTCTCTTCCTATAATTGGTCCTAACTAATGTTCATGATAAAATACCACCATTTTTTCCTACTCAGTCTGTGTCTCATAGGAAGGCTGTGGGCAGTTCAGAAACCCGTCCACCAGTGACATCATCGATGGTGAATCCAAGCTAATAGAAACGGCAGGCTTTCTTTTCCTGAAAAGTTGCAATGCAAAAGTTGAAGCCATCGTTCTCACGATAATAAAAAACTAAATATATTTTAAAACAAATCTTGTTTAAAAAAAATCTGCCTAATGATGATGTCACTGATGGACGGGTGTATGAACTGCCCAAAGCCCTCCTATGAGACACAGACTGAGTAGGAAAAAATGGTGGTGTTTTATCATGAACATTAGTGAGGACCAATTATATGAAGAGATGTTGAAAAGTGGTGAAGTGGTCCTTTAAGCGCAACAGGGACAAGCACCCATTGTACAAAATTACTTTACTGAACTTGGTTCATAAGGACATTTTGTCTTATTAACCTATTCTGGGTGGGAACCCCTTTTGGTATTTTAAGCATTATGTTATGCCATAGCTGTTGAAAAATAGCAATCTACAAGCTCATAGCACGGCAGTCTGCTATTTTTTTAAAATCGTGGACATGTTCCTCAAATCTTTTCTGTTTTTAACTCAAATCTTTACTTCCGAGGGGTCCCTGCCTCCTGGATCAACATATTTTCAGATGGGGGTCGGCGGCATATTACATATTATTTTTTGGGGTCCTTGACATGAAATATTGAGAATCACTGATATAGAAACATGAGGTTTTTCAGAAAAAAAATACGTTTTAAAAAAGACTTCAGGCCTAAATGGGTTAAATAAAATGACACATGACGTTCATTGAAAACATAAAGTGATGCAGAAGGGATACTTACTAGGGGTGGGACGATATGGGTTCCTCACGATACGATATATATCGCGATATTAGGCCCTCGATAACGATAATATCACGATATATTGCGATATTTGCGATATATCGATATATTGTATGCAATTTCATCAACGATATATCACGATATATGCAACTACAAAATACTTGGAACTGAAAAAATGCAGCATTTTGTATTCCCACAAAGCTGTTTGGAGACTTTGGACAAATCACCATCCAGTAATTCAGTACTTCTGGTTGCTGTGGAATCTGAGTGGGATTTGCTTTATTTTAGCTGTCATTTCCTCCTTTTCTAAACATGTTGTTCATCACTTCATTATGAACAACATTTCAAATTTCTAAAAAAAAAAAAAAAGAAAAAAAAGGGGGGTTTTTCCGATATCGATTATTTATCACGGGAGGACGTATCGATATATATCGCCATATCGATATTTCAGCACACCCCTAATACTTACTAAGGTCTCGACACTTGATGGTGCTGTAGTCAAATGAGATGCACAGATAGTCACAGGCCTCCCGCAGCTCCGGTATGGAGATTCCATCAGGGCAGCGGATCAGACCAGAGTTGTAGTAATCCTGCCAATTGTTGACAAAATGACTCAAAAGTATAAATATGACATTGTTAGCTTAAACCATTTAGGCCTGACGTTGAAATAAAAAAAAGTCCTCTGAAAGAATATATATATATATATTCAAAGATTTGTGCCGTATTTTCACGATTTTTCAAAAATAGCAGACCTACAAGCTCGTAGCGCGCCACTCGGTGGCACGCTATGAGCTTGTAGATCTGGTATTTTTCAATAGCTAAAGTATAACATAATGCTTAGTTAAAACACCAAAAGGGGTTCCCGGCCAGAATGGGTTAAACCTGCATTAGCTTCCAATCTACTAGTATTCATTTTGTACAACATAATTTTCATCTTCATTTCCTTGTAAGAGTTCTGACATATCAATCATTACGGTTTATTTATACTGCAGTTTAAAATAAATCACATTTTGCTAAAAATGTATCTTTTGTTGTTAAATGGCCAATGTTTAACAGGGTTGTTCTTGTACTAGTACACAAATATAATACAAAATCAGACACTGAACTGAGCGGTGCATGTTTCATGATAAATGCTTTTTTATGTGATGTATGTGTGCTTTTTTGTTCTTGCTTAATGTAAATCGCTCTGGATTAAGAGCGTCTGCTAAATGCCTAAATTGTAAATTGTGCTCTGTGTGTGTGTGTGTGTGTGTGTGTGTTGCAGTGGTCAATGGGTGAGTGCTTAGTGTGAATGGTCCGGCATCTGCAAGGGCCAATGGGTCCTACTAGTCTAAACAGACAGACAGAGCAATTTAAAAGAACGTTGTCCACCGCTCAAAAATAAAAAACAAATTGAGTATGCCAGTGGTTAGTTAATACAACCTTAATTTCTCATGAATCTGTGAGCAGCACTATGAGTTCCCAGATTGATACAACCTTGACATAAAGTTGAAATTGTATTGTGATAATTATGTCACAATAAAATGTGAAGTCCTGTACAAATTCACTGAACAGAATAAGAATTCAAGCACAGTTCAGCTGAACACTGGATATTGTAACAGTTCATTGACATGTTCATAGACCGGCTATTTAGAAACATGTTTCCCCCAAAACAATTGAAAATAGGACTTAAGCGCTTAACCCATTCTGGGGCGGGGACCCCTTTTGGTGTTTTAAACTAAGCGTTATGTTATACTTTAGCTATTGAAAAATAGCACATCTACAAGCTTGTAGGTCTGCTATTTTTGGAAAATCGTGAAAATGCGACGCAAATTCTTTGAATATATATTATTTCAGAAGACTTTTTTTTGTATTTCGACGTCAGGCCTAAATGGGTTAAATCATGTTATAATAGGCCCTCTTGCTTAGCAGCTTATGCACACACCTAAGATTGCCAACATGCACTCTAATCTGGAGTGCCCTTGTACATAAATAATGATCCGTGGTAAAAAAAAAAAAGATAGAAGAGAAGACAATAATGTGTTGTGGGACTGACCAAAATGGCACGGAAAACTGTGGAGCTGATGCCCTCTGCGACCTCATATTCCCCTTTCTCATTGGGCCGTGTGAAATTATGTTCTCTTCCAGATCCAAACATTCTGTTAAAAAGGTAAAGCAGGATACAGTATAATTTATGTCATATTATTCTGCATTTTCTTCTGCTATAGATGAATAGCCTAGTAGCCAAAAAAGTGAACCCGGACATGTTGAGTACACCAACGTTTTATGTTAGAAATGTTTAGTATGGGTCCCCAGCATGTAGAAACTGCCGGATGCTAACTTGCATATGTTGAGCAATTTTCATAATATGTGACCATACCATTAACAACCTATAGAAGGCAAAATATTCAAAATTTCATTATGCTTTATCTAGCATGTGATGTGTCAAACGAGGGGGTTTTCATGATGCTCAATCCATTCCAAGCATTAGTTTTGCAAAAGAAAACACTCATTGGGCTTAAAACGGCCATGCCCACTTGCCCAAATGTGCTGACATCATCAATTTGTGATGACGGTATTGGCCGTTTTTAGCCCAATTAGTGTTTTTTTGCAAAACTAATGCTCGGAATGGATTCAGCATCATGAAAACCCCCTAGTTTGACACATCACATGCTACATAAAGCATGATGAAATTTTTAATATTTTGCCTTCTATAGGTTGTAATTGGTATGGTCAAACATTATGCCAATTATGAAAATTGCTCAACATAAGCAAGTTAGCATCCGGCAGTTTCTACATGCTGGGGACCAATACTAAACATTTTTAACATAAAACCTTGGTGTACTCAACTTTCACAATGGGGCTCTATGGGCTGGCTACTAGACTAGAATGTAATGACAAAATAATTCTAATGCACTGTACCTCCCCAGCATAGTGTTGGGTTGAGCAGTGAAGATGGAAGGGTCGACCACAAAGCGTGTGTTGTCAACAATGAGGGTGACCCTCTCTGAGGTCCTAATACTCCGGGTTCCGACACCAGCGCTCCCTCCTCCTCCTCCGTCCTTAGCATTCTCATATACAAAAACCATCTCTCCAACCCCTAAGCTCTTGAAGGCAGTGCCCTCTGAACTGGACAGGCTGCTGTTCCGACTACTGACCACTCCGCTGCTGCTGGAGCCGCTGGGGGAGATTCTCTGAGGCCGTGGGCTGCTGGCCCTGGACGGTGGGCCACTGTCACGCTCTGGACACAAACAAGCAAAACCAGAAGGTTACGGAAGACAAGTTTCACCTTCAACCGAGTGTAGAGCCAATGTAGTGAAACACATAACTTATGCTATTTCTTACTACCGTGTGACAATTTGCGAAAATGCAGAAAGAATTTGACAGCTAATGGTCGAATGAAAAGGCTAATGGTTTCGATGTTAAGTTAATAAGCTCTTTCATATTGTGCTCATTAGAAAGGTTCTGTCGTTTCTATGATAGGCTAATGGGCAAAACCCATGGTCATCTTACATGTCTTATGTCTATCGATCAGTACTTGTTTTTCCCAACATTCATTCAGCACACTTTACTCACCGCTGTTGTGTTGGCGGGTGGGTGAGGTGACATTTCGAATGCAGGGGGTGAGCTGGCCTTCTCTTTCGTGTGAGGAGTCCCGGGAGCGGTCACCGGAGCGCCGGCGATCACGTGAGCGGTCACAGCCCCCGCTGGCACCATGCAGGCTCATCTTCTCCTGCTCTTCCTCCACTCGAGATGCTCGGGCCTGAGCACTGTGGAGGAGAAGAATGACCACAGTGCAGGACATGCTCAATATCAACGGTGGATATACTTAGCATTCTAACTGAGAGCCAGGCCCCACTGAGCATTTCCATTTACTGCTGCTCCAACAACAATGAAGTCACCCTATTGGCAAACCCACTTTTGTTTAGTTTTTTTCTAATTTTTATCCCACGATTTTGTAACCCATTTGTCACCCCTGTGTCAATCATCTAATGTGACCCTGGGCTCTACACACCCTCTGCCAACCTAGTCCCCATATATGGGGGACATGGGGAGAGCAACGGACTTGAACTCATGCTTCCTTCATGCCTGAGTGTCCAAGTTGCTCCTTTACACCTGACAGGGGGGAGTTTCCCTGGTTGGACGTAGCACGTGGAAGGAACACGTTATTCCAACCAGTTCCTTTCCCCTCCATCAGGCGCCACGGCCATCATGCAAAATGATGGCCGGGGCGATTAAAGACTTTGAGCAAGTATGTCAAAGCTACACTTCTTCCACAGAGTGAATCACTGGTTAGCTTTAGCCATTACCTGAATAGATGAAGCTTCATCAAAAGAAATGCTAGTAGCAATATCATGATATACAGGAGTACACTGTTCCACCAATGTCAAACCTTTTCTGATAAAAGTCTGTTTTTACTCATGTTTTAACTTATATTGTGTATACTTTATTCTTAGTTTATGCCATGTATGCTGTCCTTTATCATCTGTACTGCAATCGCTGTACCTTATTAATATTTTCATTGTTTTATGATAACGTGAAAATGTGGCGCAAGTCTTTGAATATATTATTTCAGAGCCAATGTTTTTAACTAAAATGTTGGTTCTGGGGGGGGGTCCCTGGAACAACATATTTTCAGATGGGGGTCGGCGGCCAATTACATATAATTTTGGGGGTCCTTGACATGAAATAGTTTGAGAACGACTGACATAGAAACATAGGTTTTTCAGAAAACTGTAATTTTGTAGAATCGACGTCAGGTCCAAATGGGTTAAAGTGAAGTCTGCTTTCGAGGCACCACTGGGTTGGACTTGTATCCTTACTTGGCTTGCTTCCACCGAGAATGGACCACCGCAGCCACCTCATGGTGATTACGTGTAATACAAGTAGAGGAAACTAAGCCTTTGTCTATTGACTCTTTGCTGTTAATACTTAATACCCAGAATATGTTGCGTCTTGGCCAGATGGGACCTAGTCTATCGACTCTTTGTTGTTAATACCCAGAATATGTTGTGTCTTGGCCAGATGGGACCCAGTTTTGGCAAAGGCTGATGGATATTTGTGTAAGAAAAAAAATCTATTATTACTCCGTCATTGGCAAACAGCATAATGTTGTGGTTGCAAGAATCAAAACCCTATGTTTCCAAACTACTATACTTTATACTGTAGTTCGGTGTCATGCAATATACACTAGTACTCCATTCTATGGTGTAAATGGTAAATGGACGGTTAGCTCAACCGTCTGGGCACCTAGGCTGCCGAGCCAGCCTGACGGCGTGCCGCGGGTTCGACTCCCGATCCCGACGTCCTTTGCCCCCCCATCTCTCTCCCCATTTCCTGTCAGACTACTTTCATTCTATCAATAAAGGCAGAAAAAGCCCCCAAAAAATATCATAAAAAAAAAAAAAGAAATAGCAGATGTACAAAGTGACATTTTAAAATCTAAAATGACACAGAAGCGTTCCCGGTTTTAATGGGTTAACATGTTGATAATTTTCATTATCAATTATTTGATTAACCTATGAGATTAATACATTTAGGCCTGAAGTAAAAAAGAAAAAAAAAAAAAAAAAAAACGTTCGCTCTGAAAGAATATATATTCAAAGATTTGTGCCGCATTCTTACGATTTTTCAAAAATAGCAGACCTACAAGCTCGTAGCGCGCCACTCGGTGGCGCGCTATGAGCTTTTAGAAGTGTCAGAGATGAAATCGACATGTAAATATGAAATAAATGCTTAAAACATGTAGCTAGGTGTAATGTTAGAGACCACAGAAGTGAACCTTTCAAGCCCGTTTTCTCAACTCGCTGTTTTCTGCAAGACATTACTCTATAAGCCATATCTCCAAAACTGGTGGGCCAAACTGAACAACCAATATGTCAATTTGAAGCTATGATTCCCTACTTTCATATGACATGAAAAAACGAAAATTCAAAAAAATCCAATGGCAGTCCCTCAGTCAAATTTAGTCACATATGTTGGATTGGCTCACCTTGAATGCCTGCAGAGTTTGCGAGGTCGGCTGGTTGTTGTTGTTGTTGTGTGTTCAGTCCAGTTCTCGGCGTCACTGGAGTTGCTATCATATGACTGTAGACGCTCTGCCATCAGTCCAGTCTGGATAGTTCACCCTTCATCATCTACCAGAAACATCCACAAGCAGTGATGTAAAGCAGGGGTCTGTGACCTTTTTTAAATGAAGTGCCATGTTTTTATTTTCCAGATCGTCAGTGTGCCATATCAACATTCATTAATTTGAATGACACCACGTCAACATATTTTGCTTGTCCACAAATATATAGTTTTTCCTTTCATGTTGTTATAATGATCATTAGACTCAGGGCAATAACAGAGTTCAGTTTTAATGAATGTAGAATGCAGGATGTAATTTACACACAAATGTGAGGGACTTCATTTATTTGACATTTTTTTAAATAGTTTATTTTAAAACCAAAAATACTCTCTCACACACTTGCCAGTGTGCCAGTGATCACGCTCCTTGTGCAATGTTGGCACTGGTGCCTAAGGTTGCCTACCCCTGATGTAAAGAACATTTAACCTTCATCATCATCCACAAGCAGTGATGTAAAGAATAGTTAACCTTCATCATCTACCAGCATCATCCACAAGCAGTGATGTAAAGAATAGTTAACATTCATCATCTACCAGCATCATCCACAAGCATTGATGTAAAGAATAGTTAACCTTCATCATCTACCAGCATCATCCACAAGCATTGATGTAAAGAATAGTTAACCTTCATCATCTACCAGCATCATCCACAAGCAGTGATGTAAAGAATAGTTAACCTTCATCATCTACCAGCATCATCCACAAGCATTGATGTAAAGAATAGTTAACCTTCATCATCTACCAGCATCATCCACAAGCAGTGATGTAAAGAACAGTTAACCTTCATCATCTAGACATCTACCAGCATCATCCACAAGCAGTGATGTAAAGAATAGTTAACCTTCATCATCTACCAGCATCATCCACAAGCATTGATGTAAAGAATAGTTAACCTTCATCATCTACCACAAGCAGTGATGTAAAGAATAGTTAACCTTCATCATCTACCAGCATCATCCACAAGCAGTGATGTAAAGAATAGTTAACCATCATCATCTACCAGCATCATCCACAAGCAGTGATGTAAATAATATTGAACCTTCATCATCTACCAGCATCATCCACAAGCAGTGATGTAAAGAATAGTTAACCTTCATCATCTACCAGCATCATCCACAAGCAGTGATGTAAAGAATAGTTAACCTTCATCATCTACCAGCATCATCCACAAGCAGTGATGTAAAGAATAGTTAACCATCATCATCCTCTACCAGCATCATCCACAAGCAGTGATGTAAAGAACATTTAACCTTCATCATCTACCAGCATCATCCACAAGCAGTGATGTAAAGAATAGTTAACCTTCATCATCTACCAGCATCATCCACAAGCAGTGATGTAAAGAATAGTTAACCTTCATCATCTACCAGCATCATCCACAAGCAGTGATGTAAAGAATAGTTAACCTTCATCATCTACCAGCATCATCCACAAGCAGTGATGTAAAGAATAGTTAACCATCATCATCCTCTACCAGCATCATCCACAAGCAGTGATGTAAAGAACATTTAACCTTCATCATCTACCAGCATCATCCACAAGCAGTGATGTAAAGAATAGTTAACCTTCATCATCTACCAGCATCATCCACAAGCAGTGATGTAAAGAACATTTAACCTTCATCATCATCCACAAGCAGTGATGTAAAGAATAGTTAACCTTTATCATCTACCAGCATCATCCACAAGCAGTGATGTAAAGAACATTTAAAACGCTTTGTGTGCCCTTTCAACATTTTCAAACTAGTGACCCAGGGTGCCCAATGTTATTTTTGACATTTTATTTATTTTTTATATATATAAAAAAAGAAAAAATCAAAGACGTCCACAGACATCCTGGGCACCACACAGTGGTAATTCCCAGGACGTCTGTGGACGTCTTGGGCACAAAATGTGTACCATTCACACTGAGCACGCACTATAACGATTAAACTATAACTACACTGTTCACCATTGTATTTGTTATAAAGCTGGTGTGACCTCTGACCTCTGCCATCCACTTGATTTGGAATGATTTTTAAAATTACATTTTTATAGTTATCGTCATAGTGCTGCTCAGCGTGAATGGCCCTTAACTCAAGTACTACACTTTGGTCAAAACGTTCAAAGCACTTATTTTAGCAGCATTGCAATTTCTTGATATATGTTTTTACTTCTACTCGACTACATCTCAGACTAGGCAAATGTACCTTTTATTCCACTCTATTTATTTGACAACTTCAATTACTTTGCGATGTGGCCTAGATTTACCAAATTGGCAATACAGTGGCAGATCTACAAGTTCCACATAATCCACAATGTGTCTCCATCTAAAGCATTGCGAGCTTGTAAATTAGCTATTTTTAATAGCCTATGTATAAAATGGGCATTCTGTACAATGAGTACATTTACTTTAGTGTAGAAGGGAGTTCCAGCCGCGCCTCTAGCCTATAGCAGGCCAATCTGGTGCATCTCAGGAGCAGGACATATGCGAACAAGAAGGCACTGGAGCAGCTCAGATGATTTAGGCCCTTATTTTATTTGTAACAGGGTGCAAGTAAAAAGCGACAACGTTTCGATGTGTCAATTACATCTTCGTCAGGTCATAGCCCGAGGGGGCAACACAGTGAGGCTTAAGTACACACATGGTGCAGGGGGCAGGCCCTTGGTTAACCAATGTCACACAGCCAGCAATCATTAGTTCATACATAATTTTCACGTGGAACCTAACAGTGAGGGATTATCCAGATGAAAGTTAAAGTGCATTGAGACTATACATTTACAGACTATAAATACACAGGTGTAGAAAGAATAGTACAAAAATAGAACATATTTGGTTTTCGAGACAACTATCAAGTTCATATTTAAGTAAAGTGTCAAGTACAAAAATAGAACATTTTGGTTAAGAGAAAGCTGTCAAGTTCATATTTAAGTAAGGTGTCAAATACAAAAATAGAGCAACATTTTTGGATTAAGAGACAACTGTCAAATATGAACTTGACGAAAACCAAATATGTTCTATTTTTGTACTATTCTTTCTACACCTGTGTATTTATAGTCTGTATATTTATAGTCTCAATGCACTTTAACTTTCATCTGGATAATCCCTCACTGTTAGGTTCCACGTGAAAATTAGGTATGAACTAATGATTGCTGGCTGTGTGACGTCATTGGTTAACCAAGGGCCTGCCCCCTGCACCATGTGTGTACTTAAGCCTCACTGTGTTGCCCCCTCGGGCTATGACCTGACGAAGATGTAATTGACACATCGAAACGTTGTCGCTTTTTACTTGCACCCTGTTACAAATAAAATAAGGGCCTAAATCGTCTGAGCTGCTCCAGTGCCTTCTTGTTCGCATACATTTACTTTAGCTTCTTATTTAGATAGATATATATATATATATATATATATATATATATATATTCATATTTTGCCAATACTGTAGAACCTTTGGCACCCTTGTTTACCTTTTTGGTATTTGGGGACATCGGTCTCCCCAAATACAGAAAAGGTAAACAAGTTTCCCGAAAGGGGCTACCAATACTGTTTTACTTTGATTTAAGTAAGAGCTTGAATGCAGGACTTTTACCCTGTGGTATTTCTACTTATACTAAAGGATCCGAGTACTTCTTCCACCACTGTCAACAAGCATTATTTCATATCAATCAATTTCAATAATGAATTACAATATAAATGACAAAACCATATGGGTTGACTAGCAAACATTAATAATAGAGAACATCCAAAATATAAGCTTAGAGTTTACTTAAATAATGCAATGAACGTTGGGCTAAGCGTAGCTCTGATCCATAGCTCTAATGCCTTCATTACAACGGCAGCAAAGGGCATTAGGACTATGGACCATAGCCCTGGTCCAGTGCCAGTGAGAGACTGGCTGTAAGCACTGGACCATAGGCTATAGCCCTGGTCCAGTGCCAGTGAGAGACTGGCTGTAAGCACTGGACCATAGCCCTGGTCCAGTGCGTACAGCGAGTCTCTCACTGTAAGAGACTCTCTCTCTCTCTCTCTCTCTCTCTCTCTCTCTCTGTCTGTCAGTGAGAGACTCGCTGTAACCAGGGCTAATGGACCAGGGCTAGGCTAAGCGTTGTTAAATTCAACCTAGCTACAGTAACATCATAACCTTATGTTGCAGTCTGAGTCTAACGATAAACGGCTGAAGAGCTTCGTTACAAAACTGTGTACGCGGGCAGTCAGTTGACACTAAGTCCGTTCTAACATTTAACGTTATTTATTATAGACCACACAACTCACATAACACAAACAAAACTCACTTTGATATCAATAAACAACCTGCTAAAACACTTAAACAGTCGGCTAGTGTTAGCTATAGGCTAGCGAACACCCACTATATACCCAGCTGACGTCTAACAAAAGTAACATTCAAGGAAACAGTAAATAACTACAATAACTTACGCTAAAATAAATGCAACTGGAGGAATATAAAGTGTGTAAACACCTGTCTGTGGACGGCAGGACGGCCCGTTGCTTTTAGATCTGTCCAAAAAAGGACATTAGTGTTTGTAGCTGCAGCTGGAACTCTCTGCTTATCTCGCGATGGTTGTTTACATGGCTTGTAACTTCCTTCCGGTGTTGAAAATAGCCGACCTACAAGCTCACGACGCGTTGTTTGATTGATTGATTGATTGATTGATTGATTGATTGATTGATTAATTGATTGATTGATTGATTGATTGATTGATTGATTGATTGATTGATTGATTGATTGATTGATTGATTGAAGTAGTTCTGAAATTGAATTTCAGTACATTTCAAGCACAACTCAATACAAAACTGTTAACTGTGCACCCGACACCATGTTCAATTCATCATAACATTTTTGTACAAACACTTCTATATAGCCAAAAACAGGAAAATCAGGTAAAAAGATTTTATGTAGTGCCCTTTGAGAGCAGTTTTGAAGGAGTCAAGGGATTTGCATGTCTCAATGACTGTTGGTATTCGTTCCACATTTTGGTGGCATGGGAACGAAAATAATTGAGTTCCTTGTGAGCTTGTAGATCTGCTATTTTGGTGCCGTTGTGCGACGAAGTATGAACCGGGCTTCCTTTCTTCTTCTACTCCTTAATTATTTTAATTTAAGTTAATTATATTAAAAATAGCATTAATAATAATAATAATAATAATAATAATAATAATGATAATAATGATGATGATGATGATGATGATAATAATAATCATGTGTGTGTGGGTGTGTGTGTGTGCGTGCGTGAGGGAGCGCCTACATGAGAGTGCCTATACTCTGGCTTAATCCATTTTGGGCGGGAACCCCTTTTGGTGTTAGCATTATGTTATGCTTTAGCTATTGAAAAATAGCAGATCTACAAGCTCATAGCGCGGCACCGAGTGCCGCGCTACGCTTGTAAATCTGCTATTTTTGAAAAATTGTGAATATAATAATAATATTATAATAAGGGTAATAATAATAATAACAATAACAATAACAATATTATTTCCATATACAACGCATCGGTGAATACCTGCTGTGAGCTTTTTTTGCATTTTTTTAATGTTTGAAATTGTTTGCATATGTAAAATTAAATCAATCAATTATTCAGTGAAATGTACTATTAATATTGGTATATAAATTAAAAGTATCGATGCTGTAATTAAAAATAAGAGTTTATTTGTTCCTTTTTAAATTGCAGTATTAAACAATAATGCAAAGATTATGTACAAGTGAAGAACAGGCATATTTACTGTAAGACTTTGAAAAAATTGGTCCTTATTTCAAAACATTATACAGTACAACATGGGGGGGGGGGGGGGGGATACTTACAAAAAGGAAGAAGAAAAGAGACCCAGAAATAAATAATAGTGGACACAAACACTGACGTGACTTAGCTGGCCCTAGTCACGTCACGTCAACGTGTAGCTAGTGCAAAAGAGCAAAAGGTATATAGGCTACTTCTTGCTTTTGGCCTGCAAGACCAAACAACAATGTAAACTTTTACTTAAAAGTTAAATTGCCAAATGTATAAAATAAACACTAGAACATTTATAAAAAATGTTAATAAATACATAAATAAAAATAAATAAATACATTGACAAAAACGAGACAAAGAAATATTCAATAATGCATGAAGACAAACAGCTCATCTCATCACAGTCAGGTTTGTTAGCAGCTTTTCTTGTAAGTGTAAGACATAATTGCAGAATGCAGATAACCGTGGTTGTGTTCAACCTAGCTCTGGTCCATATAGCCTCAATGCCCTTGCAACGGCAGCAAGGGCATTAGGGATATGGAACAGAGCTATATGTTCAACCTCACGTTAATGTCAGGTCCTGAACGGTCAAAGGGAAACAGGTCTCTGATCTTCCTTGATTGTTCGTGTTGTGATCTAACATGTGTGACAGTTATGTCCTTTAACTTTTCTTGAAGCCACTCTTGTCTTTCTCCCACTTGCTTGTGTTCCCGAACATTGTGCATCAGCTGCACCTCACTGATTGACCTCTTTCTGTAAGCCAAATAGACAAAACACTTCATTACACACAGCGGGACAAACAAAACATGATGTCATACTCAATATACTACTATACAACATGACTGAAGATAATGATAGGTTACACACTTGAAAATCATTCATATAAATGTAACTCTGATAATGTACAAATGGGCAAATCAACACAGAGTATTTTACTGTAGGCCTACTATATGATATGTTTTTCCAAATTTAAAAGGGAAATTACCTGACTGGTTTTGCCTCCATGTGGAAACTGGACAGGAAGACTATAAAAAGGACTGTGCTCAAGTATCTTGCACAAAACATCTTGATCAGCTGCAAAATAAAGGAGGATGTTAGAAATTAATTATTTAAAAAATATATATATTCCAGTAAATCTTGTCAAACTATGTGTATTTACAAAGATTTCCACACACAAAGCAATATAGGCTACAGTATTCTTACCAGATTTTGTTGAGAATAATGTCGCTTGGATGTAGAAATGGAGTAAGTCTTGTTGATCAGACTTTTGTGTGAGCACTTTGAGAAAGTCTCCTTCCTTTTTATATGTCATAGCCCTCCCCTGGTCATCGATGAGCCACTTTCATTATTGATGGTGATGTCACCCTTTCAATGCTTCGATGGGGACAGGCATGTGCATGACGGCACCTCTACCACAACTCACTACTAATTCAGCTTTCATCACCTCAGACACGAGAACAACAGGGCTCCTGGCATGCTTGTTTTTTAACTGATTGTTTTTGAATGTTTGTTCATTATACTTGACGGTGAGATTTGAAATTGCCATAAGCCTACTACAATACTTGTAAAATAAATGCAGTGAACTTCAATTCAATAACATTGTTGATTTCATTGTTCGTGTCCTGCAAGCGTGCCAAATACATAAGGTCTCGAAAAAGTGCCATTGGGCCAACTCAAAGGGAAAGTTAGTATTTATAATTCCATTGGCCAGAGAACATCACCTTGGAGATAGCCAATGATAATTAGGCCTTTTAATAGATTACATAGTCTAGATATGAATTAAGGGTTATCTCAGTGCAATCACTCCAAATGTCTCGGCAATGATAGCAAAAATGTGTACTAGTATTCACTAGTATTAATTGTTGAAGTCCTGTCATGCATATTGCTATTGTTCAGCAGCAGTCTCCATTGAAACTGCAAATCTAATCTAATTGTAGATTGCTTCATATTTCCAAACAAGGAACCTGTGTGTGTATTGTGACTTCTGCAGTGGTTTCATCAATAGTTTCACTCATCATTATGTCAGTGGAGACAACTTAATCACCACCACTTGAAAACATGGAGCAGGTACCGTATGGTTTTATTTCTAATACAGACACCATTTGTGTCTGTATTAGAAGCATTATATTGTGGCCTACCTGTTCTTTAGATGATGTATGGGTAGTGGACAACCCTGTCATACTGTCACAAGATGCATGAGGTAACCATGAGATACGTTTTCTAAATGCGGCAGAGGAATGGCTATGCCATGACTGAAGGAATATGTCCCACAGAGGGACCTACATATTGCTGTCATAAAGGGCCCCAACATTACACGCTATGCTTTTACAGTGTCTTCTGCCCTTTAACATCCCCTTAAACACAGTTTGTTTCTACAATGTTAACCTTACACCGAATAGGCAGGGAAGATGCCACGCAGTCCCTAAATTGTCAATCAAAATACCTTTTTACTTCTTACATTTTAATATTTTAAATTGTACTCAAAGCTGCAAAGGTCAAAAATAAATGCAAATGCATACATGTGCAAATCTAGAGGTCAGAGTGCAAGGTTGTGCAGCACTCTTGGAGCAGGTCAAGCTGATAATGGAGGAAATATATGCAAAAGGAGAAGCGCCTATGAATATAGTTTGCCAATGCTGACTCGTCTTTCTCTCGGTCCATGTAAACAGGATTTGCACCACCTGTGGCTTCTGCAGGACAAAGATGTTTGCATGCACATACTGTAGCATGCTCAGCTAAGTCACACTGATTATCTCATGTGGTCACAATGTTAAGCATGTCACTAATGGTATGTTGCTAGGATGCCAGCCAGGGGAACTCGACAGGGATTCATGTTAGGAATTGCTTACAAATCATTTACATGGGTCACCCCCATGTCATAATGTAAGCCATGCACATAAAAATAATGCATGTCTCTTTAAACTAAATAGGCATAATGAGATAATTGTTATTATGGATAAAGTCCAAGGGGGAAGCATGCACATCTACAGGTGCTGAACAAAAATACGTACAATGATGCAAGGAGGACGGCAGTACGCACACTGCACTGGTCTGTAGCTCCCAGAAGACATTCTACTGTTCAACCTGTTTGTGTCTTCATCAGGTGAACTGACAGTGACAAAGACCCAAAATGTTGTCTTGTTACCAATAACATTTCTAGTTCTTGGAGCTATAGACCAGTGTGCCTTCATCATCACATTAAGGTTTTCTGGTGTAGGCTATGCTATGTATTTGTATGGTTATTTATTTTTAAATACATGCATACATACATCATACAAACATTCATTCATATCCCGGGTGTGTGTGTGTGTGTGTGTGTGTGTGTGTGTGTGTGTGTGTGTGTGTGTGTGTGTGTGTGTGTGTGTGTGTAATTGTGTATATATATATTAAGGACTTGGTCTGAAATGTTGCTTCTCAGTTTATCTGTCTTTTCAATATTTTTTCATATTTCTTACCGTTTTATTGTCATGTTGCACAAGGAGAATTTGCTCTGGTCCATAGCCCTAATGCTAATTCTGCAGGGCAGAATTAGCATTAGGGCTATGGACCAGAGCTAGGAGAATGCTAAGGAGAATGCACTACTTTAACCCGGATCTGTGTGTTTAAAAGTATGGAAGGTGACAAGGTCACAGCAGCAATGCTTTCCTTGACATCTATAAATGGAGTTAAACTTTTTTCATGAAATTAGGTCACTTGACTTGAATATACAGTATCATGTAACACAATAGGATATTTTTAGATTGTCTTCGTCGCCTCACCTTATCTGTCACCAAACAAACATACATATCAGAATGATATAATTTAAATTCATATTTATAGCTTTAGCCCCAGTTAGAATGAATGACCATTGTAACAATAAATCATGTCATGTCATGACTAACCCTCCTCAAACAGCTAGTCTCATAAATGTCATAATGTAATGTACCTACACTAACATCAATCTATCACATAGGCCTACGGTACTTTTGTGATGCCCCTCTGACTACCCAGCACAGGTGGCAGTCGGTGGTGTCATATTAGAATCTTTGTCCACCCGTTCATGCACACATGGTGTATAACCAGGCCATTCTATAATGAATTGATGTTCACTTTTTGGAAAAGAATAACGAAACCAAAGGAAAACATTATACAGAACACCCACTCAGCTCAGAGTGAGCTGCCTTAGTATTGCCCATCTCTACTCCATCTCTACAGCATTTCTAGACATGCATGATCTTAAAAGAGGCTTAGAAATAATTAGACACAGGGGATAAGGGATTGACACTATGGCAGGTAAATAAAATGTTGGGAGTTTGATGTGGATGTGGAGTTTGCTTTGGAGTTGCCCAAACTGCAAGTGCACATTTGAGTGAGGAGTCAGCTAGACAGCTATAAACACAACATGAGATCACGACACTGGTATCGGTATTCGGTATCGGTATCGGCTAACACAGAAATTGAGGTATCGAGATCGGATCGGAAGAGAAAAATCTTTATCGGGACATCCCTAGAATTTTGTTTTAATTTCGCTGTAATTTTGGGGTACCCCAAAAGAGAGAGGAAGGCAGGCAGACAGACAGTAGTGCACTAATGCAGTTTTACAGCAAAATATTTCACAATGTGCTCTATAAAATCACAGTAAGAGAGATGAGCAATAAAGAAAGAGTAAAGCCACTAATAGTGCACTAATGCAGTTGCCAGCTTTACAGCAAAATATTGGGGGTATTTTGGTGTAATTTTGAGGTACCCAGCCCCCCAAAAGAGAGAGAGAGAGAGATAGAGACAGAGACAGAGACAGAGACAGAGACAGAGACAGAGACAGAGACAGAGACAGAGACAGAGACAGAGACAGAGACAGAGACAGAGACAGAGACAGAGACAGACAGACAGACAGGCAGGCAGGCAGGCAGGCAGGCAGGCAGGCAGGCAGGCAGGCAGGCAGGCAGGCAGACAGACAGACAGACAGACAGACAGACAGACAGACAGACAGACAGACAGACAGACAGACAGACAGACAGCTACTCCTCAACACAGCGTCACTCATGTCTGCAGTGCAGACAGCAGAGCAGAAGCTCTCAATGTTTTAACCATAATTATAAATATATACAATAACTAAACATATATTTCACTTGAATTGGATTGCAATACTTAACAATTTCAAATCACATTTTCTTTTTAAAAGCCCCCAGGCTGCAGCCCACCCTAGCCCAACAGTAAGTCCTCTGCTGTCGCCTCATAGACACCTCATGAAAAACTGGAAAAATACAAACATTGTGGCATTCCCTCTTTAAAGTCTCAATTCTTGTCAAACATATGTGGTGAGGCTCAGAAATCATAAATGTGTTGATCTGTAGAGATTATATTGTTGAACAAGACATATATATGCTAATATGATAAACCGTTGTTTGCTGGAGCTTCTTTTCTTCTTTTCTGAACCATGGCGGTTCTCTTTAATCTCTTTATTCTATTGTAAACACAAATAATCACTGGGTATATAGATGCAATTTACAATCTGTTCAATGGCATAGACTAGAGGAAAACTAATGGAACTATTAAGCTCTGTTCTGTAGCACTATATGTGGTTGGGTCACGTCACGACTAGTTTGCTTGCATATATACAAACCAAGATATGGCAAACAGCCAGGCCTAAGAAACCAAAATATTCAGATGTAGAACAGAAGAGAAATTCCAACATGAAAATGAGGCTTATAATTACTGTGCTCGGGGAGATATGGTATGGGAAATGTTTCTGCTCTCAACACTTGCACTACAGTAATATAAGTGGGTATAGCAGTGGGCCTAGTAGACCTGCACGCACACGCACGCACGCATGCACGCACACGCACACACACACACAGACACACACACACACAGTGTTGCTGTAGCCTATCACTCAAGCCCATACCGAGGCTATTTAGAGGTCAATATTTTGCTTCCTTTAAGTTTATTTGGTATAGGCCCTGATTAAGCCTAAAACATTGACACAATTAAAGATAACCACAACGACTTGTTCATTGGAAAAGTCAATGCAAAACATCCATGAATGTCAGATTTCCAACAATACTCAACTGATATGCATGTTGTAATGGGGAAGCAAATGAGAACATTTAAAATATAACTTTGTCATTTGTTTATTTGTGAATTGTGCATCACTGACAATTATTTGTGCCTTGTGATCTTCACTGATTATTTACTATCCGTTACAGATTCATATTCTCTCCACTAGAGGTCAGTATCCTACAGACACATGTCTTACTCTTACCATGACATACTCAGTCTCCTTTGAATAAGTATTAAATTATAGATTTGATTTGATTGCGAATGTATATTAAGTACAAGGTGATATGGGAAGGTGATAATAACAATTTAAAGAGATCTACAAATTCTTGAAATTGGGATGAAGTGATGAATACATTGTCTTGACATTGTTTCAGTTCATTATAGTTATTTGATTGATTGATTGATTGATTGATTGATTGATTGATTGATTGATTGATTGATTGAACAAACACTTTATTAACATTTTGAAGGAAAAAAAGCACAGGAAAGTACAGTTCAATACAAGGTCTGCTAAAGAGGATTAAAAACCCAAGAAAGCCTACTGTATATGGCTTGTTACCATTGTGGTCCTTCATCAATTCATCAGAACTGAACATTTAATGACATTATTACAAATAATGTAAGTAGTAATGTAATGTAGGCTACTATGCAAAAACATCATATAAACAGTTAGAAATCAAAATAAATAATATGCACAGTATTCAGTTTTTAATTGCAGCCACCCTATTGGAATTGTAGCCACCCTATTGGAATTGTAGCCACCCTATTGGAATTGTAGCCACCCTATTGGAATTGTAGCCACCCTAGGACCATTTGGAAGACATTCTGAGCCCCATGGATGTATAACTATATCCAGAGTCCAGACCCCTTAAAACATTGTGATGATGACATTAATATCCTGATTATATATAATACTCATAATGAGTAACTCATAGGCTACTGTACTGTACAGTCACTCAGCTTTAAAGCCCAATGTTAAAGCATGCAGCACTATGTAGTTTGGTGTAACAGTATCACTATAGCCACTTTGGACGCACGCAAATAACACGGCAGCCAAAGTCTTTGACTTCATTAGCCAAAAGCAAGGACAATTATTTATTTATTTTTGACAGGGACAAAGCTCATTCATCAACATGTCAGTTTTCACCTCAATGTAAATGGGC
This sequence comes from Electrona antarctica, assembly GCF_951216825.1. Classification (NCBI taxonomy): domain Eukaryota; kingdom Metazoa; phylum Chordata; class Actinopteri; order Myctophiformes; family Myctophidae; genus Electrona; species Electrona antarctica. Next base: position 50,994,987 of record NC_136808.1, on the reverse strand, counting down.
CAGAGTTAGCCAAAGCTAATTTCCATCTGTAGTCCCTGGGCAGGCTCTTAAAGACAGTGTATAGTGTGCCAGTACACAACACCATGCGTTGATGCCATGTGTGCAATGTGCTAGCACCCAACACTATGTCCATACAAAAATACAATACAATACAGATAAAAGAATCAAACTTTAAATGCATAAATGCAGGGACCCCCTGCATTTATGCAATGGAGATTGTTATTGCTTATAAAGTTATCATTTTGTGGAACATGATGTGCTGCATTTTTGTTTTTTAATTACATAGTGCTGCTTTAACCCTAAATTGCCATCACCAGACATACCATTATTACCATATACACACACTTAAAGGACCACTTCACCACTTTTCAACGTATCTTCATATAATAGGTCCTCACTAATAATCATGAAAAAATGGCGCATCCCTGTGTCTCATAGGAGGGCTGTGGGCAGTTCAGAAACCGTCCTCCAGTGACATCATCGATAATAATAATAATAATAATAATAAAGCTTTATTTATATAGCACCTTTCAAGAACAAGGTCACAAAGTGCTTAACAACAAAGGGAACACAATAAAGAACACAATAATAATAATAGCAAAACATTGGATAACAGAAAGTGAAAAGATACATACGAAAATACGTAACATTCACAACGATAAAGGATTAAAAGCAGCTTTATAAAAAATGGGTGTTCAGGAGTGATTTAAAACGAGGAACCGAGTCGGCAGTCCTGATTTCCAGGGGCAGGGCATTCCACAGTAAGGGTGCACGGACTGCAAAGGCCCGGTCGCCTATAGTTTTTTTGTAACAGTTTTTATTGTAAGTAGAGCCTTGCCTGAGGATCTCAGCTCGCGGGCAGGCTCTGGCAACCAGTGGAGGGTGGCCAGGATAGGAGTGATATGGTCAAACTTTCTTGCCCCTGTTAAGAGGCGGGCTGCTGCATTCTGGACCAATTGTAGCCGGTGAATGGATTTTTTTTTAAGACATGAGTAAAGGGAGTTGCAGTAGTCGAGGCGTGAGTAGATGAAAGCGTGGATAACTTTAGTTAAGTCGGGGCGTGAGAGGAAGGGTTTGATTTTGGAAATATTGTGAAGGTGGTAGAATGAGGACTGGACATACGATGTGGCTAATAGAAAGCTAATAGAAACTGCAGGCTTTCTAGTCCTGAAAAGTTGCAATGCGAAAATGGAAGCCTAAACATTTTTGTAAAAAAAAATCTTGCCTAATGATGATGTCACTATGAGACACAGACTGAGTAGAAAAAAATTGTGCCATTTTATCATGATTATTAGTAAGGACTTATTATATGAAGATAGGTTGAAAAGTGGTGAAGTGGTCCTTTAATGTTGTGTAGGGGAATCAAAAGTAAAGTTGAGTTAAAAATAAAATATTTGTTTGACAAAGCCATTATTTTCAAAACCTTTATATTAATAATTAATACTAAAGACAAGGCGGCAATCCGAGCACTCAAAAAGTAAAAAATCAGGATAGGGTGGATAAAAATAGATTTATTTATAAAAGTTAAAAGAAGCCAACATGTTTCGACTCTTAACAGAGTCTTCATCAGGGATTTTATTTGACAAGTATCATATTATGTTAAAATATTATTGAATACCGGTATTGAATATGTTAACGATTGCAGTATGAGGGCATAAAGTTTACATGAAAGGAGCACATCACCCATGTTCAACCAAATCTTTGTATTATTGGTTCTCACTGATGCTCATTATTAGAGGGCACAATACTCACCCTGTGTCTCAGAGGTGGGCTATGGACAGTCTAAGGCCTGACTCACACCTTCACAACAGATTGATGTATAGCTGATGCATGAGACTTGTTGACTGTTGCAAGCTCACAATGCATTTCCAATGGGAGTCACATGGTTTGACACAACATTTGTGTTGTATGAGGGGGTGGGGGGGCAGTCGAAACACAGCCGAAAGCCGTACAACACAAATGTTGTGTCAAACCATGTGACTTCCATTGGAAATGCATTGGGGCGGCCATGACACTTACCCTTTGTTTACATCTACCATGCAACATTGTTGTATGCTAGATGTATAGGTGTGAGTGAGGCCTAAAAGCCGCAACAATATCATCGATGGAGATTCCAATCTAAAATAAACTACAGCCTTTCTCTTGCTGGACAGATAGTAGGAAACATAAACCATTGTTCATTCATCAATTGTTTGGTATGCCACCAAAATGTGGAACGCCCTACCAACAGTCATTAAGACATGCGAATCCCTTTACTCCTTCAAAACTGCTCTCAAAGGGCACCTACGGATGGCTGCAATTCGAAACTGGCCCCCGTAAAATCTGAATCCCCCCACCGCCCCCTCCCCCTTCCCCCCCCTTTTCTCCTCACTGTATATGTTTCTTTTCCCTTTTTACCTCCATTATGATGAATTCCTGTTCTGTTCTCTGTCTATATAGAAGTGTCTATTTGTACGTCTCTAAATGTTTTGATGAATTGAACATGGTGGACCCTGTTGTAAACAAGTGTAATGCTTTATTTGGTCGTCCACTCACAGTTAACAGCCTTTGTATTGAGTTTGTGCTTGAAATGTACTGTAATTCTGCAAACTGTTAATACATTTTTCAATCAATCAATCAATCAATGTTTTTTTACTACTGTTCCAAGAGAGGTCAAAATGGTACAAAAGAATGGTACCATCAACATTAGTGAGGATCAATTATACGAAGATAAGGTTGAAATATAGGTGACGTGCTACTTTAGGGCAGAGGCTGAAATGTATTGAATCAATGATTGTAATTTGTAAAACATGCCCTCTGATGGGCAATAGCCTGCAGGTGGAGATTAAAAACTCCATAATAATGGCATGTTATTGAACTGACAGAATGACTCATCTGTCCACATCCTGGGCCAAAATATGTAATGGCTCTATTACTGTAAGAGGCAATTCAACTCAAATATCTATTTTAAAAAGAACTCCCTTCCTGCATGACTAATAATAAACACTAATATAAACACAAAGATTGTAATCATCTTTCTATCACTTACACTAAATCCGCACTAAATCCTTGAATGCCGTTCTGATCGTTTGTACTGCAATATTGTAACATTTTGAGGCTAATCTCTTAAGCAAGACAAATACCACACTGGAACCACTGAATGTCTTGAGTTTGTAAGGAATTCTTCTGTCATCTCTGAGAGATGTAGAGTGCTTTATCTTTCTCGACTAAAGGATACACAATGAATAAATCCATGAGAGTAAAGGCCTATAAAATCAAGGGCACATAAAGGTGAGGGAGATTTAATATCACTTCTCAGAGGCCTAAACATAATACATTAAAGATTATTCAGAGAACAAATTCACTTCTGCATGTTGTTGTCTCTTACACAATCTCAAGAACTGCAGTTCTTGAGATTGTGTTGAAAACCTTTGCTAATCTTTGAAAAATGTAACAATTCTTAGTTTAAACTGACATTTATTAACCAGAAAGTGATGATATAATAATAGTTTGATATTACACTTCTAGAAGAGATTCCTCTTTTTCATATCCTGGCAGCCTCAGGGACAACCATAACCTCATGGCCACTGAAATTTAATTCCATGCTGTCGAGTGGCCATTGATTTATTTTATCAGTGGACCTAATCTTATGGTGGTACCTGGAATGTGAGGCATTGAAGAGGTTGATGTGAAAGCATAGCAGGATTTCTGAGTGCTTCTGCGACTGGCTTTGGGCAAATATTTTTCATGTTCACAAAAATTAAATGTAGGCCTAATGTCCATGAGAATTACAATTACGAGTCACTATTTCTGAACAGATTTATCCCTTGGAGTGCATGCCATAGTTAATACATGACTGAGTTAATCATTAGTTAATTAAATCCATAATTAAGACTGCCATGTGTCCTGATTTCACTGCGGCTTCGCACTGCGTTGTCTGTGCTAAACCTCAAAGCAATGAGCAAATCTAAATGTGTCAGGGTATTCAGGAGGACTCAAATGCAGAAAATAGCAGGCAACAGGCAGGATGCAGATAACTCAGTCTTTACTTAATTTCTCAAAAGGCAGAACAAAAATCAATACCATAGGTATCACATAAAAGGCAAACAAGGCAAGGCAAAAGGCAAAATCCAAAAACTGGCAGTCAGCTTCAAAGTCCAGGATCAGACAGGGAAACAGGAGGTTCAGGCTGGAACAGAAAACAGGAGTTACGACAAACTGACAAATGGAGATGTTGACTTCACTTGCTTAAATAGCCTCAAACTAATTAGAGCAACAGCCAGCAGGTGAGTAGAAACAGGCAATAGGCTGAACACTGATTGCTAGGAATGCAGGGGGGGCGTGAACACAGAGGCCAGGTCTAGGGAGGATTCCTGACAAAATGCTACGCTTGAGTATCAATTAAACTCTTCTCTCAGTACCGAGAGGTGTCTTTTATCTTTCCCAATAATAAGGACATTCTCTAACCATGTATTATCGTATGATGAATATGCTGCTGTTGACTGCACACCTATATTGAGGTTGCAATGATCTTGCATTGTGCATCTCAATAGTTTGTGCACATACGATCTGGTAGGTGAGTTCAAACTAAAACTAAACATGAGTGTTAACAGAGTGTTAACTCGAGAGTGTACACATGGAACCGAAAGGACCCGTAACTCTCCATTTGGTTCCAACACTCAACGTTACATTAGATTAGAACTACGGATTTTACTGCATGGGCAGCTACCCAATAATTAAACAGTAATTAAGGTCACTTCAAAAGCTTTGGTATGGCAAATGACCTGTTATAAAAGCTGCTATTATAAAAGACCAAAGACTCGACTAGACTCAAATCTGATAATGATGTGAAAAGCCTTTTATACGCTACAGCTATTCAGAATAATGTCATTGTTGTGCAGAAACCTTGTATCCTATTTGTTCAAAACTGTTCAAAACTGTTCAAGGAAATGCGAAAAATAACCTGTGTTCAAGCAGATCACATGTAGTTATTATTTAGTCACAACAAAAGCTCTGATTAATACTTTACATTGATTCAATATTACTTCTTTTTTATACTGAAAATTTCAGATTTAAAAGCTAGATTGGCTACTTCCACTACTTTTGTAATACAACACATGCATAAGTATGAAATAGGACTTTATATATATACATAAATACAGAGATACCTGTAAGTTCCTGCCTGACAGCAACAATATGTGGTATTATTACTATACTTTTTGTCAGGGCTGCTATGTCCGACTTGAAGGGTGTCCTTTGTGTTAAGTATGTCATTGTTTTAAAATACACCTTTTAATACACATGACAATAGAGGTGCGCATGAAAATGTGTGCGTGCGTGCGTGCGTGCGTGCGTGCGTGCGTGCGTGCGTGCGTGCGTGCGTGCGTGCGTGTGAATTGGGTGGTAATAGTACCTCTATTGTGCAGGGCTTTCAAATTGTGTGTGCAAGATTTGCATATCCATGACCAGCACAGGTTGTATTTTTCCAGCTATGCTTTTAGGGACACTGGCAGATTGGCAGATTTTGTCCATTTCAGGGGGATGTGCAGTGCACTCTCTGCAGTGCAAACACTAACTGAACCAGGGCATCAGTCTCATTATTGGACACATGAATCACACAAGCAATATGATGATCTAACAAGTGTTATAAAACTGATATAGTTCTGCTGCTCCTTGATAAATGCTCTATAAACACACACCTGTCGTTTACATCAGCATTCCCACATCTGTGATTTGTATATTCTTTACATTTATATGAGAAATAGGCCATGCCGTTTCTCCACAATGACTCATTTAACATTTACAGTATCTAGTTAGAGGGAAGTCCCCTTAAATGTTGAAACTTGTTTGTGCAGGCAGTTGGGGGACTATAGCCTATACTTTCTTGCAGAAATTATTATTGCAGGGAAATAATTAAAAACTGTTTTAATTGGGATATGTCTATGCTTTTCAAGTTGCCATGGTGATCGTTTTATAAAAGCTATACGCTTTCACAAGGTTTTACAATGCTGCTTAGCTGTTCTGAAATCACTGTAAACTTCCTCTTGGGGATTAGTTTGCAAAGGCTCTCTCAGTTGTGACTGAAAAAATGCTAAGCTACCAAGAGTCTTTGTAGATGCAATAATATGCCATGAGACATACTGCACACTCTATCCTGAAAGTGTGACTTCTCAAGTACATTTGACTTTTCAAAGCTCTTTGCTATATCTCTGAAGTTAAGCTCCTGCCCTTCCGGGCACCTTTTTTTTTTCTTTTATCATTTTTATCCCACGATTTTGTAACCCATTTTTCACCCCTGTGTCAATTATCTATTCTAATGTGATCCTGGGCTCTACACACCCTCCACCAACCTGGGGAGAGCAACGGACTTGAACTCATGCTTCCTTCATGCCTGAGTGTCCAAGTTGCTCCTTTACACCTGACAGGGGGGAGTTTCCCTGGTTGGACGTAGCACGTAGAAGGAACACGTTATTCCAACCAGTTCCTTTCCCCTCCATCAGGCGCCCCGGCTGGCCAGGGGGAGGCAGTTTAGAGACCAGGATTACTGCATGTTTTTGTCTGGGTACCTACTCTAGGGGACACGGGGAGAACATGCACCTTAAAGACTAATTATATATTTGTCTCTTTTTGGCCATTCACTTAGCTTACAACCAACTGACTGGTCTGGTGGCAGTACACAGTATAACTTGAATAAAATGTCCTTATCCCAAAAACTATGGCATTGCAATGTGCAACTTGCGTGTTGACACATTTGACACTATGACAGTCTATCTCAGGGCTCTCTGCAATAAAATGGTAAAAAAAATGAAATGCTTTGTTTTATACAGGAGCTCTGGAAATGGCTAATGTCTATTTGTAAATTATGTCTCAGGGTGGATTATCTATCTGACAGACTTTTTAAGCTCTATTACAGGTGCAAAGAGCTACAAGTGTTTATGAGCCAGTAATAGAGATCCCATGTGAATAAATTCTGTCTTTCCTTCTCAGGTTGCAGCTTATCGTCATTCTGTGTTTGTTCTGCTACGGAGAGACATACGGCTCCCCAGAGCCCAGGAAAACAAAGGCGGGTCATCCACAAAGCAGCTACGAGCCTGACAGGTCTGTGCATAACTTATTCCTCCTCTGTCATTTCAGAGTGTGCATAGAAATCAAAGTCAAAAGTTAACTTCCATGCATGGTTTAGATTTCCAGTATTGTGCAGGAGGATGCTAAACTCTTGGCTCTGATCTGCATATGTATCTTTCAGAGACAATAAGTGTGTAACTGTTTTACTGTCTTCTTGTGCATTGTAACTTCCCTCACAGCTGTTTAATTCATCATAATTATATTAGTGATGGTTGCTCCAGGCCACAGCCACACAGCTGCTATGTCAAATGCTAAATAGAAGGATTTGTAATACCCGATGGTTTAGAAGCAATTGCGAGGACTAATGATTTGTTTTCCATATTTAAGGGGGAAGAGTGAGGGAAATAAAGAAGTTATTAAACGTATGCTCTGGTTTTCCAGGTCTTGAACAACCTGGTCTGAGATTGAAATGATGAAAGAAAAAGCAAATCATGATCTTCTCTTCAAGGTATATTCAGATTATGAGATACCAGCCATACTGATATGGAAAGTTCCTGATTCTGTAAAATGTTGTTAGAACATTCGATGCACCTCACTGTGTATAGCAATATACAGTCTATCAGCCTATCAGTGGATTTATGACTTCGGCAAAATATTTGACATGATCTGCATAAGACTTTTGGAACACACCTCAGTTAGTCAGTTATACATTAAGTTTGTATTATACATTCTTTCCTAAAAAGTGCAACTTTGCATCTACAAAATATATCCTTTCCACTGCATACATTAGTCTTAAGGTTGAATTTAATGAATGGAAAAACTGGCACTGAAAGCGAAACAAGCCTTTTTTCCAACCAATGAATATTTAATGGAGAGAAAAGGTTGCTTTAATAAAATACTATACAGACCAGTCAAAGAGATGTTGAACCAAAGAGTCTTCTGGGAGGCTGCTGCCTTTCTGAAAGAAAAATATCCACCTGTGAATAGTAAAAAGCATAATAATAATAACAAAATAAAAATGACAATAAAGCAGAGACAGAGAGAGGAGAAAGAGAGTGATAATTTACTTTACATGTATGGGGATTGGGGAAGGCTTGAAATAAACTCTATTTGTTTTGCTTTAATAGTCTATTGCGAGAAGGATGCAATGAAATTAGTCACCCATGGTAAATAGTGCATTTATATAGCGCTTTTTTCCAAAGCGCTTAGATTGTGCATTACATTCACCTGTACGATTCCCATTCGGCTGCCGGCCACTCTATCCCTGAGCCACTACCACCCCTAGACTGTATAGGCACATGCAGTATTGTGCTTGCAATTATATAATATACATAATAATAAATAACAATATGGGTAATACATAATTATATTTTACCCACTTAGACCTCTCGTATATACCTTTCAATCGGGAGCTACCTGGGGAGAGAGTATGTTTTGCACTCCGTCCGTGTGTGTCATGTCCGTGTGTGCGTGTCCGTCCGTCCGTCTGTGTACAGCTAATCTCCGGCACCGTTAACCCGGTCGATGCCACATTTTGCACACACACTCCCTGGATGCCAACATGAACCTCTTCCCCAAATTGTCCAGAACGGCCTGTTATAGCACCACCAGGAGGCCGACTTTTGAAAAACATTTTTTTTTATATATCCCGCAAATCTCTATAGTCATGTGTTCAAGACGGATGTGTCCGATATTTCATCCTAATTGGCTAACATTGGCTTTCAAAGTTTGCAGGATTGGCCCATTTTGAACAAAATGCCTCAAATCATGAACGCAGCGTGCAATTTACGTGAAATCTTTCACAGACTTTCCTACTAGGCTGAGGAATATATCCCACCCTTTTCACATTGGGCTGTTATAGCGCCACCAACAGGTGGATTTTTGCAAAACACATTTTTGGAACAAAATGCCTCAAATCAAATCATTCAATTGCCATCCAAGAAGAAACGCATTGGCCTATTATAGCGCCACCAAGAGGCCACAACTTGACCTGCCCTGGTGGAGACCTGTGCCCCGAGGGGCACTTTATCTATAGATATTTTTGAATATGAATTTGATGGTTTTCAGAGAACTTAGGTTAGGTTTTAGAAGGCGTTTTTGGAATCTGCCTCAGGTCTAAATGGGTTAAAAGTACAGGTAAGACGTACAGTACACACTACAGTATAACTCAAAAATCACACCCAGTGTGAGTAAACGGTGTCTACTCTGTTTGATGAGTGTGTGCTGGTTTTCAGGCGGACTAACTGTATTTGATGTGTGGGCGCTGGTATTCAGATGGTACTACTCTATTTGACGTGTGGGCGCTGGTATTCAGATGGTACTACTCTATTTGACGTGTGGGCGCTGGTATTCAGATGGTACTACTCTATTTGACGTGTGGGCGCTGGTATTCAGATGGTACTACTCTATTTGACGTGTGGGCGCTGGTATTCAGATGGTACTACTCTATTTGACGTGTGGGCGCTGGTATTCAGATGGTAGGCCTACTACTCTATTTGCTGTGTGGGTAGAGTCCTACTACTCTATATTTGATGCATAGGGGCTGCTATTCAGATGGTACTACTTTATTTGCTGTGTGGGTGTGGCTATGTCCTACTACTCTATATTTGATGCATAGGGGCTGCTATTCAGGCGGTACTACTCTATTTGCTGTGTGGGTGTGGCTATGTCCTACTACTCTATATTTGATGCATAGGGGCTGCTATTCAGGCGGTACTACTCTATTTGATATGTGGGCGCTGGTATTCAGATGGTACTACTTTATTTGATGTGTATTTGCTGGTATTCAGACACTACGCACTCAGTTTGATGTGTGGGCGCTGGTATTGGCAATGCTACTCTATTTGATGTGCTGGTATGCAGGTGTGTGTGTGTGTGTGCGTGCGTGCTTGTGTGTACACACGCACACGTGTGCAGTGCAAGCTTGAGTGTGTGTACGTACATGCCTTTATGTGGCACACGCTAAAACCATGCACATGCAGCCGCAATGGGGAGAGTGCATGTGACTGCATGTTAGAGACAGTACTTTCATCTGTCTTATATACAAAATGAAATATCTGAAAATGGCATTTTCTGAGATTACCCCATGCACACACACCACACTCATTCACTCTTCAATTTATGTTGAACATGTGTACATGCGTATGCGCGTGCGTGCGATACTTCCTGTACATTTTGGTTCCAAATCACTGTGAATCAGAGTCAATCCAGCTACATAAAGCATGTGATAGGTTTTTATTGCTGTCTAGAGGAAGTTATTCCTCTGTATTATTGAGGTAAAGAATAATAGACACTGGCTAATCTACTTCCACATAATGTACTTACTGGGCAACGTACTGTAGTCACTACAGTGTAGCCTAGTGTGAATTCACCTGCTAGGGGTTGATGATGAAGCCTGTCAATATTTTCACCAGAATCTTTTCCAGGATTTAAATGGTGAAAGGGTAATCTATGTATGTTCTTGTTATGCCCTGTCCTTGGGTGGCACTAGGGGCAAACATCACTCCACCATTGAACCAAAGTAAAACTCAACAATAATGTTTAAGAATACATGCCATGGGGCCTGGGCCGTGGCCCATTTCCAATCGGCCTACTGTCTATCCCTCTATAAAAAAAATGTGAAGATACGCGTGCATCCACTTCCATGTTGAGCCCTGCATTCAAAGCTCTGTATCTCAGAAAGGACATTGAGGGGGCCGTTTCTGGTGAAAACAATGCTTTTCAACGGGCTGTAGCAGGTGGGCTGACACTCGCGGTCAGGGTTTTCCACCGCCGAGTGGGACAACAACAATCGGTCATGACACCACACACAGCAGTTTGTCATTGTAACATCCGGTTACGGATATTTGGCTCTTCAAAGTATAGTGTTACACGCAATACAATCTTGGCAATACGCTATCGAGGGATTAATTAATGCTGGCGTAAATTGGGTTTTAATCACCTGGTCAGGTCGTGTTATTTTTTGTCCTACACCACTTCAGCAAAGGCTGCGATTGACTAACAGCTGTGATTGGCAGTTGTTCCTTGTTCTTTAACCTTAACCTCACAGAAACTATGCCCAACCATAACCTGACAAAAGGTAAAACGTTTAGCTAGAGAGAGGGAAGGAAGTAAGAAAACATAAATGAAAAAAAGAGAATTAAAGAAGAAAAAAATGAAAAGATATCCTTAATAGAGAAGATAGTGAATTCGGATCATACTGTATGTGGCTGGTGAAGAATGGGTCCAATTTATGTCAGTGAGACTACTAGGGCATGATAGGAATCTATTATACTCTGTGCTCATGGTCACTTCTCCATTGGAATTGGAATTGTTGCTGCTGGTCTCCTAAGGGGGTGGGGGGGGGCACCCATGTGACACAGATGCAATAAATCAGTCGAAGATGGACTGTCTTGGTCCTACCGCCTTTGACAGGACACGTGTCCGTAAGAGTTCTCAAAAGTATATCAAATTAATATCCCAATTTATAGGTGCTGTAAGTGATAGCTTATGTTGTGGCTAAACTAAAAATATCTTATGAAAAGGTTAAAGCTCTATCTATATTCTATTAGTAATCATTGAGTGTTTGTTCAGTCTCACCGTCTCTCCAGTTCTTTAAACTAGACAGAAAATAACTTTTCATGTGGGACACCAATTTCATCCAATCATGAGAGAGAAACCATTTATCAGCTTACATTCTGTGTCCCGGCAGTCCCACATTTTTCTGCTCACTTCCAATTTTACTTGTTTAGCTTTTATCCTGTATGAGTTCTCTTTACTAAATTGGATCAAACCTGAAAATGTATTTTCTGTTTACTAAAGATTTGAAGAGAGAATAAGAGGCCGGTTACTGAACAAATGCTCCATAGCAATGATTATAGAAATATAATATAGAGATATCACCTTTTTTTTTTTTTTTTTTTACAAAAAAACTAAACAAAAAGCATATCACATACAGCACCTTAAAGTAGACTCAAAACACTCTAAACTCAACCTGAGCATCTAATCACAGATTCAGTATTAGTTCATGGTGTTTCCAAACCTTGTTCCTCTGTGCACAATGATTAATTTGCCACCAGGAGATGACAAGCCTTGAAATGAGATGAAGGGGGATTATCTCATGAAAGGACATGCATATTCCTGACACAGGAACAATTGAAAAGAAAAAATATATTTTTGCACTTGGCATAACATCAACGATCATAGCATTGGTCATGCATGCTGCCTCGCTCTTGTTCCATGAATGTTTCACTAAAACCTATGAAACAATTTGATCACAGCTGTCAGAGAGATTATTACACATTCCATTTGATGGCAAAATCCTGGCATCTGTGATGAGCTGGGTTTGTGCTGTAACTATGATGTATATTTAATAAAGTGTCCCTCTTCGTCAAATACTGGGACACTAAGTTTTACAGCAAGAGAATACATTTACGTTTCAGGGCAAGAGGGATTTATTGTGCAGATCAGAGGTCTGTGCTATTGGTGGGCGATAACAATGGTTCTCTACATGAAATGTATACTGACTCAATATGGTACTTAAATGTGGATTATTTGTTGACACAGCTCTGCTTAATGACACAGCTGGACAGTGACGGGAAAGAGAGCCCATAAGGGAGGAGATGAGATCATAACATCAAACTAGGGCTGGACACATCAATATATTGATACTGTGATTTGACACTATAGATTGCAACCATTGCCCAAAGATGTTGTGTCAAAGATGTTCAGAAATAGCAAGAATAGCTGATCTATAAAGCCCAACGCGTCACAATGTGACGCCTTGTGGATCGGCTATTTTTGCTCAAAAGATCTATCGATTCATTCATGAATAATGGGAAGCGAGGGAAGAAAAAAAAGAGAGGAATTGGATTTCATTATAATTTCAGGGCAATCATATACAGTAGATGCTGAAATAATAAATAGCTCATACAGTAAGTATGAATATTTCTGAATACCAGCTTGAATTTCGGTTCATAAATAGTTCAGTATATGCTGTGAGTAAAGAAGTCTGTTTACTGTTGTACTGTTGTAGTGTGCAGGGTAGTTTGTGTAACTGTAGACAGATGCAAGTGATACTGCAAGAAATATGGGTGTACTTGGGGTGATAATAATGACTGTAATCTGTTTTGTAATGTCCATGTGAACTCTGTATATGCACTACAATCCAACAGTGCCTCTACTTCTTGGGAAGACTTTTTGTTTGGGTTTAATTGGCAGGTAATGGTGTTATTTTATCATGCTGTTATAGAGTATATTATAGGCTACATTATGGAATTTCAGCTTGGTTTTTGGTAACATACCGTATAAGTCTAGTTTACCCAGGTAGGGCCCAGGTAGGGCCCAGTTAGAGCCCAGGTAGGGCCGGGCCTTAATTTCCGGGCCTGTTGAGAACTCCGGGCGCTAATACACTTTGGGGCGGGTCCATCTAGAGTTTGAATGGACAGGTACCGTATCAGTCAAAAGGGAGACATGGAACAGAAAGGACGGTGGGGTTGGATCAACATATCGTTGCTGTCGGGAGGAAACCTCCTAAGTCCATTTGGGAGGTTTTGGATTTTTTTTTTTGCATAAATCAGTGCTATTGAACACCCTTTACGTCTGTGTGTTGTTTCATAAATCAGTGCTATTGAACACCCTTTACGTCTGTGTGTTGTTTCATAAATCAGTGCTATTGAACACCCTTTACGTCTGTGTGTTGTTTCATAAATCAGTGCTATTGAACACCCTTTACGTCTGTGTGTTGTTTCATAAATCAGTGCTATTGAACACCCTTTACGTCTGCGTGTTGTTTCATAAATCAGTGCTATTGAACACCCTTTACGTCGGCGTGTTGTTTCATAAATCAGTGCTATTGAACACCCTTTACGTCTGCGTGTTGTTTCATAAATCAATGCTATTGAACACCCTTTACGTCTGTGTGTTGTTTCATAAATCAGTGCTATTGAACACCCTTTATGTCTGTGTGTTGTTTCATAAATCAGTGCTATTGAACACCCTTTATGTCTGTGTGTTGTTTAGAAAATATTGAACCAATGGAAAGTAGTAACTAACTCCACCACCTCTCCCCCTGTCATGGAAGTCATTGACAATATATAAAGTCACAACACCAGCTTTGATGAGGCAGTAGGCTATTGCTTTGTTTTCAAAATATACGGTTTTCTTAATTTCCCGAAAAATTTACATTTTTCATTTCCTGAAAAATGAACATTTTGGAGTTAGATGGTTTCCTTCCGACAGCAGAGATATGGAATGTCAGAACAGGTCAGCTCCATGGAGATCAAAGGTGGCTCTGGATGGCACGCTTCCCCTCTCTTAGTTAGCCGCACATTTTAATTGTTTAAGTATTCTGCTCATACCTGTATCTCTATATTAGGCAAGTAGGAGTGGGGCTGAAAGCACACGCAGGAGCGTGTGCCGCCCATAATTGGTGACGGAAGGAAACCTCGTATCTCACCTGGAACTCAGCTGGCGTTGGACTGAGACGTGGACGGGAAAGGAAACCTTGTATCTCCAAACAGCCGCCTACAACTTAAAGGTATATTCAGTGATTTCACTTAATTCAAATATCACTTATTTTTTCTTATTTTTTGGATAATCCTCCCTACTATAAAGGGTGCTGACCATATAAGGAGTTCCTCCCTGTCCCCAGTGAGCCCCTGGGGTCAAAAAACCCTAGTTTCGGTTTGGGCTTTGGGTGGCAAAGCCTTCATCCAATCAGGATGAGAGGGGCCTTCATCCAATCATGATCGAGTGGGGTGGGCCTTGGTGCACGTGCTGTTGGTCTGTTGTACTTCCCCCACTGTAGAGCGTGCATGTGCACATCTTGTTACCGGGGCGGACCGGGTTTTTTTTCCAAATCACTGAATGCTCCTTTAAGGTCGTAAGGAAAACCCTTTCTTATCGTCACTTGGTTGAATTAAAGAAGAGGCACTCGATCCCAAATGATTGATAAGACTGTATTGAAGAAACTATACATTATGAGCGTGGCCGCTCTCCTGTGTTGACGTTTAAAAGAAGGATATTTAAGTTCAGTTCTACCTTAAAGCCTGTGAATGAAGACAGAGACTTTGGTTTAAGCAGAAGAGATTTTATTTGCCCAACCCCCCAGCCGTTTAAACCTGTGAAGCAGAAACAAAGAGGCATTGTTTGATTAGAAATACCTTACTCTAAGTACTTACCGCCAGCCCTGTCTAAAGTACTCTAGGATAAATGCTCACCTGACCCTACCTCAAGAGGCCATGCTACATACTTACTCGGTCCTAGCTTACCTGGACGTATCCGAGTAGTACTCCAAATACTCTACCGCTTCCTGTGGGGAGAAACCCCCCTCCCCCCAGAGCCCACCTTCCAGGAGGCGGCGAGGACGGCTTCCTGGAACCTAGGGAAAAGAAGAAGAAAGTTAGACAGCCCAGACGGGAGCCTTGAGGGCCCAACTAGCTGTACTGTACCTGTAACCTCAACCTGTACCTGTAACCCCAACTAGCTGTACTGTACCTGTAACCTCAACCTGTACCTGTAACCCCAACTAGCTGTACTGTACCTGTAACCTCAACCTGTACCTGTAACCCCAACTAGCTGTACTGTACCTGTAACCTCAACCTGTACCTGTAACCCCAACTAGCACTGTACCTGTAACCTCACCTTAACTGCTCTGTTCTCATCCTCTGCAGTGTGAAGACCCCTGGAAGAACACACACACAATGGCTGTTTGATCTTGCATACTTGTTTTCTGAACAAAAAGTGGCGATTATCTGATTTTGGTTCAATAAAAGAAAGGGCGCCACCGTGTGTCAAACCTTGGTCCTGCTGTCTCTGTCTATCGACTTGTATCAGATGTATACATGTATGTATGTCGGTGTCCTCCAACAGCCAATAAGGGACCACCATTCTTGGTGACATAACTATATGGTACGTACGTTTCAAGGTTGGTATAAGGTCAATAACGGGTATAAAGGTTTTAGAATAGCAGAGAGCTCTAGGACTCAGAGCAGCAGTCGTACCAGCAGTGGTGAGTGCACTTCATGGCGCGCTCTGCTTGCGCACAAGTTGGCCAGTCGTACCCGGACAGAGAGCACTATAGGGACTCAGAGCAGCAGTCGTACCCAGACAGCAGCAGAGAGCTTTAGGACTCAGAGCAGCAGTCGTACCAGCAGTGGAGAGTGCACTTCATGGCGCGCTCTGCTTGCGCACAAGTATAGGCCATATACATCATAGACATATATACGTAGACGCCCTTTCCGGCTCTGAGGCGCGTGTCACCAATTGAAGGCGGAAGCATTAGCGCAAGCATTAGCGCAAGCGGAAGCTTGTCAAGCTTCCGCGTGCGTAACATAAGTCCCGGAAAAGACGCGCTGTGATTGGCCAGTAGTCACTTGAGTGACAGCGAGAGACATGGAGGAGTCACATGAGTGACGTCACTTGGGCAGCGACGCAGTCGCCTTCAGCAAATGCCTTCAGCACTTCTAAATAAGAAAGCTGCGGAGAACTGTTGCTTTGTGTTCACTCTTTAATGTTTTCTGTTAGTAATCTAATCCCCCCTGGCTCTGATGTTGTATTGTTAATAACTGTGTTGTTTGTGTTTGTTTGTTTGTCTTGTTTTGTATTGTAATGTATATTGTCATGACTGTTATAAAGATTTGTTAAAAAAAAAAAAAAAAAAGCCTTCAGCACTGCACTTCCGCCTTCATTGGGATACACGTCGCTCCAATGAACTGCAGCGGCAAATGAGGCATCTATTTCTTATAATATCTATGATATACATGGCCTACTTGTGTACAAGGCGAAGGTTGGCAGCTCGAGAGAGTGCATTTCTAGTTACATCAGCAGACAGACAGTCATTTGGTTTTTCTAAGCATAAATATGGATGAGGATCTGAATGCAAGCACCAATGATTATGGACAGAGCTTTGCCCAGGCTTGCACCGTCCGTAGGTAAGTCATGCTTGATTATCTCCACCAGGCCGAAGGGATGAGGAGAGTATGTTTTGCACTCCGTTTCTAGTTTATACTAGGCCTATATTGTGTTTTTGGGCAAGATACTGTACTTTTCAAAAATGATTTTTTGAGTGGTGTAAACCACTCCTACAACTGGCTTTGTTAGTCTGTCTGTCTGTCTGTCTGTCTGTCTGTCTGTCTGTCTGTCTGTCTGTCTGTCTGTCTGTCTGTCTGTCTGTCTGTCTGTCTGTGCTCAAAACATTAGCATGGTTGCTATGTTCACCCAGTTCACCCGGGTGTGATTTCATTACGTCAGACATGATTTCATTACGTCAGACAGGCTATATAAGACCTTACACCACTCAGTTCACACGGGTGTGATTTTTTTAATAACAGGTCGGTGTCAAAGACCTGATGAGGTCTCATTGATAATAGGGGATGGAAATGAAGATGTATTCATGAGTATACATTGCAGTAGGCTACCACAGGAAACAAAAGTATGAACCATTTCTGTACAGCAAATGAAGCATGCTGGAGGCTAAGGAATATTATGCTGATTCAGCCATCAACCTGAGTAACCCTAAAGCCGAGGCTTGACTGTATTGAATAATTTATTTATTTAGCTTGTTAGAGTGTAATCACAAAACTAAAACTGGAGCACTGTAATTTGAAAAACAATCTGAATATATACGGCAGCTGTGTGTGTTTGTGTGTGTGTGTGTGTGTGTGTGTGTGTGTGTGTGTGTGTGTGTGTGTGTGTGTGTGTGTGCGTGCGTGCGTGCGTGCGTGCGTGCGTGCGTGCGTGCATGAGTGCGTGCGTGTGCTGATGCAGCCTTCCCTATTCGCCACTGAAGGGGTGCAAAGGAGTGGATGTGCAGAGGAAATGACATTTTAAAACCCACCTGGTCCTCTGCTTTGAATCATCGCATTCTTTGCAGAGCGCTGCGCTGCTTTAATGGATATAAAAGCACTTTTCAGTTGTAGTTTATTTTTTTAAGATTATGTCTCCAAGCGGATTATTCTTTTTGACGGAGCACTGGTTTGTGAGGTCCAGATCCACTAAACCCAACACATACTGTCGTCAGCAAATTCAGCAACTATCAGTAAATGCTCTTGTGAAAATATTGTGTTTACAACTTTTTCTCATGCTTGCAGTCAACAGAGAGAAACCCATAGCGGTTGCTAAAAGTTTTGAAGTTGCTTCATTACGGTTTTCTTCGTCTAATCTGGCAGTAGTTATTAAATAATACATAACTAGAAAATACTGCTCCTGAAGAAAGTGTGGGGTCACTTCAAGGCAAAAATGTATAGTATGAAAAACAAGACAGATCGAGTGGCAAATCGAGTGTCAAAATGAGTTTAATGTTGTTCAATGCAATCAGATTTTTGGATGTTCTGTATTCAGTTTGGATGTATGGGCTCATTGGGCTGTCAACTTTTCAAGGTCAGACGCATACTGGCACTCAGTATGCGTTCCCACATAACTTCCAGGTATGACGATGATGTCATGCGCATACCTGTCAAGATCCCAAGCAGTTAGCTATCCGTTTGTCTTGGTTGTGTCTACTTGTGTGTGTGAGCATACTTGGCTCCACTCCACTTGCCCAACTTGAACGGTAACAGGTATGGTCGCCGAGAGAGAATAGAGTTATATATCCATAATATAGCGTGAGAGAGAGAGAGAGAGAGAGAGAGAGAGTCACACTCAGAGGCGGCAGTGAGAGGAATGCGCCGGTGAAACGTTACGTTAGTCCATTATCTATTCTATAGTATCCCCTTTATTCTGACCTTGTTGAGAAGCTTACTTGTTGTATTTCACACAAGTACTCAAGTAGGCTTAATAAATCCCATTTTGGCGAACTGAAAGAGCTCTAGCACTGTGCACTAAACACTCAAACACCAACGTTATACACTTGATACAGATCTAATATGTAGGCCATCACATCCAAGATGGCGTGACAGCCTACCGTGACGTCAGCCTTGCATTCACTATTCCATCAGTTACACATCTGCATGCATAGCTGATGGTTTGGGGTGACGGGTGTGGGGCCCCCCTAGCTATGGGTTCTTGGGTTGTATGTGCTTGTAGATTGGCTATTTTCGAATGTGTGTGTGTGTGTGTGTGTGCGTGTGTGTGTGCGTGCGTGCGTGCGTGCGTGCGTGCGTGCGTGCGTGCGTGCGTGCGTGTGTGCGTGCGTGCGTGCGTGCGTGCGTGCGTGCGTGCGTGCGTGCGTGCGTGCGTGCGTGCGTGCGTGCGTGCGTGCGTGCGTGCGTGCGTGCGTGCGTTCTATCAAGTCAGGTATGAGAACTCACACACATAGGCCTACTATAGTTTATTGAACATTTATATAATGTCTATTGTCGATAAACTATTAAACTTACACACAGAATACAATTGGACAGATGAATGTTGCAGAATTGTATTACAGAACCCCGGTTCTAGTTCTATAGCTCTCTGTCAGTCACATTTAGAATTGATTTTAAGATTTGACTAAAGCTCTCCAGGGTATATCTACCCTAGATATCTACTTGTGTTGCTGGAACCCTGAGGTTCTCTGATTCAGCTCTACTGGTTGTTCCAAAGTCTAGGCTGGTGACTAAGGCTTTAGAACAGCCTGCTGTTGGACCTCAGGCTTGCTAGCTCTATAACCATTTCTAAATCTTTTTTTGTGCACTTTATTTGTTTTTGGCTTTTATTGATAGTATCAAGTGAAGATAGCAGGGAAGAGGGAGAGAGACACGCAGCAAAGGTCGTCATGAACGGGACTCGAACACGCGATGCGCTGTCAGGCCAAAGCCTATATGTGGCATGCACCTGGACCGCTAGGCCAGTGGGCACCCCTGTTGTAAAGCACTTTAACGTTGTTAGGAAAGGTGCTATGGAATGTGTATTAATATGATTGTCATCATCATCAGCATCAGCATTATTATTACATTGACAGAAGTACCATAATTATGCCTTTTATTTATTTTCAGTTAAGCAAAGTTCAACATCTGCATCAAGTATGATATGAATGCTGATTTTTCTGTGCAGATTCCTGGTTGCTTCAGTGACTCTTAACCTTCTCTACTCGTTGGCAGCAGAGAGTTGGGATGATGGGCTGAATTTTGTTAATCATGCGCACAGATATGGAGGATAGAGTTGTTTTTGTGATTTGTCAATCATTGTATTAATATATCTATCAATATATTTGCTCTTTTGGTTGAGTGTCCGACTCCTTCAGCAAACTTTTTGTCACTTTGAAAATGTGTTGGCAGATTTCAAAACTCCTCAGTTGCCTCATTAAAAATAATTACTTGCTTTAATTTGTTCCTATAAATATTCTCTAAGAGTTCTTTAAAGTTCTGAAAGTCAGGTTCTGCTTAATAGCTGTTCTAAATTATGAATGAATTGTTCAACCTTCTCTACGAAAGAATATTGAGCACTACATTAAATTACTTCCCATTTTAATTGACATTCAAACCTTGTGTGAAAATGTGTGTGTGTCAGTCCAAAGCCCTTTGTGTCTCAATATGAAATGTACAGTAAGTGTAAATTGAGTGTTTCAGTATTATGTGTGAGTGTCTCGTTACCATGTTTTTGATTGATTGATTGAAATATGTATTAACAGTTTGCAGAATTACAGTACATTTCAAGCACAAACTCAATACAAAGACTGTTAACTGTGAGTGGACGACCCAATTAAGCATTACACTTGTTTACAAGAGGGTCCACCATGTTCAATTCATCAAAACATTTAGAGACGTACAAATAGACACTTCTATATAGTCAAAGAACAGAACAGGAATTCATCATAGAGGTAAAAAGGGAAAAGAAACATATACAGTGAGGGGAAAAAGGGGGGGGGGGATTCAGATTTTTACGGGGTCAGTTTTGAATTGCAGCCGTCCGTAGGTGCCCTTTGAGAGCGGTTTTGAAGGAGTCAAGGGATTCGCATGTCTTAATGATTTTGGTGGCATAGGAGCGAAAAGAATGTAGTCCCTTGTTCGTGCCAAATCTGGGTTGTACATGGTTCGTTGCACTCCCTCTGGTGTTGTGGGTGTGGACTTCGTTAACATTAAGGAAGTATCTAGACAGGTACATGGGTATCTTGGTGGAGTATCGAATCTTGTGGACCAGACCCATTGCAAGATGCTGTACTCTGTCGTTGACCCTAAGCAGGGCCGGATCTACCATATGGGCACTTTGGGCACGTGCCCAGGGGCCCTTGGCCACCAGGGGCCCCTTTTCTTTTCTTTTTCTTTTTAGCTCAACAGAAAATGTAACTGCTAATCCGAATGAAATAAATGGAGTCTAAAAAGATTAGTGTTTTATTGTTGGTGAGAAGGGCAGCTGAAAAGTGCAATTGTGTGTATAGCAGCAACAATGCGCTAGATTGGCTGTCACTCTGCGGGGGAGTAGGTGACCAGAAATAGGCCAATATAACAGCATAAAACCGCCCCAAAACGGCCCAAAACAGCAAGAATTTTGTGTGTGCAATACGTGCGCGCACAAAGGTTTACGTGTGCATGAAGGGGGGCCCTTCGAGCTTCAGTGCCCAGGGGCCCTCAGAGGTGTTAATCCGGCCCTGACCCTAAGCCATCCCAGTCTGTCAAAGTGGGCAGGGGTGAGGTGGGTTCGGGGGGTGAGGCCAAGTAGGAGCCTGACCAGTTTGTTTTGGGAAGTCTGGAGCCTAGTTTTAAGGGCCTTTGTGTAGTTGTTTCATAATTTATGTCCTAAACCGAACTTTATACAAATGACCCTTCTCAAAGAGTATCCTACAAAGAAAAGGGAAAGGTTTGTTAAATATCTAAGTATTCACATTACCTTTTAACAATGGGGTATTGTCACTGACAACCAACCGTGACAAATAACTCAAACACTTAAAGATAGACTTAAAGGACCACTTCACCACTTTTCAACTTCTCTTCCTATAATTGGTCCTAACTAATGTTCATGATAAAAACCACAATTTTTTCCTACTCAATCTGTGTCTCATAGGAAGGCTGTGGGCAGTTCAGAAACCCGTCCACCAGTGACATCATCGATGGTGAATCCAAGCTAATAGAAACGGCAGGCTTTCTTTTCCTGAAAAGTTGCAATGCAAAAGTTGAAGCCATCGTTCTCACGATAATACAAATCTAAATATATTTTAAAACAAATCTTGTTTAAAAAAAAATCTGCCTAATGATGATTGGTGGACGGGTGTGGACGGGTGACGGGTGTCCAAACTGCCCAAAGCCCTCCTATGAGACACAGACTGAGTAGGAAAAAATGGTGGTGTTTTATCATGAACATTAGTGAGGACCAATTATATGAAGAGATGTTGAGTGGTGAAGTGGTCCTTTAAAGTTACAACATGTCTGCTTGCAGTGGGTGACTGAGAGACGGGCTGACAGCTAGGTTTCCACACATTGTGAAAGCGACATGGAAAGTCACAGTTTTAAGCTGGTGTAACTGAGAAGCAAATATGACTGAAACAGTATGACTTTAGCACAAAATCACAAATCTTACAAAAGAGCAATTCATATACATAAATGTATTGGTGGGAAACAATGTTGAATACAAAATTGATGAAGGAAATTATGACATTTTCATTATACAGTTTAAGATATGTGTGAAAATGTCTCAGTATTATGTTAATAACAGAACTAAAAAATCACACCCGTGTGAAGTGAGGGGCGCTTTTGTGGCCCTCACTCTGTATGTGAGGGCCACTCTGTATGTCTGTCTGTACGACATGGTGCATTGTTTGCCGTGATGCTTTGACGTCCAGCACCTGGCCTAAATACAGGCAATAGATGTGCACACAATCCTGGCTGTGAAATGATTTCAGTGCTAGTACTAACTCAGAATCCTATTTACTTCACACAAGAGTTCAACAAGATAAAACCGTATAAGACAGCTCTGTGGTAGTCTATCACTGTACAGTATGTGCGCATTAAATCTAACAATTCTCTTTATATGGTCGTCTGCAATAGACTTTTCAATAAAAGACTGACTTTCACTACAAATTCAAGCACAATGGAGCTTTAGCTATAAGGTCTTTCTTTGTACGGTGTGGAAGTGAATTGCTCAGAGTAGTTTAGAACCTGTCCTGGATGGAGTTGGAGTCCATGTTTCCATTTTATGGTTTAATTGAAGTACTTGATTACATTATACATATCAAAATCTATGGCCTACTAATTAAGACGGAGTCCCATTTTTTCTGCATTTCTGCAGCAGATTACTTACCTCTTATTCTCTCTCACACAACCTGCATGAATAAAGTGTGTGTGTGTGTGTGTGTGTGTGTGTGTGTGTGTGTGTGTGTGTGTGTGTGTGTGTGTGTGTGTGTGTGTGTGTGTGTGTGTGTGTGTGTGTGTGTGTGTGTGTGTGTGTGTGTGTGTGCGTGCGTGCGTGCGTGCGTGCGTGCGTGCGTGCGTGCGTGCGCGTGTCACACAGATGTTCAAGGCCCACATAGAAACCAGTATGGTCATTTATCGTGTGAAGTTCAAATGTGTGCTGACCAGCAGAAACCACAGAGCAGAGCTACAGCAGACCTTGACCATGTTGTGCTACAGTAGCCCCTTCATCTTCTGAGTGTTCCACACAGTGGCAGTGACAAACAGATACACACATAATTAGTAATGACCTTGTATACCAGGTCATTAACATTGCTTCCCTTTCTGTGTAGCTTTCGGCTTGACTGTTCACAGTAATCCTCAGTGTTAATCTGTTACTCAGAGAGAGTACACATGTAACCAAGTGAACCCTAACAACCCTTATAGGAATGTAGGCAACATTTGTGCATTCTTTACATTAAATTAATGAAAATCTTACTCTGGATTGTGTGTGTAGTTAACCTGTAACCTTATTAGCTACCATAGTCAATTATTTGCCTATACCTATGCTACCTGCTTTAACATAAAATTACTACTTACAATAAAACTAAAAGCCCTTAACCCATTAAGCTCTCAGCTACAACAAGCAAGAGAAATATCAGTTCTTGGAGTCCTATTTTTTGGGGGTGGGTGGATGGGATACTGCACACATACAGTACAGTACATGGTTTAACATGATCATCTTGCCAGTGAATGTATTTACTAAGAATCAGCACAAGGTGCTCAATGATTTCCATAATTTGGTCTTGCCAGTTTTTACAAAGAGCTGCATGCCTCACTTGAGATGCAGAAAAAGGACTACTGTATGTTAAATACTATTTTATTGTGAAAACAATAATTGACTGTGACCAGGACCCATGATGTCATGAGCAGTGTCATGAGCAATGAGCATGACACTTATTCCATAAGCACATGTAGAAAATGTTTTCGCCCTTCTCCGTCCGTACATCCGTACGTCCGTGCCCGTCCATCCTTTTTGTGTCTTACCAGCTAATCTCCGGCACCGTTAGCCCAGTCGCTACGAAACTGTGCACACACACACACACACTCCCTGGATGGCAATTCCGAACCTTTGCCCCAAAATGTCCAGAACCACCTATACATTTATGCACTAATGACTGTATACGGTATGTAACCCCTTTTGGAACCCTGTATACCTTTTTTGTATTTGGGAATTGGGATGACCGTCATTCCCAATTCAAAAAAGGTATACTATACAGGGTTCCGAAAAGGGCTATATGCAGTATGCAGCAGACAAAATGTCTCTGTGCAAAGAGGAACCTGCAGTAGCTAGGTGGGTTTAACATGCAGAAGGTGACAGGCAGGTCTTAGCTGGGTGTACTGATGGTGGGACTCTTGACAGAAATTTGGAGGCTAGAGATTCCCTGGCTCTTGTCCCAGTTCAGCAATGCCAAAGCTGTGAAACCGTCAGCAAAAATATATTTCCTGCCTCCAGTAGGCTACAGTTTATTGGTCTCCCCTCCAGATCACCTTTTAGTCGCCCTACCAACAGTCATTAAGACATGCAAATCCCTTGACATGCGAATCCCTTGGCTCTCAAAGGGCACCTATACGGATGTAGCAGGGCAGATAACTTGCAAATTACAGGAGAATCGTTCACTTGCGGATACAAGCACCAAAATTGGCACACATACTCCTTAGGGGTTGCTCTTTTGAGAAAACCACTGTGCCAAAATAAATTTCAAGATGGCGGCCATATTTCAAGATGGCTGCCATTGAATATACAGTAATATTGCATTTCGCAATAAAATCCCATAGACTTGTCCTATTTGAATGATCTTGGTGTCAAATCATACATTTTCCACTATGTAGATTCCAAATTTGGACCCATGGACTTACTCACTGGCTTCCTTGTACCATATATCAGTCCCGGAACCCTAATATTCTGCTAAATTAGAGGTTTGTGTTATGTCTGACTCCGGTAAAATGGATGGCAGTTTATATCTTAGTATAATTAGATGTTTAGTATGTGTGTGTGTGTGTGTGTGTGGGGGGGGGGGGGGGTCTAATAAGCCCTGCATCTTTTAGCTAGTGTAGATTACATGTAGTTTACCATGTATGATCAGTTAGACAGCCGCGCCTGAATTGACAGGGTATGCCAGCAGGGGAGAGCCGAGCCAATGGTAAGGGCTATACATGACTTATTCATGGACTTACCAACATGGTGTATAGATCACACTGGATTTAAATGATACTGGATGAACGATCGGGCTAGGTGTAGATCATATATTTTATTGTCGAACCTAGTCATATCCCATACCTTATTGTGCATGATGGCGGTAAAAGGATAACCCCTCTGCCTTGATTCACTGAATACAGATAATGGTCATACTGTGATACCTTGATTACCATTCACCAAGATGTCTAATATAGACCCAGGACCGCCTAAATTCAAGACTGACTGGAGCAAGTGTTGTCTTTGCAAAGACAAGAATAGTAACGAGCTCTCGTCACCACATGCAAGACAATCACAACATGATGGCTACACTATGATTGCAACTAATATTCCCCTCTTTCACACAATGAATGAGATGCATATTAATAAAATGGATCCAGACAGACTTGATGATCGTGGTGGCATTGAAGAAAATCTGAGGAGGAACAAGGCGCAATATCACAAAAGTTGTCGCATTACGAAACTGGAGAGTGAGAATCACAAAACGAAAAGCAGAGTGCGCTCAGCCAGTGGAATGCAGCTGGGTGTTGATGCATCTGCTGTCAACTCCACAAGACTGAAGGAGAAACTGCTGTCAGAAATACCTGAGTTGGAGGCTCACAAGCAGGGAAGGGATGTTCATTTGGCTTTCCAGAAAGATGTAGGCTTTGGCTTGTCAGAAGCCTCTGACTCTTATAGTGAAGCTATTGTCCTTAGCAAAGCAGCTAACATCTTGCAACGACATATATGCTGGACCACAAGTCCCTCCAAAGCAGGTATTTCTTACAGCAGTTTTTCATTCAGTCATGTGGAGTTGACAGCTGGTCCATCAACACCCAGCTGTTCCAGGCACTGGAATAGCACGTACAGGTGAACTATATGTCTGCAAGTCGAAGGACTGAAGGACCCTCACGAGATCTGGTGGTCTCCACTAGATATGTGACTAGCTCTGAGATTTCCTGTAGGTGGGCAACTGGGCATCCTCTTCGGTTGAATGTTCCTTTTCCAGTCTCTTTGTGGTTGTGAGGTACAACCTCTCTATTGTAAAGGTCTGCCAAGCATGCAACATGGAGCTCCTGTGCAATAACATCTCCACCACTGAGTCTTGCAAGAAGTTTTCCGTCATTTAAAGTTTCGGCACATTCATTATAACTCTTATTGAGATTCACCGTCATAGCTTTCTATGACGACGCATACCCTGTGAGTTCAGAGTATGCAGCATCTTTGTCACATCTGAAACATGGTTGGCTTTGAATGCTGGTTCTACTCCACTCTCTGCTTTGAATGCTGGTTCTACTCCACTCTCTGCTTTGAATGCTGGTTCTACTCCACTCTCTGCTTTGAATGCTGGTTCTACTCCACTCTCTGCTTTTCATTTTGTGGTTCTCACTCTCTCCAGTTTCGTGTTGTTGAACATAATGCGACAACCTTCATGATATTGCGCCTTGTTCCTCCTCAGAGTTTATTCAATGCCACCACCAGGGGAATATTAGTTGTTGTTGTGATTGTCTTGCATGTGGTGATGAGAGCTCATACTATTCTTGTCTTTGCAAAGACAACACTTGCTCCAGTCAGTCTTGAATTTAGGCGGTCCTGGGTCTATATTAGACATCTTGGTGAATGGTAATCAAGGTATCACAATATGATCATTATCTGTATTCAGTGAATCAAGGCAGAGGGGTTATCCTTTTACCGCCATCATGCACAATAAGGTATGGGATACAACTAGGTTCGACAATAAAATCTACACCTAGCCTGATCGTTCATCCAGTATCATTTAAGTCCAGTGTGATCTGTACACCATGTTGGTAAGTCCATGAATAAGTCATGTATAGCCCCCTTACCATTGGCTCGGCTCTCCCCTGCTGGCATACCCTGTCAATTCAGGCGCGGTTGTCTAACTGAACATCATACATGGTAAACTACATCTAATAATCTAATATTAGATATTAATATTAGCTAGTGTAATCTACACTAGCTAAAAGATGCAGGGCTTATTAGACAACATTTGGGAGTCATAAAGAACAAAAATACTTGGATGCACCGGGACGTATCCTCAGTGATGTATCCCACGGTCATCAGGGTTTCGGGTCTCACGAACATCATACCCCTCGGGTGACCCAGCTTACGTCTCAGTAGCTACCCACGATCAGACCCACTAGGGAAAGACCAGGGCCACACAATCCGTTGGAACTACTCTGCCAGGACTGGGAGGCACATAATTCTGGCATGTGGAGGGACTAGGCTCTGTGGGTTGACTCCTGTCCGGGCTCCTATGTCTCACCAGGTCCACTCCTGCTCTCACCAGGAGTACCGCCAGGACCTGTGCGTTGCACCAGAGTCCCAGCACCAGACACTTCATTCAGGAGTGGTGGTTTCTTGAGCCGCAATGGTTCTGCAGGCTCCACCTGGGCAACGGTTTATTTAGCTACACCAAACAAATTACTCAGCTGATACTGAACGGTGCGAGCGGTACCCCCCCCCCCCCCCCCCCCCCACACACACACTTACACACACACACACACACACATACTAAACCTCTACTAAGATATAGACTACCATCCATTTTACCCGAGTCAGACATAACACAAACCTCTAATTTAGCAGAATATTAGGATTCCGGGACTGTTATATGGTACAAGGAAACTAGTGAGTAAGTCCATGGGTCCAAATTTGGATTCTACATAGTGAAAAATGTATGATTTGACACCAAGATCATTCAAATAGGACAAGTCTATGGGATTTTATTGCGAAATGCAATATTACTGTATATTCAATGGCAGCCATCTTGAAAAATGGCCGCCATCTTGAATTATTTTTTGGCACAGTGGTTTTCTCAAAAGAGCAACCCCTAAGGAGTATGTGTGCCAATTTTGGTGCTTGTATCCGCAAGTGAACGATTATTTCCGCTATCTGCCCCGCTAATGGCTGCAATTTGAAACTGGCCCCCGTAAAATCTGAATCCCCCCCCCCACCCCTGTTCCCCCTCACTGTATATGTTTCTTTTCCCTTTTTACCTCCTATGATGATTTCCTTTTGACTATATAGTTGTGTATATTCGTACGTCTCTAAATGTTTTGATGAATTGAAAATAGTGGGCCCTATTGTAAACAAGTGTAATGCTTTATGGTGTCGTCCACTCACTGTTAACAGTTTTTGTATTGAGTTGTACTTGAAATGTACTGTAATTCTGCAAACTGTTAATAAATCAATCAATCAATCAATCAATCAATCAATCAAACATAGCAACATTGATGAACGTGTACAATCACAGTTGCTTCCTTTTACTCTCTTCAGAGTCCATAGAGGCTAATGATGATGACATAGGTGGAAATAAAAAAGATATCTGCAAAAATATAGATAATGCTAGAAAATAACATGTTGTGAGACTATGAGACTGGCAGCACAGGCAGCGTGTTCCCTCTGCCACAATGGAAATCACAGAAGGCACTGTTTAAGGTTATGAATCGTAGTATAGTATAATGTATTATGTAATTAGGCTAAATGTTTTAGGCTTGCACACAAAGTTAAAACAGAATTGACAAACTGGGGTAAAATGTTAATGTAACATATGGCAAAGACAGCTAAATACTTTCAAATGATCTTGGTTGGGCTGGGGGTACTTCACACAGATTAAGCTATGCACATGAAAAGAGTGTGTGTGTGTGTGTGTGTGTGTGTGTGTGTGTGTGTGTGTGTGTGTGTGTGTGTGTGTGTGTGTGTGTGTGTGTGTGTGTGTGTGTGTGTGTGTGTGTGTGTGTGTGTGTGTGTGTGTGTGTGTGTGCGCGCGTGTGTGTGCGCGTGCGTGCGTGCGTGCGTGCGTGCGTGCGTCAGGGACTTGTTTTTGTCTGTGTGGTTTAAACTGGCTACTGTAGATCTAAGCATTACTTGAGATTTATTGAGACAGACAACTGAAACTGATCACCTAAGATCCTGTAATATTGGCCTAATATCATGAAAGCCCTTTCACATAGCAAATTAGGCTTTAAATGTCATTTTTTAGTTCCAAATTCTTTGTGAAAAGCAGACCATGTGTGTGAAATGGTTATTTTAATAGTGCATTAAACACTGGCGATAATAGAAGTAGGATAATAATACATCAAGATGCAACACTGAGCAACATCGCTCTGCATATCTCATATCGCTCTGCATGTCGCATTGACTGTAGACTCTATGGGCCCTATCTTGCGTCAGGGGCACTTTTTCCTTAATTCTGGGATTTACTATTGCGTAATAATAGGCGTTCCCCCGTTAAATTGGCTATCTTATGCCACCGCCTAAATCCTTAAAACACCTCCGCTACCTATTCGGTATTTACGTCCGCCGTCATGTTGTAGTCCTACGTTACGTCCGGGTCCAAGTGGCACCAGCTCCCGTCCGCTTCTCATTGTAAATAGCAATATCTGAACGCGTGAATCTTTTTACAATAACATTCTTTTTCAGAAAGGAAGCCATTGAGGGTTAAAATGGGTTAATGCTTTCAACTCAAGTAGAATTATTAATGTAGTGTCCATGACAAAGAAAATATATGATGTAGGGGCCAATAATGACTATATTATCATTATTATTTTTTTAAATCATTTTTATCCCACGATTTTGCAACCCAGTTTTTTTTTCATTTGGTATATAGATCATGCGGTGCATTGCTTCTCTACGAAACGGTATCTAAGCGAAAACTGAAGTTCGGGAAATCGGATTTATTAAACCGACTTGCACTGAACTGAGGGAAATATCATTACTGATTATGGGGAATTTTACATTATTTTTATCCATTAAATATTTGCTGCGTAATTGGGTGATGAGCTGATGAAACTGAACAAGGGAATCGCGCACAATGCGACTAGACTAAGATTAATTGTCTTTGACTAGACAATTAAACACAATGAGCACAAGGAGTTGACACTCTGCTGATTATAGGACAATTACAATCACAGAGATTTGTGGAGATTTAAGACAGAACGAGACCTCTGAACTCGGATTCACATTACGGTTAAGGGTGGTTTGAAGAGGCGCTTTCCGTTGTCCTAAACCTGTGTGCATAAAATAGCAAATATAGGGAAAGCGCATCAACACTGATGGATCTGGTAGATCTGCTATATTGGTATTTTTTGTGGACATGTGTCAAGTGTTCATATTTTGTCATCTTGCCCTTTGACCATCAGTTTTATCACCCTCCACAGGCCTAATCATCTCAGCCCTATTTTATCATTTATATTATGGATTGCCTGACGCCAAGTTAAGACTCAATGTCTGTCCCCAGTCAAGTAAATTCACCATACTGTAGTGTGCTGTTTTGATTTGAGTTTACATGCAGCTGCTTCGATATCAGTGTGGCCTTGATGCCTAGTGAGAAGGAGCATTTCTCTCACAGTGCAGGGAAAGAATGTTATCTTCAGGTTGCCATAGCAACGCCAGCCTCTGTGCTTTCCCGGACTATGGCCATCAAGGACGGAATTAAGGAAGCTGTCCCAATATCAGTCCCATCATCTATGTGCTGGTCCAATGAGCACTCGACACCCAGTGCCAGCGTGGCAAAGTGGAAATTAACTGTGTAGTCAGCCAATGAAATGTGTATCAACAATAACGTATTCTACAGTATTTATGCCTTTGAAATGAATGGTTCGTCAGAGACTACCCTGTGCCCTTTTGGTGGTACAGGGGAGAGTAATTTGGCTGTCTGTGGATCTGTTCTGTCTCTCTGATCTGAAAATGAATTAACTAAACCATATTTGTTCTGACTCGACAATCCTTCTTCTGGTGGACTCATCTTTTTAATTTACTGCTTAAAGTAATCCTGTTAAAGTTAACTTGGTCATAGGCTCTCTGCCTAGTTGTGGTGCTGAGTATCTATGTGTACTCTTTGAGTACTTTCTCAAGAGTAGTTTTATAGTTTTAGCCCTGTGTGGCTCAGTAATTCAGTATAATACAGTCCTTTTATATCCTGGGAATCATTAATTGTCCCTTTGGCATTCTATATGCAACAAATGGGTTTTATCTAATGATAAATCCATCAAATTGGTCCATTTCGAACCGTCTTTTTTCCGAGTATAAGTCTAATTTATTTAATTAGCACCTCCGACAAAAAGGAACCAGCCCCATCCCCATTTTCATTTTTTTCTGCCGGAAGAACAAAGTCCATAGTCATATTTTTGGAGCAGTGGTTTTGGTCGATACATGTTCAGTTCTGGAACCGATCCTCCCCATTTTTGGGAACATACAAGCCGCGGATCTGTGGACGAACGGACGAAGCATGTAGCTTGACCGGTCCTGCACAGATTTCCCCCCCTCCCTCCTGGATCGTCTGTCCGTACGACGGTTCCTCTCCGCTTCGGTGGACCCTGTCCGGGACCACCTCCTGCCTGCCTGATTCTCCCAGCTTGCTTTTCTGAAGTTAAGTAATTTACCTTTCTGTATCTTTCTTAGATTATACTGTTATTATAATTTATTGCCGTACATTCATGTCTGGGACTTAATCCCTGAACATGTCTCAGTCACATTACTCTTCCTCCACTTTAGATTTTCAGGATGTAGCGCAACCATGCATGGGCACAACATCCTCAGCCTTTATTTTACTTTCCACTTCGATTTCTTATCTGTTATAATATGTTTGCCTTTCAGCATGCGGTTATCATTTGTCTTGTTTTATGTTGATATATCGCTGTAGGAACCCATACATGTTACTTAATTTATAGTCTTCTTTCTCTCAAACCTCCGGCCGGGGTGCGAGAGTAGAAAGGTTCTTTTTATACCGTAAAAGGTCTGTGATTCCTTTCACCATATGATTACACATTTTTTTTATCACCCCTTTTACATTGTACCTTATAGTAGTGTTCGGTTTTTATGACACTAAGGTTTTTAGAGTGTGTAGGCTCCTTATCTAAGGAATTTAGGGAGGAGAGCAACAGGCTCTCCTTCTTTCTCCCTCTCTGGGACTGAGTGTGTGCGTGTGCGTGCGTGTTAGAACGCATGGCTCCGTCTCTCTCTCTCTCCTTCTCTCCTTTTTCTCTATCTGCCTGTGGGCCTCTCTGTCTGTCTGCGTGCGTGTTCGTGCGTAGCTGTGTATATCACTGTCTTGTGTTTGGATGGATGTATATGTTGTCCCGTAGAACAGTTATTCTTCTTTTAGGCCTAATAGTTGAATGATGTGGGTGTGTATGTAACGTACCATTTGTTCAATGTCACCTTCATATATTGTATATTCATTTTATTTGTATTTAGAGTGACTGAGTGAGTATGTTCGTCCTGTGGGCGGATATGTTGCCCTTGTCTATGTGTGTGCATGCGTTCGTGCGTGTGTCAGTAGCTGAGACAATTACGCACAGGGTGCGTGTGTGCGTGCATATGTGTTTGTCCGTGTTCATGTGTATATGTGTGTGGGTGAAACACCATTTGATTGTTTTTTCGTTTTTTTTTAGAGTGTGACAGTACAGGTACTTGCGTATAGCCTCCATTCTAATGATTAGTGATAATATTAGGGATGCGTGACGACTATTTACTATTGATTTATTTATCTGTCAGGCTCCGGTGTCCCGCCATTTATCATCATTTCATACACTTTATAATTGCCTAGTGGCCGTGCCATGGTTTTTCATTTTTAGATAGGACCCCTTGACCATTTAAAGGCCCATTATCATGACAATTTATTATTGATTACAACCAATCCCCTTATTGATTTAAATTCATTTATTATTTTGTATTATTTAATTTCATTTATTTTTGAGTGGTGTCAACCATTCATTCCCAAGACATTTTAAATTCCCTATTATTATAATACTTATTATTTTATTTTTATTTGTACTCTACTCTCTCTTTTTCTCTGCCTGGAACGAGTTCTGCAGGCTCCTACAGGTAGAACTTGTGATCTCACAATTTCTTTTTTGGCATCTTATACGTGACATTAGCTACGTCATTAATAGCGTATTTGATAAGTACATTAGCATACATGTGTTTTTTTAGGAGTGATGACCTACATTTTGTTTATTTCTGTCCGTGTTTGCAATGCCATGCCATATTATGCATGATAGTCTTAAAGTCCAGTGCAAATACAGGGCAAAATAGACTTGTGCGTTTATTCTGTCATCATCAAGCTGTGTTTCCTGTGTTAACGGATTAATCACTGCACCAGTATTATAGAAAACAATTAAATAGAAAAAAAAAATAGAATACTTTGTTTTCTTCTTGAGATATCTTTCTCTCTCTCCCTGTCTCTACGTAACCTCCCTCCAGTTGTTTATCTCTGTGTAAATGCGTACGTAGAACGCTGGGTCTCTCT
Organism: Electrona antarctica; assembly: GCF_951216825.1. Taxonomy (NCBI): domain Eukaryota; kingdom Metazoa; phylum Chordata; class Actinopteri; order Myctophiformes; family Myctophidae; genus Electrona; species Electrona antarctica. The sequence continues at coordinate 50,961,218 of NC_136808.1, read as the reverse complement.
CTCTCTATCTCTCTCTCCTTGACCTGTCTCTCTAAGTACTCTCCCTCCATATAACTGTGAAATGCGTGCTGTGAGAACGTCTGTCTCTCTAAGTACCCTCCCTCCATATAACTGTGAAATACGTACTGTAAGAACGGTCAGGAGAAGTACAAATATTAATATTATTTTTTTTATTATTATTTTAATTTTAATTTTTTAAACCATACCCTGTCTACCTACACGCCCTACTTTCACCATAGCTGTGTAACATGCGCGGTTGGTAGATCAGTCATTTTCATTTTAATTTTTATTTTTTTTAAAACCATACCCTGTGGATGTTTACCCTGTTGATGAATTGTTTATAATTGTTGTTTCATTTCATTCACCAGTTTGTTTTTCTCTTTCTGTTTTTATCTCACAGATACGGATTTCTGGTGGTTTCGTGGTCAGGAACAAACCCGGGACAGAGTAATCTGAGGTCAACAAAAGTGATGGAGAATAGTGAAGGAATGTGTTGTCGACCTCGAGATCCCTTTTCCCTTAAGTTTAGGGTTTGCCCTTAGACCCCGACCCACTCAGAACCGTTTAAAAAACAGTATTAGGCCCGACCCCCTAGAACAGTATAGGCCTTATGCCATCTGCCCATAGATTTCCCATCGGGAACAAATTAGAATTCCACTCATGTTTCACCATACACATAATTGTTTCATGTTTTTCTTCCATGTTTTTCTTTTTTAAGACACTGTATTTTGCTAAAACGCTGTTACCCTTCCCTACCTAGTATTAGGATTCATTTGATCATTCCTTCTCCCCTCACTTAATTAATATGGTATTTTGACTATTCATTTTCCAGATCCCAGATCTGCTTCATTATATAGATTATGTAAACTGAATTATCCCATCTTTGGACAATCTAAATTTCCTTCCATTAGGATTCATTATCCCACCTCATCATATTTTTATTATTTTAAATTGGATTCATATTTTACCTCTGAATTTGGAATATCCCTCCATTGTAAACATTTAATCTTTATTATCCCCGAACCACCCCTTGACCTTACATTGAGATATTTAGAATAGGGACATCTTTCCCTTCCATGTCATTTTATTATTTTGTTTTCATCACCTTGAGTTTGACTTGATTAGGCATATATCCTCCCCTGAATAGACTTGATTCTATATTTGGCCTTCATGGTACTAATGGACTCGCCAGGAAGCGACGCGACATCATCAATTACCCTGTCCCCCCCCTCTCCAAGCTCTGCTTGGTATAAGAACTGTTAGGTGCATCTCCGGCCGTTTTCTCCCGTTTGTATCACAGAGATCAAGTATCTGTCACTGAGAAAGTATAGGCTGAGATTGTCACCTATGGGTCACCTGTTATGTCACCCATCCTGGGGGGCGGGGCGAAGATTCGGCTCCGACAACGAGCCAAACCATCCAGTGTCTGCTCTGATGAGCCACAAAGAACTTTGTTGTCAAATGACACTTTCGACGGCGTAGGAACGCTGCAACATTGCTGAGTTCTTTGAGAACCCCGAAGACCGAAGATCGAGAGAGAAAAGTCATTCTGTCTCTCTCCCACAGTACCATCTAAATAAGGAGTGGTTGTTTGCCTAGTCTTAAGTCAAAACTATTTTTTATTTTTCATTGTTCCTGTTCTATTCCCCTCCTGAGCCTTAGTATAGAGTTAATTTTTATTTCTCATCTCCCTATTGACCCTTATATTATTTTAATTTATTTCCCTGAAGATTGATTATTGATTATTGATCACATTTGACACTTCATCCACAAAACGTGATGGAGTTGATGGATCTGGTAGATCTGCTATATTGGTATTTTTTGTGGACATGTGTCAAGTGTTCATATTTTGTCATCTTGCCCTTTGACCATCAGTTTTATCACCCTCCACAGGCCTAATCATCTCAGCCCTATTTTATCATTTATATTATGGATTGCCTGACGCCAAGTTAAGACTCAATGTCTGTCCCCAGTCAAGTAAATTCACCATACTGTAGTGTGCTGTTTTGATTTGAGTTTACATGCAGCTGCTTCGATATCAGTGTGGCCTTGATGCCTAGTGAGAAGGAGCATTTCTCTCACAGTGCAGGGAAAGAATGTTATCTTCAGGTTGCCATAGCAACGCCAGCCTCTGTGCTTTCCCGGACTATGGCCATCAAGGACGGAATTAAGGAAGCTGTCCCAATATCAGTCCCATCATCTATGTGCTGGTCCAATGAGCACTCGACACCCAGTGCCAGCGTGGCAAAGTGGAAATTAACTGTGTAGTCAGCCAATGAAATGTGTATCAACAATAACGTATTCTACAGTATTTATGCCTTTGAAATGAATGGTTCGTCAGAGACTACCCTGTGCCCTTTTGGTGGTACAGGGGAGAGTAATTTGGCTGTCTGTGGATCTGTTCTGTCTCTCTGATCTGAAAATGAATTAACTAAACCATATTTGTTCTGACTCGACAATCCTTCTTCTGGTGGACTCATCTTTTTAATTTACTGCTTAAAGTAATCCTGTTAAAGTTAACTTGGTCATAGGCTCTCTGCCTAGTTGTGGTGCTGAGTATCTATGTGTACTCTTTGAGTACTTTCTCAAGAGTAGTTTTATAGTTTTAGCCCTGTGTGGCTCAGTAATTCAGTATAATACAGTCCTTTTATATCCTGGGAATCATTAATTGTCCCTTTGGCATTCTATATGCAACAAATGGGTTTTATCTAATGATAAATCCATCAAACACGCCTACAGACACACCTCCACAAGCAAGCATAGGAGTCGGCTAAATTAATGTATAGTGGGTTGTGTGGTTGCAAGATAACGTTTAGGCATAGTGGAAGCTCCTACATGCGTAAGCTCTGCAATGTTGATATCTCTGCTGTGGGTCTACACATTAAACAATAATGGTGCACCTCTTCCCTCCTAGCTGTGCCTTGGGTTGTTGGCTCCCACAGTGTCAGTTAACTGACACAGTGCCCATGCAGCCGGCCTCATCCTTCTCTCCTAGCTGTGCCTTGGGATGGCTCCCACAGTAGTGCCCATGCAGCCGGCCTCATCCTTCTCTCCTAGCTGTGCCTTGGGTACGTTGGCTCCCACAGTAGTGCTCATGCAGCCGGCCTCATCCTTCTCTCCTAGCTGTGCCTTGGGTACGTTGGCTCCCACAGTAGTGCCCATGCAGCCGACCTCATCCTTCTCTCCTAGCTGTGCCTTGGGTACGTTGGCTCCCACAGTAGTGCCCATGCAGCCGGCCTCATCCTTCTCTCCTAGCTGTGCCTTGGGTACGTTGGCTCCCACAGTAGTGCCCATGCAGCCGGCCTCATCCTTCTCTCCTAGCTGTGCCTTGGGTACGTTGGCTCCCACAGTAGTGCCCATGCAGCCGGCCTCATCCTTCTCTATAGCTGTGCCTTGGGTACGTTGGCTCCCACAGTAGTGCCCATGCAGCCGGCCTCATCCTTCTCTCCCTGAACTTGTCCGTGACCTGCAGGAAACACTGGTTTCTGACTGACTAGAGAGAGACAGAATTGTCTGTCTTTGCCTTTGTTTTTATTTCAATTTTTTATCCACCAAATAATGAATGAACAGAAATCAAATCAAAAATAAATGAATGAAAACAAAAACAAAAACCTAAGAAAAACAAAGACAACTAGAAAAAGTGCCCTTCTGGGCACAGGTCTCCACCATGAGGATAGGAGTGTGAGTGTGATGTTTGGCAAAATGTTTAGGAGCAATATAAACGTGTGTGTGCGTGTGCGTGTGCGCGTGCGTACATGCGTGCGTGTGTGACGTGGCTTGGCCTGTTGTAGCGCCACCATGAGGCTGATTTGAAAACTGTCAAGTGGCATTTCTTCCAAACACCTAGTGGGAATATGCATGCAGTTTCACCACAATCGGACGCTGCGTTGAGTAGTTGTGGCGATTTGTACAAAACGGGTACAAAGCGGGCTACTCCTGAAAAGTTTAGAAGCCAATCATAGCCAATGAGGGTGGATTATGAGAAATCAAACAAACCCGTCTTGATCACATGACCATGGAGAGCATGTGTACCGATTTGCGTGAAATTTGGATAAAATCTGAAGGAGTAATATTAGAAAATGTATTTTACATATGTCGGCCTCCTGGTGGCGCTATAAAGAGCAGATGTGAAAAATTCCAGGCAAAGGTTTTTCCTTGGCCTCTAGGGAGTTGGCATACAAAGTTATCCACAGATCCGTGCAGTTAGAGGTAAAAACCCTTTTCTGCCAGTTATAGCGCCACCATGAGGCTGAGTTGAAAATGTTCATGTGGCATTTCTTCCTCGGCCTAGTGGGAATGTGCGTGCACAATTTCACGGAAATCACACGATCATGATTTGCAGCATTTTGTTTGAAACTGAGCACTCCTGCTTGCTTTGGAAGCCAATCTTAGCCAATCAGGATGGAGTCTGAGAAATCTGAAAGACCCGTTTCGTTGAATGGCTCTAGAGAGACTGTGTACCAATTTGCGTGATGTTTGTAGGTGTACTGTCCAAAAACTTGTTTTGCACAAAGCGGCCTCCTGGTGGCGCTATAACAGGCCGTTCTGGAAATTTTGTGGCAGAGGTTCATCGGTGGCATCCAGGGAGTGTGTGTGCAAAATTTGGCATCGACCGGGTTAACGGTGCCGGAGATTAGCTGATCACAGACGGACGGACGGACGGACGGACGGACGGACGGACGGACAGAGTGCAAAACATACTCTCTCCCCATGCCTTCGGCCTGGTCTGTATGCTATAGTACTAATAAGTAGTACTATAACCTGTTGGTAATTTTACTGTACACACAAGTAAGACGCGTGAACGCGGGAAGCGAACGCAGCTCGTAAATTGCAATAACAACAATTAGAATAAATTACGTACTGTAAGTGTTTTTTTAAGATTTTTAGTTAAGTTTTTCCTTTTTAAGTTTTTTTTTAGTTAAGTTCTGTGTGTGTGTGTGTGTGTGTGTGTGTGTGTGTGTGTGTGTGTGTGTGTGTGTGTGTGTGTGTGTGTGTGTGTGTGTGTGTGTGTGTGTTTGTGTGTGATACAGCTGCGCCCTCTGGTGGCGGGCCGGTGGTATTACAGCGTGACACACACACACAAGACAGACAGTTTAGGCCAGCTTCTATCATTAGTGCTCACTGCGTTCGCAATAATGTTGATGCTAAAACGTCTGTGCATGCAGGACATTAACTTCTAACAGAGCTGTGTGGAACTCCATATGTGGATGAACCTGACGTCATATCTGATGAGATCAGATTCCATGCATCTCGACGGCTTAAAAGGCTGATTCCACACGTGAGGAGCAGTAGCTTGAGAGAGACGAACCAAACCCAGTGAAGAGATGCAGTGTGATTCTGAGATGAGGAGAATTCAGCAATACTCTGTGAATGTAACACTGGACCCTGATACGGCACATCCCAAACTCATCCTGTCTCAGGATGGAAAACAAGTGAGTCATGGAAACGTATGGAAGAATCTGCCCAAAAACAAAGAGAGATTCTCTCCATTTGTCGATGTCTTAGGAAAGCAAAGCTTCTCCTCAGGAAGGTTTTACTATGAGGTTCAGGTTGGAGGGAAGACTGACTGGGACATAGGAGTGGTCAGAGAGTCCATCAACAGGAAGGAATGGACCACACACACACCCAACAATGGCTACTGGACTATATTGAGGAATGGAAATCGGTACAAGGCTCTTGCTGAAACTCCTGTCATCCTCCCTGTAAGAGAGGAGCTCCAGAAAGTGGGAGTGTTTGTGGACTATGAGGAGGGTCTGGTCTCCTTTTATGATGTGGAGACCAGAGTAAATCTCTACTCTTTCACTGGCTGCACCTTCACTGAGAGACTATATCTATACTTCTGTCCATTTTTGAACCAAAATGGTACAAACTCTGCTTCTCTGATAATCTCTCCTGTCAATCACTCTGATATGAGAGCTGATCTGCATTTACAAGAGAATGCGTGAATGACACAGTACAAGGACGGAGGCACGCCGGCCTACTTGGGGGCCATGTCATGTCAGGAACGATACAAGTTGTTCCATTTAAAACCTCCCGAACACCCTGAGAATGTGTGTTTCTTCCTCAGACCTGCAGGCTGAACAGATATTCGGTTGGTTCCTGAGAAACCGTTGAACCGTCTGAATGGCCAGTCGTCACTGCACGCCTCAGAGACACACTCGCCATGTTTGAGACGGTTCCGGTCGGACTCTTTCCGAGTTACGCCCGGGACACATTTCTGTTGACCTGGGCTTTGGCCAGACACACAGTGTGGAATAAGGGCCTTGCTCGGCCCCACCTCTCTCCCTGTGTTTTAGGATCCAAGATGGCCACAGCAACAGGAGGGGGTGGGGCAGAGGTGAGCGGGCGGCGTCGACATATGACCTTACTGGGCTGCATTCAAGACACTTGCCTTGTGTCTGACACCTGACTTGTGTCTGAACACAGCTTTGATGGATGTGTTCTGCCCCCCCCCCCCCCCCCCCCCCCCCATCAAACAAAATGTTTGGTCAAACCATATTGGGTTCCATCGGAAATGCATTGGAGTGGCCATTAAACACAGACACAAGACAAATGCAAGACAGTTGTCTTGAATTTGTGAATGCAGCCCAGTAAGGCCACCCCCTCCTGGTGCTGCGGCCATCTTGGATCCTAAAACACAGGGAGAGAGGTGGGGCCGAGAAAGGCCCTTATTACTGACGCCTCCTCCGCCCCGCTATACGAGTCTGGATCATAAAATGATCAGGGCCACCTGGGATGACTTAGCGGTCCAGGCACCTTGGCTGGTAATCCAGCATGACAGTGTGTCGCGGGTTCGAGTCCCGATCCCGACAAACTTTGCTGTGTGTCTCCCCCAACTCTCTCCCAATTTCCTGTCAGTCTACTTTCAACCTATCAATAAAGGCAGAAAAAGCCAAAGAAATGTATATAAATATAAAAGAAAAAAACTGAACTGAGTGGTGTAAGGTCTTATATAGCCTGATCAGCTGTGGCCTGACGTAATGTCTGACGTAATGAAATCACACCCGTGTGAACTGGGTGACCGTAGCAACCATGCTCATTTTTTGGTACGAACAGACAGACAGACACGTAAACTAACAAAGCCAGTCGTAGGAGTGGTTTACACCACTCAAAAACAGCTTGACATAAACTACAAGAATTTCTCAAATGAAGTGCAAGGCAAGACAGGAAAGAGCAGGAGACATGAAAGAGCAGGAGACATGACTCACAATATACAGCAGATATGACATTATTTGTCACAGGCCCGGCCTGCATCCAGCCCTCGCTCGCACCCCGTGGAGACAGAGGCCCCGGAGACCCCCAGCCCGCCACCAGGTGACTGGCCAGAGGCCCCGGAGACCCCCAGCCCGCCACCAGGTGACTGGCCAGAGGCCCCGGAGACCCCCAGCCCGCCACCAGGTGACTGGCCAGAGGCCCCGGAGACCCCCAGCCCGCCACCAGGTGACTGGCCAGAGGCCCCGGAGACCCCCAGCCCGCAACCAGGTGACTGGCCAGAGGCCCCGGAGACCCCCAGCCCGCCACCAGGTGACTGGCCAGAGGCCCCGGATACCTCCAGCCCGCCACCAGGTGACTGGCCGGAGGCCCCCGGACCAGCCCCCCCCCCCCCCCCCCCCCAGCTTGTCTTTGCCTTTTGTGCTCACTTGATTTACTAATCAGAAAGAAAGAAATGGTGTCTAAAAAAATAGTGTTTTATTGTTGCTGAGAATGCAGCTGAAAAGTGCAATTGTGTGTAAAGCAGCAACAATGTGCTACATGTTGTTCAAGGTGGGTGGGCCCACTGGGCTGTGAGGTCAGGTGATTGGCTGTTCAAGGTGGGTGGGCCCTCTGGGCTGTGAGGTCAGGTGATTGGCTGTTCAAGGTGGCTGGGCCCACTGGGCTGTGAGGTCAGGTGGAGAGGTGATTGTGGTGGAATAAAAGACGTGATGTCCACCATCCAGCATTGCTTTGTTTTCATTATGCATGCATAGCGTCAGGTGGCTCGACAAAAAAGGTAAAAACACTGAAATACACACTGACGGATTCTCTCACCCATTTGCTCACTATGTGGGTCAAATAAAAACTCAAGGCTGGGCACTGCACTCCCTGTTGTGTTGTGGAACGCTTGTGTCAAATTTGAAGTCGGTGGGGCAAACGGTTGTCGAGTTACGTGCATTACAACCGTACACACACACGAACACACACATACACACACACACACACACACACACACACACACACACACACACACACACACACAGACACACAGAGATGTGGCGCATTTATAGTTAGATAAAAATAATGTCTGTCTGTCTGTCTGTCTGTCTGTCTGTCTGTCTGTCTGTCTGTCTGTCTGTCTGTCTGTCTGTCTGTCTGTCTGTCTGTCTGTCTGTCTGTCTGTCTGCCTGCCTGCCTGCCTGTGTTTGTATTGGGGTGAAAACCATTGTCAGTCAAATCAAATAATGGTAAAATACGAATGACATTTCCTGATTTTGTTTGTGTTAGAAAATTGGGAAAATTAAAACAAACAAACAGAGAAAACTTGTTATTTTAAAGTAAATTCCTACTGTCGATCAGATTATACTAAGATCCCGGCAAAAATGAGTGATACAATCAGAAAACGGGAGCATTGTTCCTGATCTTTTGTGGGTGCTAGAAAATTGGGAAAATTAACCAATATTGGATGTTTGTTCTGAAGCAAACATCAGAAAACACAAACAGGGACAATTTGTTTATTTTAAATCTGTTCCAACTGTCAATCAGATTATGCCAAAATACCAAGGATGTGGTCCGAAAATTGAAGCATTGTCCTGATTTATTTTGTGGAAGAAACAAACATCAAAAAACAGAAAAAACGTGTTTCTTTAAAGTCAATTCCTCCTGTCGATCAGATAAGATCCTCCTGTCGATCAGATAAGATCCTCCTGTCGATCAGATAAGATCCTCCTGTCGATCAGATAAGATCCCCTGACCATATAGAGCAGTAATTCCCAAACTTTTTCATGTCAAGGACCCCCAAATGTACACTAATGAGCCTGCGGACCCCCATTGAAAAAGATATGCCAGGGACCACCATAAGAGAAGATGTTTACGGCTCTAGCAGTGATTTTCAACCCGTTTAATTTCAAGGACCCCAGTTTTACATGCATATTAGTCTACGGACCCCCATTTAATGGCATTTCTATCTCTGGGACCCCTGGTTTATATTGTAAAATCAATGTTAATGTAACTCTGAGAGTGTACGAATGGAACCAAATGGACCTGTTAGGGTTCATTTGGTTCCATTCGTATACTCTCAGAGTTACAGACCCATGAGGGTCCATTTGGTTCCAAACTATCATTTAGCTGGGTACCCACTGGAACTCCCTCAAGGACCCCTGGGGGTCCCCGGACCCCACTTTGGGAACCAGTGGTATAGAGCGTCACAGTCCCGCCCCCTACCAGGGCCCAGAAAATGATTCCCCGTTCATTTTCCTCATAGACATTTCAAAAAGTATTTATTTAAAGGCCTTTTAAGCCTCGTACAAAGCCAGCTCGAGTTGTGTGAGAAATCATGACAACAAACACAATTTTTCGGGCCGAACAAATAATTAGAAAGAAGTAGAAAACGGCAGGTTACAACACTTTTTTTCTTGTTTTTCTTCTTTGTAATTATTTGTTTGGTCCAAAATATTGTGTTTACTGTCATGATTTGTCACGACTCGAGTTGGCTTTGTACGACGCTTAAAAGGTCTTTAAATAAAAACTTTTTTAAATGTCTATGGGGAAAATGCATTGGGAATTATTTCCTGGGCCTGGCGTCGTCATGAAAGGGGGCGGGACTGCAACGCTCTATAGCCAGTTTACTCAAGTTTGTGGCGTAAACAGTGACAGAGTGGGCGACTGTGGCTCAAGAGGTAGAGCAGGTCGTCCAATGATCCATGGGTCGGCGGTTCGAATCCCGGCTCCTCCTGTCTACATGTCGAAGTGTCCTTGGGCAAGACACTGAACCCCAAATTGCTCCCGATGTGCTGGTTGGTACCTTGCATGGCTTCCGCTGCAATCGGTGTATGAATGTGTGTGTGAATGGGTGAATGTAATGCACAATCTATGTAAAGCGCCTTGGATAAAGGCGCTATATAAATGCACCATTTACCATTTACCATGTTATGATTAGGGCCATCCATGCATCACAGGTTGGAGCAACGTTTGGGAGCTCTGAGTCTGACCCACACGTTATAATGCCTCGTTCTTCTGTATGGCAGTCAAGAACTTAAAGTTTGTGGAACATTGATCATAGATTCATAGCTATCAGAGCCTCACTGTGTTGATCAACGGCATTCATTTATCCAAGCAAGCGAAGCACACACATCCAAGAAATACATTTACAAAAATGCATACAATTAAAATAATTGAAGTCGTTACACTTCAATGTTAGCCTGGATCCAGCCCAAAGATCCCGCCCACTCTCTGAGTGGACAAAGCTACAGTCTGATAATCAGGCTACTTCAATGTAGTTCCCAGGAAATCACTGAAATGAGCACACATGGATACTTTAGTAAGAATTTAAGTGCACAGGCATGATCATACAGTACAACGAACATGTACAGAAACGTGCATCATCTAACTTGAATATTAGTCTCAGTCATTGCCTGCCTTCAGTGCCTTGGTATCAGCATGCCTGGGTGAATTAAGGGCATGATGTGTGTTTGCTGTAAGCTACCATCATAAAAGGGTACTCTTTAAAGTACCTAGCTTCTGTGTCATTCTCCTACTTGGCAGGCTCATGCTATTGAAGTGCTTCTACAGTAATTGAGGGACCTGTGACAGCTCTGGCTGAAGTCATAATATAATGAGGTCAGAGGTTAGGAGCTTCTACATGGAACACTGTACTTTGGATTGATGATTCTCTTACCAAATTAATTGGATATGCTAACCTGTTCCAGCAGAGGGTGATACGTTATTGCCACTTTTACTCTACTAGTGCAGTACGTACCTGTTAGGGATGCCAGGCTGAAAGTGGATGAAGGCAAGTTTTTAGTTCATGCAACATTTGGATTACCTCCAAAAAGACTTCTGCCTGTTCAAATCCTTTGTTTATTTTATTTTCCATCATGTCTGACTGGCTATCCATGCATCATATCCTCTAGGCTTGATTATTGTTCTCTCTCTCAGAATCAGGTTTATGGTAAAAAAAAAAAAGTGGGTGAAATTCGTTTTTGTGCAATCGTGTACAGGTATTCACTGTCAGCACTCATGATGCTTGCAGCTAGCCTGGCTAATAAGCCAGACCGAATCAGCCGTTGGCAAAAAAAAATCGGGACACTGTATGCAATATGGGCGGGCTTTGGTACAGTGACGTTCAATGCTTGAGACCTTTGACTGACAGAGAAAATGTTTGAACCCGCCCCCCGGGAAACAAGATCCATACACAGCATCTCCAGACTCAAATACCACACGACAGTGTGATTTGAGTCTGGCTTATTAACCAGGCTAGCTTGCAGCTGGTGCAAAATGTGGCTGCCCTTCTCCTCACTGGCAAAAAACAAAGCGAGACCATACAGTATAACTCCTGCTTAGCATTTCAGAGTTAATGTTAAGGATGGTCCTCTTATTTGTTTTATACATGGGCTACGAGTCTGAGGTCTGACAAGTTGCTCCAGTGGTTCCCAAAACTAGACTAAAACTCTGCTCTGGAACTCCCATTAGAAATGCTCAGACTATAGAGCGTCGCAGTCCCGCCCCCTACCATGGACCAGGAAATTATTCTCCGTTCATTTTCCTCATAGACATTTCAGAAAGTATTTATTTAAATACGTTTACGCCGCGGACAAAGCCAACTCGAGTCGTGACAAATCATGACAACAAACAAAAAATGTTGGGCCGAACAAATAATTAGAAAGAAGAAAAAAACGGCAGGTTACACTTTTTTTGTTGTTTTTCTTCTTTGTAATTATTTGTTTGGTCCAAAATATTGTTTGTGTTGTCATGAGTTGTCACGACTCGAGTTGGCTTTGTCCGCGGCGTAACCGTCTTTAAATAAATACTTTTTGAAATGTCTATGGGAAAAATGCATTGGGATTCATTTCCTGGTCCATGGTAGGGGGCGGGACTGCGACGCTCTATTGGGGTCTCTCCTCAAGACCGTATTTCTTTTAGGTTATAATGTTGTTTGAGTCTTTTTATTTTTTGCATGTCCTGCATGTGACAATGTAGTTGTAATGCACAGGCCTGTTCCGTTGAGATGTACAGCACTTTGGTCAATTTTGATTGATAAATATGTGCTACAAAACAAGATTTGATTTGACTGTGTGTGTGTGTGTGTGCGTGTGTGCGTGCGTGCGTGCGTGCGTGCGTGCATGCGTGCATGCGTGCGTGCGTTACAGGTGCATACATGCAAAAATGTGCGTGTTTATCCTTCCTTGCCATTTTCAAACAGATTTGACTAATGACCTGTAAATGCACCACTTCCAGAAGGATATACTACGCCATGAATAGCACAATTGTGTGATATTAGAGACATATGCATGCTAGGAAAGGCCAATCTGATGTGCATCACGTTACTGCACCTGCACCAAGCAGGATTAAGGAGGATGGAGGAGGTTTATCTTACATGTCTCCAGCATTCCACCATGTGCTAGAGAACAGAGAGTTAGTCTGTGTGAATCCATATGGGAGACAGAGGAGACTTTGTGTGTAGCATATAGAGAAAGTTGACATTGAGGTCAGTGGTGCGACGGTGCAATGAGGACACTCTGTCAGCCCATTGTTTATTGTGACAACTGCAGAGGTGGTCCCACCATCAGGGTGTAGAAGTTTGATGTATTATCTTGTGACTGTATTTTATGTATTGTAACCTCGGCTACGTTGGAAATGAGGGCTTGCCCTCAACTGTATTCCGAGTATAAATAAAGGTGAGAAATATACTCAGCGTGATAATAATTCAATTCTCTTTAGCCGTCAAGGTAAAGTAGAGGTCTTTCTACCCACTGCATCTGAAAACACACCAAATCAACCTTTACTGTAGAGTTTGTAGTTACAGTACTTCATAACATAACTGTGTGTGTGTGTGTGTGTGTGTGTGTGTGTGTGTGTGTGTGTGTGTGTGTGTGTGTGTGTGTGTGTGTGTGTGTGTGTGTGTGTGTGTGTGTGTGTGTGTGTGTTGTGTGTTGTGTGTGTGTGTGTGTGTGTGTGTGTGTGGGTGGGTGGCAGTGGTCCGGGGATCCCTAGTTCCAGGAGGTCCCCAGCTAAATCATAACTATAGGAACCAAATGCACCCTTATGGGTCTAACTCTGAGAGTGTACAACAAAACAAATGGACCGTAACAGATCCATTTGGTTCCATTAGTACATTCCCAAAGTTAAATTAACTGGTCTCAGAGATAGAAATGCCATTAAATGGGGGTCCGTCCGTAGCCTAATTCATGTCAAACTGGGGGGTCCTTGAAATTAAATGGGTTGAGAATCACTGCTATAGGGCCGTAAAAAATCTTCCCCTATGGGGGTCCGTGGCATATCTCTTCAAATGGAGTTCCGCTGTGTCAAATTTGGGGGTCATTGACATGAAATAGTTTGGAAACCACTGGTTTATGGCAATATTCGTCCTCCTCCTTAATACGTCCCACACTCACAGTATGGAAAGGTTAATTTTAAAACATCCCACTCACAGTCTGGAAAGGTTCATTTTAAAACGTCCCACTCTCACAGTATGGAAAGGTTCATATTGTAAAATCAATGTTAATGTAACTCTGAGAGTGTACGAATGGAACCAAATGGACCTGTTAGGGTTCATTTGGTTCCATTCGTACACTCTCAGAGTTATAGACCCATGAGGGTCCATTTGGTTCCAAACTATCATTTAGCTGGGTACCCACTGGAACTCCCTCAAGGACCCCTGGGGGTCCCCGGACCCCACTTTGGGAACCAGTGGTATAGAGCGTCACAGTCCCGCCCCCTACCAGGGCCCAGAAAATGATTCCCCGTTCATTTGGAAACAGTATGGAAAGGTTCATTTTAAAACGTCCCACTCTCACAGTATGGAAAGGTTAATTCTAGAGAATGTGTTCAGGACTAATAATCATAAAAAGGGTTGGGACACAATGAAATCTATGACAGGAATGTCAGCCCCAACCAAACCTATCACGACAGACAATGAACCTGGCCTTGCTGACGACCTAAACACTTTCTTTGCCAGATTCGAATCACTGGACAATTATTATAAGGCTGTAACACCTGCCCCCTCAGACAGAATCATCATCACCGAGGAGGATGTCAGGAAAGTGTTTCAGTGTACTAACACAAGGAAAGCCAGTGGGCCGGATGAGTGCAGTGCCTTCCTCCTTAAGAATTTTGCATCTGAGTTGGCTCCAGTGTGGCAACCAATATTTCAAACCTCTGTAGACACACACACAATTCCTCTGTCTTGGAAAACCTCACACATAAAGCCACGAAACACCTAGATAAGTCAAATAAGAATTATGCAAGGGTGCTGTTCTTAGACTTCTTAGACATACTAGTGTCAAAGATGGTACAGTTGGAACTGAATCCATACAATTCACTGGTATGCTTCCTTTCTTACTAACAGAGTACAGAGGGTGAAAGTGAACACAAGCCTCTCTTCAGCATTAACTACGAATGTTGAGGCCCCCCAGGGGTGTGTAAGCTCAGCTGTACTTTTCACCCTTTATACTGACAGCTGTCGTACTGAGGAATGTCTGTCTGATTGTCGCACCGACACACTAGATCAGTACATTCTAAAGTACTCAGATGATACAACTTTAATTTCTCTTCTAGATAGTTCCAGTGATCCTGGACTGCACCAACACAGAGTAAATAAGGTGGTTGAATGTAGTGATAACAACGCTCTCATCATTAACACAAAAAAGACAGAAGAGATTATTTTTGGTGCACCTCTAGAGACACACAGATCCCCCATCACTATTCATAGTGAACAGATCAACCAGGTATGTTCGTACAAATACCTAGGAGTAGAAATAGATCACCTACTGTCGTGGAAAGATCAGACTGAATCAGTGTGTAAGAAAACAAAGCAAATAATCTATTTCCTTCGCCGTTTAAGATCCTTCAGTGCTAGTAGACGGATTCTTCTTTTGTTTTTCACTTCTGTTATTATGAGTGTTCTTCAGTACTGTAGTACCACCTGGTATGGATGTACTGTATACTACTGTTATTATGAGTGTTCTTCAGTACTGTTGTACCACCTGGTATGGATGTTTGCCTGTAGCCTTAAAGTCACAACTGCTGCAACAACTAAACATTTGTTCAAAGATTGTTGGACAACCACTTCAGAGGCTCTATACATCCACGTATGATAACAGCATCCTAAGGTTATCAAGGAATATCACCTCTAATACTAGCCATGTGTTGTATGGAGAGTATAGGTTGCTACCTTCAGGAAGGAGATATGGTGTTCCAGCATACAATAAGGTCAGACTGAAGAGGTCTTTTGTCCATCAATCAACTCTGAGGCTTAATCAGGATTTTGGCCAGGACTAGACTGAGCTGTGGACATTGCTCTGTGTCCAGGACTAGACTGAGCTGTGGACATTGCTCTCTGCCCTTATGTTTTCTATGTATGTAACTGTATTTTATTTCTATTTTTTGTCCTGTGTTATGTCAAATGTGTATACGTATGTGTTGCATACAAGGCCGCTGGGTAGCAAAACGACAATAAAGTACTATATCATATCATATCATATCATATCATATCAAAGGTTAATTTTAAAACGTCCCACTCTCACAATATGGAAAGGTTCATTTTAAAACGTCCCACTCTCACAGTATGGAAAGGTTCATTTTAAAACGTCCCACTCTCACAGTATGGAAAGGTTCATTTTAAAACGTCCCACTCTCACAGTATGGAAAGGTTCATTTTAAAACGTCCCACTCTCACAGTATGGAAAGGTTCATTTTAAAACGTCCCACTCTCACAGTATGGAAAGGTTCATTTTAAAACGTCCCACTCTCACAGTATGGAAAGGTTCATTTTAAAACGTCCCACTCTCACAGTATGGAAAGGTTCATTTTAAAACGTCCCACTCTCACAGTATGGAAAGGTTCATTTTAAAACGTCCCACTCTCACAGTATGGAAAGGTTCATTTTAAAACGTCCCACTCTCACAGTATGGAAAGGTTCATTTTAAAACGTCCCACTCTCACAGTATGGAAAGGTTAATTTCAGGCTGATACACATTATGATTTTTACTTTCACTTTTATTAGTGAGATGTACCCTATTGTCATTTTTGAGCGGCATTAGCCGCCCCTTTGCACAGCTTTGTGTGTACTGTACATAAAAGGATTTACACAAAAAACTCCTTGCTTGTTTCCATTGAGGTCCTATGTATTCAATTCATCAACATAACATGATGATAACACCAAAAATCAATATCGTCACAAATGTAAAGCCCCTCCTGTTTGTAATGTGGGAGCTGGCAAAAACTTCTGGGAACTCAGATTAGTACAGAGTAGGAAAAAAAGGTGGGATGGGTGAAAGAGGGAGGGGGGGGGGGTCACCTTTCTAAAGGCGATTATTTACGTCCCCCTTTGGTCTCCTGCATGACAAGTGGATTTTCAGGCATGTTTTAAAGGACGTTATAGTGAACCACATTTTTTAAGGGATGATGGTGTCAGGGTGTTCCACATTTGGATGGCAGTGTTAACAGATCGTTGTTGAAGCTCAATCTAGCATTGTGGCTGTGTGGGTGTCGCTCACTATTTGGAGGTATTTTGTCAGATTTGTGTGTATTGAGGGCATTGAGGTCAAAGTTGCATTGACTATTTTGAAAGCCAATCCCATTCTTTTTTTCTTTTTTTTCAACAATGAACATTACAAGACAATTACTGAAGAAAGCAAAACGACAATAACCAAAAAACAAAACAAAACAAAAAAACAACAGCACTACTCCTCTTCAGCTCCATCCATTAAATGTGACAAATCATTGTTCTTTATGTATCTTATAAAACGGCCCCACACCTCCTGAAACATTTCTTGTTTGTCCTTAAGAATGTATGCAATCTTTTCCAAAGGTAAACATAAAGACAATTCCCTGAACCACTGTGTAATACTTGGTTTGTCTGGCCTCTTCCAGGTCAATGCTATCACTCTCTTAGCTTGTAAAAGACATATATCTATAAACATTTGTTCATTACGCTTTATCTTGTGTCCCTCTGGATATAGACCGAGCAGGAAGAACTTTGGTTCTGGTACAATATTTATTGACAAAATCTTCTGTATTTCCTGCCCGACCTTCCCCCAAAACTCCATAAATTTTGGACAGGACCATAGACAGTGGAACAATGTGCCTCTATCTTCACCGCATCTGGTGCATACATCTGGAATATTACAATTATACTTATTAAGTTTAACTGGTGTGATGTACACTCTCATAAGCCAATTGTATTGTAGAAGTTTTAGACGAGTATTCCCAGTCTGGGATTGAGCTTGTGCACAAGCCGTACTCCATTGTTCCACTGTTAAATCCTCCTGAATATCTGTTCTCCAGGCATTAAGCCTATCTTCCGAGGATTCCGGAGAAAAGTCGCCAATCCCATTCTTAATTGCTTACCAACAGTACAGTTCACGTTCACCCAAAATATGAACACGTTCGTGAACGATCGTTCATTGAACGCGTTCAAGGACAACACTGCCTGGCACACTGATTGGTTTAAGTTGCCTATGCATAATGTAACGGGTAGCGGAGGTGTTTAATGATTTAGGTGGTGGCACAAGATAGCATTTGTTACGGGGGAACGCCTCTTACACAATACTAAATCCCCAAATTAAGGAAAATTTGCCCCTGCCGCAAGATGGAGCCCTTAGTGTCTCCCCCCTTCTCCGCTCCCTCCATCACCTCCCGGTCACTGCCCGCACATGCCGTGACTGGGAGTACAAAACTCTGATGCTGGCATTCAAAGCAACCAAAGGTACCCCATATCTTTCAAGTCTGATTGAATTCTACAAACCCTCCCGCGTTCTCAGATCAGCCAACGCAGGGAAGCTGGAGGTACCTTCACTAAAAACGCCGGGACAACGCTCCACACGTCCCAAACTCTTCTCCCTCCTGGCTCTAAAACTATTGAATGCACTCCCCATTGCAATCAGAACTGCAGACTCACTCCCAATCTTCCGCCGCTGAAAACCCACCTCTTCAGACTCCATTTTAGTCCGTGGCACTTGCCGTAGAACTTGCCCTATAGCCCCGACAACCTTACAGGTGTATGCAAAGACTCAATTTATGTAACTTCATAGCACTATATACATAGTTTCATTATGTAGATATTCCACTGTTAGCTTACATATATGATTCATGATGACGTTTTTATGAATATGATGTATTACCATGTTTTTTATTCTTGCTTACTGTAATTCGCTCTGGATTAAGAGCGTCTGATAAATGCCTAAATTATAAATTGTTAGTGACTTGGAGATGTTGGAGAACCAGGAGGTGAAAGTGGCATTGAACGAGAGCTCCAAAAATCATAAGCTATTTGACAAAAAATGGCATGCCATGGAGTCCTCAGACCTAAATGTTATGGCCTATTTCCACAAGGACATTGCAGTGTAGCGCAGTATATTAAACTTAAAGGTATATTCAGTGATTTCACTTCATTCAAATATTACTTATTTTTTCTTTTTTTTTGGATAATCCTCCCTACTATAGAGTGTGCTGACCATATAAGGAGTTCCTCCCTGTCCCCAGTGAGCCCCTGGGGTCAAAAAACCCTAGTTTCAGTTTTGGTGGTGGGTGGCAAAGCCTTCATCCAATCAGGATGAGAGGGGCCTTCCTCCAATCATCATCGAGTGGGGGCGGGCCTTGGTGCACATGCTGTTGGCCTGTTGCACTTCCCCCCACTGTAGAGCGTGTGCATGTGCACATTTTGTTACCGGGGCGGACTGGGTGGTTTTCCAAATCACCCAAATCACTGAATGCTCCTTTAATATGAGTCAGTATTCTTGCCAGTAGTTATTCCTGTTCAGGTGTGAGGTATATACTATACAGTGATGCTACCAGCAGCTTAATTAATGGGAAACGTTCATATCAATCTGACTCCCTGACTTTTCATCATAAATGCTGCTGTGGTTGTAGACATAAAACTGACCCCAATGAAAATTATTAAATTAAATATATCAATCTGCGTTTCCCATTACAAAGATCATTTGTGTTTATATATATACCATATCTGACGTTGCTTTGTCCGCAAAAAATCTAAATTTGCACCATTTATTGAGTTATAAATATTGTTAATGCGCATGCGTCATGTCTGTGGAGCTGGTGTAGGACAAATTAAAAAGGAGAGAAAAAACGCAGATACAATTGAACACACAGCCCAACAATAATGCCTTGAATGCAATTAAGCAAAAATAATTTGAACACTGTGTTATAGAAAATAACTGCCTCAGAGGAGCCTTTCATTCATGAAGTAGGGAGAAAGTACTTCAGTTGGGTGATAAGCATAGAGTATAGGTGATACTTCAGTTGGGTGATAAGCATAGAGTATAGGTGATAAGTAACCTCGGAAACCCAGACGTTTTATTTCCTGGAAGAAAGAAAGGTGATAAGTAACAAAGCCATTTCTTTCTTTTGCTACCATGCAGCTCCTAGCGTCCAGCACTGCTCACAAACAAGATAAATGACATATTGTATTTGCGATACAGTACTGTATATATGTCAAAACAGCACAGTTATATATAAATATTTTACCATTGGTATAGTCTGCCAGATTTCGGGATTGTGAAGCTGTCCTCCACAGTCTATGCATCTTGCTCCTTCATGGCACAATTTTTGACTGTTCAAATGAACAAAATGCACAATAGCCTATTGCAAAAACTTGGTGAGATTAAATATTGGCAAATGTCAGTAGGCTACTAATAGCAGTCAATAAATGAGAAATGACAAGAATATTTCATATTTCACGAGAAATTACCAATTACTGCAATCGGCTCCGCCAGAATTGTATTTATTTTCACGGATGACAGCTTGCTGAGTGATTGCTTTACCAATTGTCGGTATCCTACTCTGAAGTCGCTTCATCGCATCTGTTGCCAAGCACAACTCACAACAATATCCCCTAATCTCCTCCATCAATGTGGTGTTTTTCCACCCCTGGCCTGGCCTGCCAAAGGCTGGAGAGACGTCGGTGAGCTGCTGGACCATTATTTATACTCATGGGAAACTGTTGAGTGTGAAAGAAAAACTGGAAGACAATTTGTCACGCAATAAAATGATTTCCCTGGTCTCTCCTGCTATAGCACATCTGAAGGGATTTAAATCCTTTGTATTGTCCATTCATCCTGTGAGAGGAAGACAAATCATAATTGTCTCGTGGTTTAGAAATCCTTCTTTAACCTGCTTATCCTCCTCTTCAGCAGTGGAGGCCATTTTGTGGTGCCACTCGAAAATAGGTCATTAATCTTTCCCATTTCCAAAATATTTATATGAATTATTTTAAGAAAAGAGAAGGGAACCCTCACACTCATGCTCCAAAAGGTATATTTTATTGACGACGTTTCGAGCCAAGGCTCTTCATCTGGTCAAACTCTTGAAGTTTGACCAGGATGAATAACTTGATGAATAACCAGATGAATCACTTCGTGGAGGTGCTGGGTTCAAAAATAACTTTTTGAACCCAGCACCTCCACGAAGTGATGTGCATATTTTACTATAGTTTCTGTGTTCTATAGGTGCTGGGTTCAAAAATAACTTTTTGAACCCAGCACCTCTACGAAGTGATGTGCATATTTTACTATAGTTTCTGTATGAATTATTTTAAGCCTAGAATCAAGCCATCCAGGATCCTGTGAAGCATGACCATAAAACCTTTGATTCTGTGGGGAAAAAAGAAAGAAAGAAAACCGCAAAAACAATAGTATATCAAATAATTAAATAATTTCACAGAATAAAAGGTTTTATGGTAATGAGTCACCAGGATCCTGGATGGCTTGATTCTAGGCTTAAAATAATCCATATAAATATTTTTGGAAATATCACCACAAAAAGGCTGCCACTGCTATGCCCTGGCCTATATTGGTTGGATTTAACAGTGACAATTTATAAACCGTTTCTATGTCTACTGGAAGGAGCAGGTGTCATTCGCAGAGTACCCCTAAACATCTGTAAGAAAGAATCTGCTAGTAAATAATGATGTAATACTTTATTAATAATCATCTGTAAATTCTCTTTTACAAGAGTTTGCCTTGCAATCATTAGGAATTCATGTCTCCATGAGGATACTTCAGCATTGCTGAAGCCTGAAGCTTGCTGGCACAAGGGCTGGAATCCATTGAAGGGTGCCTATACTCATAACTTCACCCACGCAGTAACTGGCAGTCCATAACCTTTCATTCAGGCAGTTTTCTGTTTTGTTTTGTTTTGTTTTGTTTTGTTTTGTTTTGTTTTGTTTTGTTTTGTTTTGTTTTAAATAGCAGGTCCTTCACAAAGTAAAACTAATCATTTAACAGATGGTATGAATCCTTTTAGTGGTGGCTCTATTGAAAATTTTGGCTCGACCAAAATGTTTGTCCCGGTTATACTGATCCATTCATAATGATCAAATATTAAGTCACAAGTAGGACCCTTAAATGTCATGTTTTATCGCAGTCCTGGGAAGCAGCTCAGCTATAGAGCCTGTTAACAATTTGTGCTGGAACCAAACTCCAAGACAGCTACATCCTCCCTACAAATGAATGGCTAATTAGCCTGACTCCCACAGAAAATAGTTATACAGAAATGCCTCAATTATCAGCATAGCCCATTAGTTTCTTACACTGCTCATTCTTTCAGCTCATCTAGTTGATGTTTCTTCATGATCAGACTGCTGTAACATAAGCTCTGTATTCATGTCAAATGGAAATGGTAAATGCCGTTTTCATATTGTCTAAAAGTCTTCTTCTTCCCATCTTAGGAATCTCATCTGTTTCCATATAGTTATATATCTTCCATGTTGACCCCGGCATGCTCAAGCAGCCCCCCCCCCCCCCCCCCCCCATCAATAATTGCCTACAGTATTTACTGTAACGTGATATATTTTATGCTAATTTATTTTCAAATGATATATTGATTGTTTGTGAGAATACAATCAATATATCATTTTGGAAAATCAATTATCACAAAACTGGGCCCTTTCAATGGTATGTGGTTTATAATCGACATTCAGGGGAAAATGTTAATATGAATTTTGAATTTTTCAGATGTGCTAGAAAAATACCCTCACAATGCAGATATTTAATCACTTAACCCATTCTGGACGGGAACCCGTTTTGGTGTTGTAACTAAGCATTATGTTATACTTTAGCTATTGAAAAATAGCAGATCTACAAGCTCATAGCGCGCCACCGAGTGGCGCGCTACGAGCTTGTAGGTCTGCTATTTTTGAAAAATCGTGAAAATGTGGCACAAATATTTGAATATATATTCTTTCAGAAGACTTATTTATTTATTTCGATGTCAGGCCTAATTAAACAATATATACAGTAGTTAGTTGACCGGGGACAGGGTCCACCTAGGGCTCTATATACTTAGTTAGTTGACCGGGGACAGGGTCCACCTAGGGCTCTATATACTCGGTCCACTATCTTTTTTCACCAAATCTCTTTTTCAAACTATATTCACTAAATGTTCGTCTGGGTTCATGTGGTTCATGTGGTTCATGTGGTTAAAATGTTGCTTTTTTGTGAGCATTACATATACGCCAATGTGTAAACATGGAAACTGAAGTCCACAAGACCCTGTCCAAACCACTTTAACATGGTACAGGTACTCTATACAGTATGACATACTGGACATGTTAGTCATACTGTAAGTGGGTCATAAACCTTTAGAGCAATTTTGTCAGTTCTATGAGCCCTGGTATAGCCATTGACACACTTCACTGGGTCTACCTATGTCTCTATGAGGGAGTGGTAGTTGTGTATACGTCGGTGCATGAGGGCAGCAAGGTGTGAATGCAGTCCAATAACCTTTGGATGGGCATGTATTCAAATCCACAACATATACAGACATTCATTCACCGCAAAGTTCAAAGGACCTTCTCTGCTTGGCTGGCTTTTAATACTCCAGACTCAGGGGATTCAGGATTGAAGAGAGGGGGGAGGGGGGGGGGGGGGGTGAGGGAGTATAGCCAGGTAAATGAGACCGTGAAGGTCATGGAAGTTCAGAGCTGAACAAAACACTGCTCAGTCAGACACAGGGTACTGGCAGGCAGTACACAGACGGGCCAGTCCTAGAGGAGTATCAGTGTGCACCGGAGTCCTGGTAATGTAAGACTGCGTAAGATGTAAGCCGGTAATGAAAAATAGTGAAGTCACTTTTGTTACTATAGGAACGGCAGCAATGTTTTTTCACTATTTTTTCGCTTTTCTATGCACTACGTGCTTTACTATGGTCCATCCATTCATACATTGGGAGGTGAAGCGGTGAACAGTCGACACCAGCTTCCTCACTTCCCACATTCAAACACCAATGGTGCATGGCAACCACTGGAGGCAAGGCGGGGTTCAGTGTCTTGCCCAAGGACACTTCGACATGTAGACAGGAGTGAGCCGGGATTCAAACCGCTGACCACACGGATCAGTGGACGACCTGCTCTACCTCCTGAGCCACAGCCGCCCAGTTTTTGATATCCTGGATTGTGTCATTCCAATCCATGGCTGTGAATTCAATAGATTTTTTGTAAAATGTAAATGTATGAGTAAAATGGCTTTAAAACAATATTTATTCATTTTCAGTGCTGTTTCATCAATAGCAGTTAAAAAAAAATCACACTCTTGTGAAGTGAGGAGCGACTCTGGCTGCCACATGACGTCACTGCTTAAAGCAAACATTGCATAGACTTGGCTGGGGTCCTGTTTTTTGGGGGTGCTGTTTTTTTAGGCAAACATTAACATTAAAGTCCATAGACTTAATATGACATCACGAGTAGTGCTGTTTTTTTTATTCCTTGAATAAAGCCCCTCAAAAAAGAAAGAAAAAATAACAATTATACATGCTAAGATAATACAACGGTAATAGATTAAAAAAAAATGCAGAGCAGGCTATACTGAAAGCATGTTTAAATAAGTGTAAGAAAGAATGTACTGAGAATGATGGAGTTTCTGCCGCTCTGATATTGCCTGATATGGGATTCAAAAGCCGAAGGGCAATGGAATATAAAAGCTGTCTCAACATTTCTCTTGATCAAAAAGAAGAATATAATGACAAAATTATGCTGAACAGAAATTCAATGTTTGACCCCACTGAGAGTAATATAACAACGAATATGGTTACAGTACCTTCCTCTTAATGGAGTTAAACAATCCATTTACTTAATAGTGATATACTATAGGCTAAATGTCACTTAAAGAGAAATGTTGAGATGTACCTGAGGCAGGAGATCAATTATTCAGACCATTATACAAAGCTTTCTCTAGAGCTGCTGTGTGACAGGATGAGACGGGATGTGACCACCCAGAATCTCAGACACCACACAGGGCGACTGTGGCTCAGGAGGTAGAGCAGGTCGTCCAATGATCCATGGGTCGGCGGTTCGAATCCCGGCTCCTCCTGTCTACATGTAGAAGTGTCCTTGGGCAAGACACTGAACCCCAAATTGCTCCCGATGCGCTGGTTGTTACCTTCCATGGCTTCAGCTGCAATCGATGTATGAATGGGTGAATGTAATGCACAATCTATGTAAAGGTGCTATATAAATGCACCATTTACCATTTATTTCTGTTTATGATTGTTGATGACTATTAACGTTTACATTTCTGCTTCATACATATCCTAGGAAAATCACAGTGCCTGCACATACCCATGTCTGTGTTCATAGATGATAGATGGCAGAGCGAAGAAGGTGATGAACTGTTGACTGTACATTGATATAATATTGGTCACATAGTTTAATCTTCATCTTCTCTTCCAGAGAACTGAACGTGTAGCTCACCAAGCTGCCAAATACTAGTATCATTTTGGGGGTCCTTGGCACAAACAAACCGATTTAGAAGGAATTTGTAGAATCAGCTATTTTCTGGGAGATTTGGTGAAGAGGGAGGAAAAAGGAGGACAAGTATAGACCCCATGGGGGACCCCAGTCAGCTTACTGTTAAAGTGGTTAAGGTATCAAAGGCTATGAGTCTGACAGAGCAAAGTAGCAAGTCTGCAAAGCCACTGAAAGAAACTGTTGAAGAGGAAAGAGTATAGAGAACTGTGCAAACTAAGCATCCATGAGGAAGGGTCAAGACTAAAACTGCCAAATTTTGCTGTCAAGCGTTCTGAACAGTGCCAGCTAATTTCATAGTCAACGAGACAGCTATACCACTGACTGAGCCAACTGGCCGTGGGTGCAGGAGGGCTAATTGGTCATGGTTCCAAAGAGTTGTAATAAAATCCCTCCTCACTAACCTACACAGGATGAGCAGAATAAGTGGCTCATCTGTAAAGAAATGCAATGCAGGCTATAAATGTGAAACTGTCAAATATAGTCATTCACTTTTTCATTTCATGTTTCAATGATACTGAAATTCATCCACGGCAGGTTGATGGTTTTCTGTTTTTTGGATATAACTTGGTTCACTGTCTTCTACTACCCGGCTGGAAGTGACATGTTGATTTATGGGACATGGAGAAACGATAATGGATTAATTAGGTTCTGAAGATGTACTGTTCAAGGTCACTGTCCAGTGTTTCCATCTAACTGCGGTATACAGTACACTGCCCTAGTGGAACTATCCATGTAGTGTTATGCTATTACAACAACTGAGAAGAAGCAATCAGTGGGTAATAATTGTGATACAATTAAACAGTATTTAAGATTATCTGTCAATCAATCAATCAATCAATCAATCAATCAATCAATCAATCAATCAGTATTAGTGTTGGCATGACAGAATGCCATCCTTTGTGGGGCTTAAAACACAAGTTGGACTGATGACTTTAAACAAATCAAATGTAGCTCATCGTTAATGTATTCCTGAAATCAAGAAGAAGATGATATTTTAATGCTTTACTGGTTTCATTGCAGGATCTATGATAGATAGATAGTATTTTAGTAGTAGTAGATATAGTAGATTTGATTGTCTCAAAATGCTGCCCATACACAGGATTTATTATTTTAATACATCTTAGTGTTGAAAATAATAACAGCTTTCTCTTCGTTGCAGCAAACCCATTGCCCTCCGGCGACTGTGGCTCAAGAGGTAGAGCAGGTCGTCCAATGATCCATGGGTCGGCGGTTCAAATCCCGGCTCCTCCTGGCTACATGTCGAAGTGTCCTTGGGCAAGACACTGAACCCCAAATTGCTCCTGATGTGCTGGTTGGTACCTTGCATGGCTTCCGCCACAATCGGTGTATGAATGTGTGTGTGAATGGGTGAATGTAATGCACAATCTATGTAAAGCGCCTTGGATAAAGGCGCTATATAAATGCACCATTTACCATTTACCCTCCTACATTAATTTGACAGCCATGCCGTTGGGAAATGAGAAATAAGGGGTGTTCAGGTCTGTTGCTCTTTCATTCTCTTCTCCCACTAGTGATCCTTCCACTCCCACACGTTACCTCTCCAGGAGAACAGGCTAAGGAACCTGTCACCCCTAGTAATCAGTCCACTGCCACAATTAAAGGAAGATCTAATGGCTGTGGAAATCCCAGTGACAAATTAAGACTTTAGTTTGATGTCTCATCTCTCTCAGTGAGCCATAATATCCCTCCTGCAGAGGCAATTAGCACCCTGATCTTACGAAGCATGGATAGGGATGTCTTCAGGGAGTCTGAGAGAGAGAGAGAGATGGGTCCAGTTTTAAATACATGTGACCTATGCTGTCCAGTATTTGTGCTGTTGGAGATGCTCAGACTTTGTGCAACACGTCTGAGTGACCCAGCAGGGAGTTTTAAGGGAGCAGCTGTTTAGCTGGCACAGCATGTCTACCAAACAGCCACCATTACATCCCATTTGCAAACACAGGCACTTGGAATTGATGTTGTTGTGTCAGGGAGCCAATTTAGCTCGGATGCAAAGTGTGCCTCAAGGACAATACCATTTAGTTTGTCGACATGGATGTCTTTGCTATGGCTTTTCCGCAGCTGTATTTCTGTGATGTTTTTCTTTTTTTTCCCTCCCTTCCTCCCCACTGTTCTGTGTGAATAATGAGCTATCAATTGCCCTGAGGACAACATGAGCCAAGCAGCTAAGAGAGGGTGAATATTCATCTGAGGAAAGAGACAGGGATGACAATTACACTCTGCCATCTGTAACAGTGGGAGATGCTTATCCGAAGTGCTGTCCTTGATGAAAGGCGATTGTGTCAGCGTAAAAAACGGTCCTAATCAACAACTTTTCCAGAGTGTGATCCAGGACGAGGCCACTACAAGACAAGGCTCTGCACAGGGAGGCACCACAGTGGAAAGGAGCTCCAGAAGCTGGCAGGGTAATTGAGAGTCCCTCGGTGGGCTGAGATGTGAACAAAATTACATTTCTGTTGTGATTTAGAATCCTCTGTTGTGATCCTGATCGCCCTCTGCTAGTCGGAGGTGGTGACTGGTCATTCTATTGAATTACCCTTCTGCAAGCAAGTGCGAGCTTGAGGAACAAGATGACAGCAACACGGCAGTGTCACATGACAGGATATTGTTGAGGGGCTTTGAGGGTTTGTGTAAACACAAACATTGAATGCCAGACCGTCTGAAGTGAGTGGTGCTGTACTGTACTGTACTGTACTGTACTGTACTGTACTGTACTGTACTGTACTGACATTTTCTCTATTTTCAGAAAAATAAAACTTCCAGAAAACCAAATCTGATGTCCTATGTAATGTACTGTAGGAACAATGTGTTTCCAGTATTATTTTATCTTAATATCTTGGATTGACAAACCAATGAAACCATAGAACTTCACCTTCCAGTCCAGGCTTGGGTTGTCAGTCACTTGGATCTGAAGAGACATCTTCAGATCATTACTTGAATCACTGATAGATACCCTATTCATTATTCAAATCACACTGTTACTGCCTTTGATTTACAAAGACCCTACTGCCTTCTATCACTTCCTCTGATCCCACTCTAAAAACTCAATTCAACCCAGGGCTGATAAGCAGGCAGGCCAATAGGCGGCAGGCCACCAGGAAAGGTCCAGGCATGCTGCCATTCTGCCAGTGCCATCATGATAATTTCACTGTACCTGTATCTATCTTGAATCCTTTTGCCAGCATCATTCATGTGAGAGCAACAAAGGGTTGCTCTCACATGTTGTTCTGTAAAAGTTGTGGTATTAGGGCTTGTTTGTTTGTGTTTGTTTGTTTGTGTTTCACCAGAGGGAGTGCAACGAACCATGTACAACCCAGATTCGGCACAAACAAGGGACTAAATTATTTTCGCTCCTATGCCACCAAAATGTGGAACGCCCTACCAACAGTCATTAAGACATGCAAATCCCTTGACTCCTTCAAAACCGCTCTCAAAGGGCACCTACGGATGGCTGCAATTCGAAACTGGCCCCCGTAAAATCTGAATCCCCCCCTCACTGTATATGTTTATTTTCCCTTTTTACCTCCATTATGATGAATTCCTGTTCTGTTCTTTGTCTATATAGAAGTGTCTATTTGTACGTCTCTAAATGTTTTGATGAATTGAACATGGTGGACCCTATTGTAAACAAGTGTAATGCTTAATTGGGTCGTCCACTCACAGTTAACAGCCTTTGTATTGAGTTTGTGCTTGAAATGTACTGTAATTCTGCAAACTGTTAATAAATATTTCAATCAATCAATCAAAGTACCCCACTGTAACCCACTTACCTTTGTCAACCAGTCGACTTTGAGGCTTAATCAGGAGTTGTAGTAGCCATGGGTAATCTAGGCGGTGGACATTGCTGTTGTCTTCATGTCTTTATGTATGCAATATTGTTTTGTTCTTTGTGCTATGTCCATTTTGTCAAATGTGTGTGTGTGTATATGTGTTCTGCATACTTGGCTGCTGGGTCGCAAGACAATTTTCATTGTGAACTGACAATAAAGTACTATATCATATCATATCATATCGTATCGTATCGTATCATATCAACAGAAACAGAATAGAACAGGTGCTCGTAGGAGCACAGGTCTCCGCCAGGTCAGGTACGTAGGTTATTGTGGGCCAGCAATGTTTGGAATTCGCCAACAGGATGGAATATGATTTATTTTGTCTTGATCGCGACTATAGAGATAAATGTGTACTGATTCAGGTGATGTTTAAATTGGACAAAATCTGTAGGAGTAATTTAAAAAATGTGTCTTGCGTCTTGCAAAGCGCTATAACAGGACAATGTGAAATGTGCAATAGTAGTGGAAATGTGCGTGCAAAGTTTCAGAGCAATCGCACACTGCATTCATGATTTCAGGCATTTTGTTCAAAACGGACCACTCCTGCAAACTTTGAAATGGAAGCGAATCTTAGCTAATTAGGATGAAATGTGAAAGAACTGACAGATCCATATCTTTATCACATAATTATGAGACAAGGCAGTTGATGTGTTCCATAAAAGAATACATTGACAAGATCACGTCAGTACTGAAGAGCTGCCAGAAAGAGCCGAGATGAAACCGCTGAGTGAGGAAGTGAAGCTGCGTAGATGGAAGATGATTAGACACATACATACTAATATAATATAAGGCAGGACCACAAAAACGACCTCAACATAGCATCAATAACATCATGGGCACCAGAAGACCAAAGACCACCTGGAGGCGTACCATTAATAAGAAAGATGGAGGATGCGGGATGGATCTTTCTCTCTCTCTCTCTCTCTCTCTCTCTGCATGCCAGCACCAACATGAATAGATGTAGTTTCAGTGTTTGAATGGAGGATGCAACACACGACACACACCTGGTTCTGCGGCTTGCTAGTACTGCAGGCAGGCAGGCAGGCAGGCAGGCAGGCAGGCAGGCAGGCAGGCAGGCAGGCAGGCAGACAGACAGACAGACAGACAGACAGACAGCTACTCCACCTTGCCTTCAGCCAGGCAAAGATATTTATGTCATTTTATGTAGGCTTATCAATTTAGGTGACATAATTAAATGAAATAGCTTGGGATTAAAATTGGAAAATCTTGGTAAACATGCTCAATGGATTCACCTCAGCAGCACTAAATTGGAGCATGACAATGATGCTCCAGCAGCTCTTAAGACATTAAACTGTGGGGATGTTGTGTCAGAGGAAGCACAATGTGTACCTTTACTTTTATTCTGGACAATGAGAAGCTTACAGTCATTACAGCAGCATTCTCTAACTTTTCAATAATTAGCAGCCTGTGCATGTCATGTGCAATTAATTGAGCTGCATGTGCAATGTCAGTTTCTTCTTTTTCAGTGTATAATTGCTGTGTGAATAACTCTTAGTCTTAACTAGACACTATTCATAAGACAAGGACACAAAATGACAACACTCCCAGCCAAATTATTTAATTCATTTCAGAGCATTTAAACTGCATTTATGTCATTTGCTGTATTGTACTGTTGTAAGCCTGAGGTTAATGAATTGAAAATGTGTCATATTTTCATTAATTACACACAGAAGTTGTTGATGGAAACTACAGTTTAAGCCTATATCCCAGCATCTTACTGTCATACTCTTCTACATAAAGAAAAGTCACACCTGTGTGAAGTGAGAGGCGCTCTTATCATCATACCTCACATCACATTCCGGCCAATCACAATTGGCGTGCTCACTTTTCTGTTCTCGTACTTGTTATCCTCAAGTCCTATCCGGCTAATCACTCTTGGCGTCCTCAATTTTCTGTCTGTGCTCAGCCAATCAAATCATGATATGGCGTACACACACAAAGCTGGGCATAGGAAGGGCTATCACCCCTCATAAAAACAATAAAACAAAATCATTCATCCTCTCCAGACGACAGTCAAGTAGGATTCTGCATGATTACAGTCATGGGATGGGATTTACTGTACCAATATTCCACTGTTAGGTTCTTAGCTTACGTATGATTCTTGATGAATATTTTTATGTGAATTACCATGTTTTGTTCTCGCTTTACTGTAAATCGCTCTGGATTCACCCATTTAGGCCTGACCTCAAAATTAAAAAAAAATCTTCTAAATCCTCCAGTTTTCTGAAATAAATATTTTCACGATTTTTCAAAAATAGCAGACCTACAAGCTCGTAGCGCGCCACTCGGTGGCGCGCTATGAGCTTGTAGATCTGCTATTTTTCAATAGCTAAATTATAACATAATGTTTAAAACACCAAAAGGGGTTCCCGATGTGAAGGTTGGTGCCTTGCATGGTTTCCTCTGGCATGTGTGTGTGTGTGTGTGTGTGTGTGTGTGTGTGTGTGTGTGTGTGTGTGTGTGTGTGTGTGTGTGTGTGTGTGTGTGTGTGTGTGTGTGTGTGTGTGTGTGTGTGTGTGTGTGTGTGTGATAGTGAGTGAGTGAGTGAAATTGGGTAAAGCGCCTTGGATAAAGGCGCTATATAAATGCACCATTTACCATTTAATGGGGGTTTCACCGCCCCTCAAGCCAAGTTCGTCAGGTCCAGTTAAACTCATACAATTGATTCCAATATTCACAGGGTGTAGGCAAATATAACACTACAATGTTTCGATGTCAACACCCCTTTGTCTGGTCATGTATTGACAAATTTGACATCGACAAAGATGCAATAACTGTTTATATATTATGATGTTTTTGCATACTACTGTATATTTATTTATGTATGTATGTCATTAAATGTTCAGATGAATTTAATATAAATATTTGTAAATGAGACAAATGATACACTGTAACTGGAAGGACTATTTAATGTTCTGTCAGTTACTTTAAGTAACACCTTATTAATGGATGAGATGTTAGAACCTGATTAATGAAATACAAAGAAATGGAGATATAGTTTAAGTTTGTGCAAAGTAGGCCTACTGAAAACAGTAAGTATAGCTCTAAAGACAGATAGCTGAAACATTTTAGACATTACTAGTGTTGAAGATGGGTGGTGCATTTTCAGTATGGAGTTCTTGTTTTCAAACTTCCCCAAGATGATTAATCTCTTTTAATGTCTCTACTTAATGTCCCTCTGAACATTTGCCAATGATGAATTGAAAAATTAGAACACCAGGTGGTCCCAAATTGTGTGTCAGATACGTTTATGCTGGAGACCTCAGACAGGTAATGGTTTGCAAACAAAAAAGGAGACAGTCCAAGTCTGGCTGCATGGACAGTCTCCATAAAGCCTTACTATGAATATGTTTTTTTACTGTTTCATACTTTTGGAAAATGAAAAACCAAAGAAGAAAAAGAAAAAGAAAAGGCCTGCTTAAATGCCTGACATTTGGTGGTAGTTTATCACCGTTTATCCAATAGTGCAATAACGTTATAGGCACATTGAATGGTTACGTTCTGATAAGCAGCTAGGTCACCAGTTTATTGTTATAGAACCTTGGAAAAAATGCATTATGCATAATGCATGTGAGTTTCAGAATAATATTCTGACAGCTCTGCCAGTGGTGGTAGAGGTGAGTTACAAACACAGCATTGTGATGAAAAGTTCAGAATCGGTTCACACAATCTACAGTCTACACACTGATAGCACCTGTCATATTGATGCAATACTAGATAAAGCCATGATGAATTACTGAAATGTATCTACAGAAACAAGCAGCTGTGCCAGTGACAAATAAATACATTAATTATGTTGTGTATTAGAAGAGTGCATTTCTACATGTCTTTGTCAAAGGCTTGAATAATGAAACCTCTCTCTCTCTCTCTCTCTCTCTCTCTCTCTCTCTCTCTCTCTCTCTCTCTCTCTCTCTCTCTCTCTCTCTCCCCCACACGGTAACTCTGTCATTTCTTAACCGTTTTGGACGCAGGGCGGCTCGCCGGAACCGGCCCGCCCCCCCTGGGCGTGTTGGATGTTCCGGAGACCCCCCGGGGACCCCCGGAGACCCCCACACGGTAACTCTGTCATTTCACAACCGTTTCAGACACGGGGCGGCTCGCCGAAACGGGCACTGCCCCCTGGGCGCGTTCCTGGGGGTCAGGATGTTCCAGGGACCCCCCAGGGGCCACCACACGGTAACTCCGTGCCACCGGCCGGCACCCTGTTTCCTCTGTATTGGTACACTAAACCTCTTCCAGAGTGACAAATACACACTAGAAACTGGACACACACAACATACTGCTGCACAGTGCCATTGCCCTTCCATATATCACCCCACTCCTCCGCGCCCTTCAATGGCTTCTGGATCAGCTGCCCAATTCAATTGATCTGATTTCTGATTTAACTGCATCACCAAAGATGATGCTGATCAAACACTTCACACACCTCACTGTCCTTTCTTTCTGTGCCACCTCATGGCACTGCAGCTTCATTTATTACACATTCACTGGTAACACTTTGACTTCTAAACATGAGTTGCTCGAGTTAATTAATGGTAGAACACTTTCCCTGCGGTTCGCGAGTTGCCCGAGTTATGTTTTCATTGTTTAATCCATGTTTTTAATCAGTTTTAAGTCAAAGGGTTCTGGGAAATTGATAGTCCCTATTGTTTACAATGGAGAAGCTGCCAGAGGAGGAAGCCGTGGTGTTGTTGTGGTCGCCACTGTGGAATACTTTTCTACACAACAAGCAATTACACCGTTTTAAAGTGGATTTTCATGACAAGCAACTCAGCGGTCGGTGCAGTGGCTGTTCAAAGGTAACTAAACATAGGCAGTCTAGCCTGAAAGACGGCCGCAAATGATCCGCAGTCAACCTGTTAACATTATTTCATACTAAAACAAAAATACATCGCATGGATGCACCTGGGACGTATCCTCAGTGATGTATCCCAAGGTCAACGGGGTTTCAGGTCTTCCGACATCATACCCCTCACTCAGGTGACCCAGCCGGGGTGATCAAGTACCGACTTACGTCCCAGTAGCTACCCTCGATCAGTCCCATTAGGGAAAAACCATGGCCACACAATCCGTTCCTCTGGAACTACTCTGCCGGGACTGGGTCCGAGTTGGATTTTCTTTGGCGTTGTTGACGTTGAATTAGTGTAAACCCTTCACGCCACTTCACGCGTGAAGTGGCGTTTAGAAAAGGGTAAGAATCGGGGAATTGTGGAAACATGCGCCGTTTCTGAACGGGGTGGGAGGGGCCCTGTGTGTGACCTCATCTCGGAGCTACAGAATGAGCGTAGGGAGAGGGCACATATGGGGCTAATAATAAAGTAGTAATGTGTATTCTCTTACCTCACAGGCCGTTCCAATACGGGATGTATGACACCGTTGGGCTCTGAGGCTATGGCACTGAACTTTCCCTATAACCCCCACCAAGTGAGCTAAAGAGGAGAATTATGACTGTAGGCCTACTTACCTGTGTTCGATGAGAAGCCCCGGCATGAGTCCTACTTACCGGTAGACGCTCCTCCTCCCCCCCCCCTGTAAGAAAAGACATTATTATTTAGTTGCATTTGAGTGACATTTGATTTGGCATATTATGCAAAACCCCGCCTTGGCTGGAATAGCAAGGCTGCACATTATGCAAACCCTCCCTTGGCTGGAATAGCAAGGCTGTCCTAGAGGGAAGGAAAACCCTAAAAGAAACCCACTTACCTGATACGGTCCTCGGCTGGTCCTCGGCTGGTCCTCCGGCGGTCCGCTGCTGCTCCTCCTCGCTGGCCCCCCCTGCCCCGCTGAAAAGGAAGAAATTAACTGTTGCCTAGTCTAGATGCACTTACCTTGTCTCTACCTTTAGAAATTAACTGTTGCCTAGTCTAGATGCACTTACCTTGTCTCTACATTTTCTGTGAAATAAAAACCGTGCCAGAGTGGCCAAATATGCAACTGATTCCTGTGTGACTTTGGTGTAAATGGTAAATGGTGCATTTATATAGCGCCTTTATCCAAGGCGCTTTACATAGATTGTGCATTACATTCACCCATTCATACACCGATTGCGGCAGAAGCCATGCAAGGTACCAACCAGCACATCGGGAGCAATTTGGGGTTCAGTGTCTTGCCCAAGGACACTTCGACATGTAGACAGGAGGAGCCGGGATTCGAACCACCGACCCATGGATCATTGGACGACCTGCTCTACCTCCTGAGCCACAGTCGCCGGTGTGTAGAACAGCGACCCCCATAATATATATATATATATATATATAATCATATCAGAGATAAAACCTAATTTCACATCCTGTCACTTACACAGAAACATGAAAACAAGTGACAGTGACAAATGAGAGAGAGATAGAGATAGAGAGTCAGCAAATGCTGCACTACTGCTGTTAAAAGCCTTGTCTTTTTAACCGCTGAATCCATTCAGCAAATGATGCTGTAGGTGTGTAGAGGTAGGTGATGTGGCAATAAGGACTTGAGTTATTGTCAGGGCTTTTATCATATCCATGTCCACTTAATCTTTACAGACTACACTAACAGCATACAGTATATTCCCACTAGGCTATTGTTATTCAGACACCATTTCCATACCAACACACACACCTGTCCCTTGTGGAATAATGGTTGAGATAGCAACAGCAGTCAGAAAAGTGTGGAAATAGCAATGTGCAGCTGGACATGTTGCTGTTCTTTCTACTATAATCTATTTCCTATGGAGTTCAAATGGTATCAGATCAAGATCTGTGATGTACATTTATAACTATTTCAAGCTGGCATCCCTATTTTGGGACCCAGAACTCACATTCAAATCTCAGATTAATTATGTTCTAACAAAGGTTTAACTTTGGAATAAATGTTTTATCCAGAAACTGCTTTTCAGTTATTGTCCGTAACGGGGCGGCGGTGGCTCAGGGGTAGAGTTTCCAGATGGTAACCGCAAGGTCGCCAGTTCGAACCCGGGCTCCCCCAGAGTTAGTGTCGAAGTGTCCTTGAGCAAGACACTGAACCCCTAATTGCTCCTGATGTGCTGGTTGGTACCTTGCATGGTTTCCGCCGACATCAGTGTATGAATGTGTGTGTGTGAATGGGTGAATGTAATGCACAATCTATATGTAAAGCGCCTTGGATAAAGGCACTATATAAATGCACCATTTACCATTTATTTAAGTTTGATTATTGTGACATGGTTTATCAAAGTGCCTTGAAATCAGATCTTGTTCCACTTAACACGGCAGATTTGTCCTTGGTTGTCCTTTTCTCACGCATCATTGAATAATGTATGACATACTTCAATGGCCATAAGAAGACACACACTATGGCTTCAACATGTATTCAACATTTCAGTTATCCTCCGTAAACGCTATTAGTCCCCATTGCTACAACACAACCAGATTTTTCTGATCCTTTGGTCAGTATTAAATTAATACATTGGTAAACATGCCTTTAGTTTATTTTCAAAGCTCCTTCAGACTGGAATAATTTACCGGCTAACATCAGACCCAACATTCCCAGTTTTTAGATGTGCACAGACTTCTTACTTATATGTTCTTGTTATCGTTAAACCTTCCATCATACCATCAACCATGCCATCATAATATATATTATTTTATCATTTTATTTACGCACTCACTGTATTGAACATAGCGTTTTAAAATGTGTTCAATTACTGGATTAATGTCATGCCATCCTAAGGCTGTGATGTTTTTCAAGGTTCACAATGGTTATTGTATGTGTAATTGATATTGTCTCCTCTGTACAATACATCCGACTGTGACATATATTTATGTATAAATTATATATCTAAAATGAGATGGTACATCTCAAGGGGTTTATTATAACTTGAACACACATTAAGGGCAAAAAAATAAATAATAATAATACAATTATATAGCTGATCTACAAGGTCAAAGTATAATATTTTATGCCACGATGAGCATAACTCCTTAGTCCTTACTCATCTCTTACTATGACAAAACTATGACATAAATATGACTGTGAACTATGACATGGTGAATGT
The DNA here is from genome assembly GCF_951216825.1 of Electrona antarctica. Taxonomy (NCBI): domain Eukaryota; kingdom Metazoa; phylum Chordata; class Actinopteri; order Myctophiformes; family Myctophidae; genus Electrona; species Electrona antarctica. The sequence goes on along the minus strand of NC_136808.1, from coordinate 50,924,383 downwards.
TCCTTCTGTGTATGTTATTTATTGAATATGTCAGACATGTGTCAGGGAGCAGAATGCCCTTGTCCAGAGGGTGACCAATGGCCAAAGAGCTGTAAAGGAGTCACTGGACCGCACCAGTGGTCTGGCAGCTTTAGACCTTTGACTATGACTCAACTATTTGTTTGATTTTCACAGAAACCACTGGATTCTGTTTATTTCAGTACAGTATGAAAATCAACTTGCAGAGACTTGAAACTTGAAATGAGTAATCCATCTCAGTAAAAAGTTGGTCTGAATTTTTCTTTTCAAAGTTACATATGTATGTTATCATCGCCTTTTAAATGGATTTGAAAGCAATTTAGTAGTTGAAAACAGCGGCAGTCTCTGGAGATAATATTGATTTACAAACAAAATTCTACACACCCCACACGATAGGAAAAAGGCTCAGCAGCGACTGTACTGGCTTTGCTGCCTGAAGAAGTTCAGTGGAGCATCCTCATGCTGTACAGCAGCTCAGATGAAGGCGTTCTGTCAGACCAGTGTTACCGAGAAAAGAAAACCCTACAGCAGTATGCGGTCATCAGAGCACATAATGGGAGGCAAGCTCTCTGCTCTCCAGGAACTACAGTATACAAGAAGTGGTGTTTGGTTAAATCCCAGCGCATCGTCAAGAACAAGCACCAAACTGTTCAAACCCCTATAGAACGACCGCGGCAGGGCAAGGAGGCCTAGCTACCGCAGAATCAAGGGCAACACCAGGGTTCATGAACCGCTTCCACCCGACTAGCTGTCAGACTGCTACAATGACTTGGACTGTTTTTTTGTATTCCTCAGGATGTAGATAATTTGTTTGTTTTTATTGATCTCTCTCCTTGTCCCCCCCCCCCCCATCCCCCTTCTTCTTCCCTTTCTCTTATGGAAATAACAAAGACGATGGAGCTGGTACAAAAACTAATTCCACACACTGTTTTACACCTGTGGCTCTAGCCCCAGCCAACTAAACAATTAATGTTCATCTCTATCATAGTTACTGCAGTACATCCTGTCCTTGCAGACTGAAACACAATTTAAAATTGTGTTAAAACTAAATAATTCTCAAAGATACTTATTCCAGAGCATTTGCTCAACAATTTGTGCTGTTTTACAGGGAGGATACATACTGTGTCTATTTGCCTTGGTGGGGCAAGGAATCAGGATAATCAGGAAATAAAAATAAAAAGGATAATCAGGAAATAAATAAATAAAATATTACTGTCACAAAATGTTTTTACAATTTAGGATGAAGTCAAATTAATTGGGTACACTACACCATAGGAACGTTTTCTCTTAGAATACATCATTTCCTTTCAAAAGTAATTTAACCCAGAGTATTTATAGGCAAATCCCCTGTCAAAGGCAGCCGGTTTTATCAAGTCCTTCCTCTATCCCTCACTCTCTGTCAGGCCACCCGCCACACCCACCTACTGTTCCATCTATCTATGCTCTCTCTACACCCTTTAGTGTTGGAGTACGGTAGTCTTTTGGAAAAAAATAAATAGAAGACAGCTTTATGACTTACTCTAGTGCACTTTTCTGAGCTGTGTCATCTCTTGTGCAACAGTAGCAATAGCATTACTGTCTCCACCAGCCGAAGACATGGGGAGAGTATGTTTTGCACTCCGTCCATCCGTCCGTGTGGCCGTCCGTCTGTGAACAGCTAATCTCTGGCACTGTGGGCTTGATCGCAGCCAAACTCTGCACATACACTCCCTGGATGCCAGAGCTGAACCTCTGCCCCAAAGTTTTCATATGGGCCTGTTATAAGAGGCCCATTTTACATTACACCGAAAAGGGTCTTTCAGATTATTCATACTCCAACCTGATTGGCTAAGAGTGGCTTCCAAAGTTTACAGGAGTGGCCCGTTTTGTACAAAATGCTGCTAAACATGAACGCAGTGTTCGATTGTGGAATTTGTGGTGACACAAATTCCACTATTCCCACTAGGCTGAGGAAGAAATGACCCTTGACATTTTCTTTAAAACGCTCCTATAGGCTACTGGTGGAGACCTGTGCGTAGAGGGGCGCTTTTTCTAGTTTGAATCTTTGTTGCTTGCAAAGAAAATACCTGTTGTCTTTAGTTCCAGACTGCAAATGTATTACATCTCAAATTCTGTTTGAGTTCATCCACTGTTTTCCTCAACCAAAAGCATATAGGCTACTGATGCGTCTCACTTCCTTAGCTTCCTTAGGGGGGGGGGGGGGGTGCTTGGGGGGTTGTAAGGAATCAAAAAGAGACAACATGACCATACACTGCATGAGCATAGCAGCTACTGTTCATGAGTCATGAGTCATGAGTCATGAGTCATGAGTCATGAGTCATGAGTCATGACACATTAGTGCAAGATGAGTGTCAGTGTGTTGTACATGTAGAGTGTCAGTGTGTTGTACATGCAGAGTGTCGTGTGTTGTACATGTAGAGTGTCAGTGTGTTGTACATGTAGAGTGTCAGTGTGTTGTACATGCAGAGTGTCAGTGTGTTGTACATGTAGAGTGTCAGTGTGTTGTACATGCAGAGTGTCAGTGTGTTGTACATGCAGAGTGTCAGTGTGTTGTACATGTAGAGTGTCAGTGTGTTGTACATGTAGAGTGTCAGTGTGTTGTACATGTAGAGTGTCAGTGTGTTGTACATGTAGAGTGTCAGTGTGTTGTACATGCAGAGTGTCAGTGTGTTGTACATGCAGAGTGTCAGTGTGTTGTACATGTAGAGTGTCAGTGTGTTGTACATGTAGAGTGTCAGTGTGTTGTACATGCAGAGTGTCAGTGTGTTGTACATGCAGAATGTCAGTGTGTTGTACATGCAGAGTGTCAGTGTGTTGTACATGTAGAGTGTCAGTGTGTTGTACATGTAGAGTGTCAGTGTGTTGTACATGTAGAGTGTCAGTGTGTTGTACATGTAGAGTGTCAGTGTGTTGTACATGTAGAGTGTCAGTGTGTTGTACATGTAGAGTGTCAGTGTGTTGTACATGTAGAGTGTCAGTGTGTTGTACATGTAGAGTGTCAGTGTGTTGTACATGTAGAGTGTCAGTGTGTTGTACATGTAGAGTGTCAGTGTGTTGTACATGTAGAGTGTCAGTGTGTTGTACATGTGGAGTGTCAGTGTGTTGTACATGCAGAGTGTCAGTGTGTTGTACATGCAGAGTGTCAGTGTGTTGTACATGTAGAGTGTCAGTGTGTTGTACATGCAGAGGGTCAGTGTGTTGTACATGTAGAGTGTCAGTGTGTTGTACATGTAGAGTGTCAGTGTGTTGTACATGCAGAGTGTCAGTGTGTTGTACATGTAGAGTGTCAGTGTGTTGTACATGTAGAGTGTCAGTGTGTTGTACATGTAGAGTGTCAGTGTGGTGTACATGTAGAGTGTCAGTGTGTTGTACATGTAGAGTGTCAGTGTGTTGTACATGTAGAGTGTCAGTGTGTTGTACATGTAGAGTGTCAGTGTGTTGTACATGTAGAGTGTCAGTGTGTTGTACATGTAGAGTGTCAGTGTGTTGTACATGTAGAGTGTCAGTGTGGTGTACATGTAGAGTGTCAGTGTGTTGTACATGCAGAGTGTCAGTGTGTTGTACATGTAGAGTGTCAGTGTGTTGTACATGTAGAGTGTCAGTGTGTTGTACATGTAGAGTGTCAGTGTGTTGTACATGTAGAGTGTCAGTGTGTTGTACATGTAGAGTGTCAGTGTGTTGTACATGCAGAGTGTCAGTGTGTTGTACATGTAGAGTGTCAGTGTGTTGTACATGTAGAGTGTCAGTGTGTTGTACATGTAGAGTGTCAGTGTGTTGTACATGTAGAGTGTCAGTGTGTTGTACATGTAGAGTGTCAGTGTGTTGTACATGCAGAGTGTCAGTGTGTTGTACATGCAGAGTGTCAGTGTGTTGTACATGCAGAGTGTCAGTGTGTTGTACATGCAGAGTGTCAGTGTGTTGTACATGCAGAGTGTCAGTGTGTTGTACATGCAGAGTGTCAGTGTGTTGTACATGCAGAGTGTCAGTGTGTTGTACATGTAGAGTGTCAGTGTGTTGTACATGTAGAGTGTCAGTGTGTTGTACATGCAGAGTGTCAGTGTGTTGTACATGTAGAGTGTCAGTGTGTTGTACATGCAGAGTGTCAGTGTGTTGTACATGTAGAGTGTCAGTGTGTTGTACATGTAGAGTGTCAGTGTGTTGTACATGTAGAGTGTCAGTGTGTTGTACATGTAGAGTGTCAGTGTGTTGTACATGTAGAGTGTCAGTGTGTTGTACATGTAGAGTGTCAGTGTGTTGTACATGTAGAGTGTCAGTGTGTTGTACATGTAGAGTGTCAGTGTGGTGTACATGTAGAGTGTCAGTGTGTTGTACATGCAGAGTGTCAGTGTGTTGTACATGTAGAGTGTCAGTGTGTTGTACATGTAGAGTGTCAGTGTGTTGTACATGTAGAGTGTCAGTGTGTTGTACATGTAGAGTGTCAGTGTGTTGTACATGTAGAGTGTCAGTGTGTTGTACATGCAGAGTGTCAGTGTGTTGTACATGTAGAGTGTCAGTGTGTTGTACATGTAGAGTGTCAGTGTGTTGTACATGTAGAGTGTCAGTGTGTTGTACATGTAGAGTGTCAGTGTGTTGTACATGTAGAGTGTCAGTGTGTTGTACATGCAGAGTGTCAGTGTGTTGTACATGTAGAGTGTCAGTGTGTTGTACATGTAGAGTGTCAGTGTGTTGTACATGTAGAGTGTCAGTGTATTGTACATGTAGAGTGTCAGTGTGTTGTACATGTAGAGTGTCAGTGTGTTGTACATGTAGAGTGTCAGTGTGGTGTACATGCAGAGTGTCAGTGTGTTGTACATGTAGAGTGTTGTACATGTAGAGTGTCAGTGTGTTGTACATGTAGAGTGTCAGTGTGTTGTACATGTAGAGGGTCAGTGTGTTGTACATGCAGAGTGTCAGTGTGTTGTACATGCAGAGTGTCAGTGTGTTGTACATGCAGAGTGTCAGTGTGTTGTACATGCAGAGTGTCAGTGTGTTGTACATGTAGAGTGTCAGTGTGTTGTACATGCAGAGTGTCAGTGTGTTGTACATGTAGAGTGTCAGTGTGTTGTACATGTAGAGTGTCAGTGTGTTGTACATGTAGAGTGTCAGTGTGTTGTACATGTAGAGTGTCAGTGTGTTGTACATGTAGAGTGTCAGTGTGTTGTACATGCAGAGTGTTGTACATGTAGAGTGTCAGTGTGTTGTACATGTAGAGTGTCAGTGTGGTGTACATGTAGAGTGTCAGTGTGTTGTACATGTAGAGTGTCAGTGTGTTGTACATGTAGAGTGTCAGTGTGTTGTACATGCAGAGTGTCAGTGTGTTGTACATGTAGAGTGTCAGTGTGTTGTACATGCAGAGTGTCAGTGTGTTGTACATGCAGAGTGTCAGTGTGTTGTACATGTAGAGTGTCAGTGTGTTGTACATGTAGAGTGTCAGTGTGTTGTACATGTAGAGTGTCAGTGTGTTGTACATGTAGAGTGTCAGTGTGTTGTACATGCAGAGTGTCAGTGTGTTGTACATGCAGAGTGTCAGTGTGTTGTACATGTAGAGTGTCAGTGTGTTGTACATGTAGAGTGTCAGTGTGTTGTACATGCAGAGTGTCAGTGTGTTGTACATGCAGAATGTCAGTGTGTTGTACATGCAGAGTGTCAGTGTGTTGTACATGTAGAGTGTCAGTGTGTTGTACATGTAGAGTGTCAGTGTGTTGTACATGTAGAGTGTCAGTGTGTTGTACATGTAGAGTGTCAGTGTGTTGTACATGTAGAGTGTCAGTGTGTTGTACATGTGGAGTGTCAGTGTGTTGTACATGCAGAGTGTCAGTGTGTTGTACATGCAGAGTGTCAGTGTGTTGTACATGTAGAGTGTCAGTGTGTTGTACATGCAGAGGGTCAGTGTGTTGTACATGTAGAGTGTCAGTGTGTTGTACATGTAGAGTGTCAGTGTGTTGTACATGTAGAGTGTCAGTGTGTTGTACATGTAGAGTGTCAGTGTGTTGTACATGCAGAGTGTCAGTGTGTTGTACATGCAGAGTGTCAGTGTGTTGTACATGCAGAGTGTCAGTGTGTTGTACATGTAGAGTGTCAGTGTGTTGTACATGTAGAGTGTCAGTGTGTTGTACATGTAGAGTGTCAGTGTGTTGTACATGCAGAGTGTCAGTGTGTTGTACATGCAGAGTGTCAGTGTGTTGTACATGCAGAGTGTCAGTGTGTTGTACATGTAGAGTGTCAGTGTGTTGTACATGCAGAGTGTCAGTGTGTTGTACATGTAGAGTGTCAGTGTGTTGTACATGTAGAGTGTCAGTGTGTTGTACATGCAGAGTGTCAGTGTGTTGTACATGCAGAGTGTCAGTGTGTTGTACATGTAGAGTGTCAGTGTGTTGTACATGTAGAGTGTCAGTGTGTTGTACATGTAGAGTGTCAGTGTGTTGTACATGTAGAGTGTCAGTGTGTTGTACATGCAGAGTGTCAGTGTGTTGTACATGTAGAGTGTCAGTGTATTGTACATGCAGAGTGTCAGTGTGTTGTACATGTAGAGTGTCAGTGTGTTGTACATGTAGAGTGTCAGTGTGTTGTACATGTAGAGTGTCAGTGTGGTGTACATGTAGAGTGTCAGTGTGTTGTACATGTAGAGTGTCAGTGTGGTGTACATGTAGAGTGTCAGTGTGTTGTACAACTACATGCAGAGTGTCAGTGTGTTGTACATGCAGAGTGTCAGTGTGTTGTACATGCAGAGTGTCAGTGTGTTGTACATGTAGAGTGTCAGTGTGTTGTACATGTAGAGTGTCAGTGTGTTGTACATGTAGAGTGTCAGTGTGTTGTACATGTAGAGTGTCAGTGTGTTGTACATGCAGAGTGTCAGTGTGTTGTACATGTAGAGTGTCAGTGTGTTGTACATGTAGAGTGTCAGTGTGTTGTACATGTAGAGTGTCAGTGTGTTGTACATGTAGAGTGTCAGTGTGTTGTACATGTAGAGTGTCAGTGTGTTGTACATGCAGAGTGTCAGTGTGTTGTACATGTAGAGTGTCAGTGTGTTGTACATGCAGAGTGTCAGTGTGTTGTACATGTAGAGTGTCAGTGTGTTGTACATGCAGAGTGTCAGTGTGTTGTACATGTAGAGTGTCAGTGTGTTGTACATGTAGAGTGTCAGTGTGTTGTACATGTAGAGTGTCAGTGTGTTGTACATGTAGAGTGTCAGTGTGTTGTACATGCAGAGTGTCAGTGTGTTGTACATGTAGAGTGTCAGTGTGTTGTACATGTAGAGTGTCAGTGTGTTGTACATGTAGAGTGTCAGTGTGTTGTACATGTAGAGTGTCAGTGTGTTGTACATGCAGAGTGTCAGTGTGTTGTACATGCAGAGTGTCAGTGTGTTGTACATGTAGAGTGTCAGTGTGTTGTACATGTAGAGTGTCAGTGTGTTGTACATGCAGAGTGTCAGTGTGTTGTACATGTAGAGTGTCAGTGTGTTGTACATGCAGAGTGTCAGTGTGTTGTACATGTAGAGTGTCAGTGTGTTGTACATGTAGAGTGTCAGTGTGTTGTACATATAGAGTATTGTGTTGTACATGTAGAGTGTCAGTGTGTTGTACATGCAGAGGGTCAGTGTGTTGTACATGTAGAGTGTCAGTGTGTTGTACATGTAGAGTGTCAGTGTGTTGTACATGCAGAGGGTCAGTGTGTTGTACATGTAGAGTGTCAGTGTGTTGTACATGTAGAGTGTCAGTGTGTTGTACATGTAGAGTGTCAGTGTGTTGTACATGCAGTGTCAGTGTGTTGTACATGTAGAGTGTCAGTGTGTTGTACATGCAGAGGGTCAGTGTGTTGTACATGTAGAGTGTCAGTGTGTTGTACATGTAGAGTGTCAGTGTGTTGTACATGCAGAGGGTCAGTGTGTTGTACATGTAGAGTATTGGCAAGTGACCACATAGTCCACATAAGGTTGCTGGTATAATCCTCAGGTAGGTCCATGCAGAAAGCAAAAGTCCATCTTGGATGGTCATGCCTTGGTCAACAGTCTGATGGTAGTCTTGGATGGTCGTGCCTTGGTCAGCAGTCTGATGGCAGTCGGATGATCTAACTAAATCGTTCTTTTCCAGCATGTTGCACTGTGAGAAAATAGAAGCAAGCCATGATGACCTATAGTGACAGTGTGTTCCCTCTATTTTGAACAATCCTCTGAGGTCATTTATATACTCAGCAGTAATCTGATGGCAGGGATTTGACATTTTATATCTTTGTTCCGCTCTAATATTATCACATCTCATGCAGGCCACCCATCAAATAGGTCAGCAGAATGTGTTATATACTGCAATACTGTAACAGTGAATTCTTCTTCTTCTTCTTCTTCATTTTCTTCTTTGTAAAAGACGCCACAGTTTTCAATAGTCCCATGGCAACATCAGTAACTTCACCCATGAATATATTTATGTCTTCTGATTTCAGAGAGGAGGTGATAGCTCTCAACCGCCTGTGATTGGGTAGCCTGGCGCGGCCAGACTCATAGCGAGGGTTCACTGATGTTTCTTCCCCGGGGAAGAATCTTCAGTGAATCCCCGCTATGAGGCTGGCCAAGCCAGGCTAGTGATTGTGTACCGCACAAAACCTTAGGATACAATGTACTATACCTGATATAAGGTCTCTCTAGGTCGTCCTCAGACGAGTCCTCCATCGTCGCTTCCAGTCATCCCGGTTCTCCATACAGTACATCGGTCCAGCTCCTTGGTGCTCTGCGCTCCTGTCCACAAAAGTTATTATCTCTTCTGGGCAGTGGGGTGCCCAGAAGAAATAAATAACTTTCATAAGTTTCATGAAAATCCGCCCATGCATTTCGGAGGAATTGTGTTCACATTCACACAGACGAGCTCCCACAGACAGACGGGGCTTTAGGCCAATGTCTAAATTATTTAGACCATTATAATGTCTTGACTCTTGAGTGAGTATTCAGCATGATTTTCGTATTCTTATTTAACCCCTTCCCATAGCACTCAATAACCAGAATGACTCAGCCATGACTGCTATAGGTGCAGCAAGCTGTCGTTTATGAATAATGAACATCTATAATCAGTTTGTGTGCCGCACGCAGCCTTTGCCTCAGCTCACGGCTTCACGTTGTGGCGTTCAGACTTCAGAGTATGGGTTTTATGCCGTTCAGACTATGGGTCTTTTGGTTATGTCTCCCATTGGATTAGAGGCAGCCTATTCTGTATTTTAGCTGTGATGTAAGCGCCCCCTCCAGAGATACTTCCGGGTCCCACTTTTGTGTCCCCATAGAGTTATACTGTGTCCCTCCGTCGGACTAAATCTGAGACTAAAACAACCACGGAAGTTTTGGGGGAAGGTCGGGCAGGAAATACAGAAGATTTTGTCAATAAATATTGTACCACCAAAGTTCTTCCTGCTCGGTCTATATCCAGAGGGACACAAGATAAAGCGTAATGAATGTTTATAGATATATGTATTTTACAAGCTAAGAGAGTGATAGCATTGACCTGGAAGAGGCCAGACAAACCAAGTATTACACAGTGGTTCAGGGAATTGTCTTTATGTTTACCTTTGGAAAAGATTGCATACATTCTTAAGGACAAACAAGAAATGTTTCAGGAGGTGTGGGGCCGTTTTATAAGATACATAAAGAACAATGATTTGTCACATTTAATGGATGGAGCTGAAGAGGAGTAGTGCTGTTGTTGTTTTTTTTGTTTTGTTTTGTTTTTTGGTTATTGTTGTTTTGCTTTCTTTATATCAGTAATTGTCTTGTAATGTTCATTGTTGTTTTTTGTATATATTTCCTTGCAACAACAAATCTACTGGTCTCCCAAATCTGGCTGTGACAGGCCGTCTGCCCCACACTGAATACTATCTCCATTTTATTTCATTGTGTCAACTAAATCCTCCATTAGAGATCGTATTAATGCAAACTAGATTCAACATACCCTGCACATTCTTTATGCCCCTGAAATATTGTACTGAGCAAATGGACTCAGACCACCTTCAATAATAATGATCATAATAGTCTTTATTGTCTCCACATCATATCTTTTCTTTGTCATGGACACTTGTACAGAACATTAATAATTCTGCTCGAGTTGGAAGCATTAAGACCCATGCTGCAGTTGCTGCTTTCAAAATATGACTCCCCAGTCAAAAAACACTTTGTGTTTGAAATAGACACTCATGCTTTCTAAGGTGTGATTTGGGGCCATAAGGATGAATACGAAATGAATATCATTAATGTCATGTTGTCCGTAATGGGCGCCGGCATGCGCGACATGCTTTAACTGGAGACATGTCGCAGGAGCTGAGGGGATTGGAGATGAGTCAGGGTTCTCCCTAGACCCTTCAAGGATCTAGGGAGCACACGCATGTATTTAGAAGTTTAGATTAGTTATTGTTGAATCAATATTCTAACATCCTACAGTACTTCCATTCAACGGAATCCAAGGAATAGCTGACAGCATAATGTTACAGGAGTCATCGAGCATTATTGATTTTCATTGACTAAATGAAATGTGCATTTTGTAGACATCCAAGAAACCTTACACTAAAAGCATTCTCTCCCTGTACATTACATTACAGTCATTTAGCAGACGCTTTTATCCAAAGCGACTTACAATAAGTGTATTCAACATAGGTAGGGAACAAAAACTACTAATCACCAGAAGTCTTTAGTGCATTTTCTGCAAAAACAAGCAACCAAGAGTATACCTAGCGCTAAGGTAAAAGTGCAATATATCAGCTACCTATTTCCTTAACCAGATGAGACAAAATAGCTAAATCAAATGAGCATGAGCTAAAACAATTAAGTGTATCGACTAAACAAGATCCAATAAACAATACAACAATAGAAAACAAGCGTTCGTACAACTAGTTAACAACAAGTAGGTCAGGCAGAGAGGAAGGGTAGTGTTACAGTGTCCCTGTAAATCATAAAGACAAACTGCACAAATATGCATGCCTGTTATAGCAAAGAGGAATGGGCAGGACACTATTTCATTGATCATCTGAGGAACCAACATCACTCTCCATCATGAGTGACTTCTGTACAGGACAGAGGACATACTGTAGGGCAGAGGACATACTGTATAGCAGGGGTTCTCAACCCGTGGGTCGCGACCCCTCGAGGGGTCGCCAAATTATTTTGGGGGGTCGCCAAATTATTTTGGGGGGTCCCCAAATTATTCTTTTTTTAAAAAAAGAAAAAAATGTTTTTTGTTTTTTTTTGCAACTGAATGGCTGTAGTGTGGAAATGAAGAATTTACATATAGTACACATAGTACATGCATACACCTTCCCTAATGATGATGGTTTCAGTATTTATTTATGGTGTATTGTCTCTATTATTAAGGTTATTGTAGCAGTCAATTTATATTGGGGGTCGGGAGGGGGCGGGGCGGGGGCCCGAGACGTTGCCAAAGCATTTTCGGGGGTCCCCGGCCAAAAAGGTTGAGAACCCCTGCTGTATAGGACAGAGGACATATACTGTACAGGGCAGAGGACCAGAGGTTGTTTGATATTAACTCTAGATTATGGGGAAATAGATTCATTATAAATAAAAGGCCACACGTCTTTCCTGACAAAGGAAATGTGAAATAATCAATGATGCCCTAACATTGATTTAATGTAGTTAGATAGGTTTGCGTCTCTTCATTGCATAATAGACAATGTCATGTTGTCAATTCCATTTACAGATTGTGTCTGTTCTCTCGCTAATCAAGCTCCCAACAAGTTGGCCGGAAAGAGATTCAGATTGTGTGTGTGTGTGTGTGTGTGTGTGTGTGCGTGTGTGCATGTGTGCATGTGTGCGCCGTGCGACGGTGTAAGAGAGAGAGTGCGTGTGTGCGCGTGCGTGCGTGCGTGCGTGCATTGCGAGATTGGAGGACTGACCACATCTAACATGGTGACCTGATGTGAGGATCACTTAAGATCCCTTCAGTCTCAGGGCTGAGATGATGGTTACAATAAAAAGCTGTAAAAATGAACCGCCTAGTTTACGCGTGCGTGCGTGCGTGCGTGCGTGCGTGCGTGCGTGCTTGTGCTATTAGGTAAGGACACAAGTTATATGTTTCACCATCTGTCAAAATATATAAGCACTCTCGTGTTTTAACTGCCATGTTCAAACTGTGCAATAATGAAAATGATGCCTTTTCAGATGTTACAGCTAATACACCAGATGTTGCTGTTAATTCTTAAATAAACTTTTTTTTAACCCATTCCTTTTTTTTAACCCATTCCTTTTTTTTAACCCATAATAGCATTCCTAACCCTTTTACCATAATCTGATGTTTATTATATCCAATGTCGAGTGGTACAGGTGAAGAAGGATGCTATTATGTCTATTGAACAGCTGCCGGTCATCACATTCTTGGCTTAGGAATGCTACAAAAACAAAAAATATCCTTGAATTCAATTCAATTCAATTCACCCCTTAAGGATGCTATTATACAGCTTGGTTGATGTAAACTGCTTGTGTTCATATTTGGAAGCCTCGGTAAACTGTTTGTGTTCATATTTTGGAAGCCTGAGTGATGGTCATACATTTGTTGCCTGCAGATTTCAGGAATGCCTGAGCCGAAAGCTATAGACCATTGGCAAAATTCTGTTCAGTGTCTGTGATAATTGGCAGTCGCCACATACAATATGGAGGAGACGATGCTTCCTGCATCCGTTATCTGTATCCTCAAACACTTATTGTTGAGTTTCCCAAGTTTGAGCATCTTTATTGTGTGTGTGCGTGTGTGTGTGTGTGTGAAATGAAATGAAATGAAATGAAATGAAATGAAATGAAATCTATATTTACCCAGGGTATCTGGGCTAAGCTCAAGAACTTGTTTCCAGCCAGGCCCTGCTCATAGAACACATTTCATCGTAGTGGTTGATGCCTTGTTCAAGGGCATTTCAGCGGTGGTAATTTTAACGTGTCGGACGGCTGGTTCGAACTGGGAACCTTCCGGTAACTAGACCGCGCCGCTATCCGTTCGGCCACCGCTGCCACAAGTGTGTGTGTGTGTGTGTGTGTGTGTGTGTGTGTGTGTGTGTGTGTGTGTGTGTGTGTGTGTGTGTGTGTGTGTGTGTGTGTGTGTGTGTGTGTGTGTGTGTGTGTGTGTGTGTGTGTGTGTGTGTGTGTGTGTGTGTGTGTGTGTGTGTGTGTGTGTGTGTGTGTGTGTGTGTGTGTGTGTGTGTGTGTGTGTGTGTGTGTGCGTGCGTGCGTGCGTGTGTGTCACGATATCTGTCTGTATACTTTTATTATGTAGTCATGTCCTAGTCTAGTGTTTCCTGTTTTCCCTAGTTACTATTTTCTGTGTTGTCTCACCTCCCTGTGATTACTAGTTTTCTCCACCTGTGTCCTGTTAGTCTCCCAGCCTATCCCAGTGTTGATTGTTAGTTCTGTTCACCTGTGTATTGTTATCCCTGTGTCTACTTAAACCCTCAGTTCCTTGTGTTCCCTGCTAGTGTATAGTTTATGTTATGGTGTGTCCAGCCCATGTATGTCCTGTGTTGGTAAATAAAACTTCATATAAACTTCATCTGCCTGCCTTCCTGTGTGGTTCTGTCTCATACCGTGACAGTGTGTGCGTGAGTGCGTGTGATAATAGACTTGCTGTATTTAATAGTATGGAGAAAAGTTCTGTCATAATCCCATTGATTAATGTTTTTCTTTGTCATTGGGTGTAATAGCATTGTACCTCCATCATGCTTTCATCTCACGCATGCAGGGAAACATAATGAGCAAGACTATTAGAGCAATCACCTCAACGCAGATGACATTGAAAAATGACCATACATTGAAAATTGGTTGCATTACCTTTTTGTTGTTTCAGAATGAATGAATGAATGAGAACTTTATTCCGAACATGATAAAAAAAATGTAGACAAAAGTCAAAGAATTAAAATAAATTCAATATAGAACAAATAAAATAATCCCAAAACAAAAACAAAAAAACCAAGCCTCACTGGCTGCAAGTATAATAATTTCTTTTTTTTTAACTTTGTTATATGTTCGGAAAGGAGTAGGGAGAAGAAAAAAACTTATATAACCCTACCCCTTAATAACTTAATTTCATCATCGCTTGACGTCATACATAAATACCAACATGGTATAAACTAAATAAAATAATTCACAACAGAGAAATTAATTGCATAATTAAATAATGTAATAGTGTAAGTCATATCAAGTCAGAATGTTCTAACAGATGATCAACCATACCACATAATGAACTACAGTAACAAATGACAAACACAATATCAAATGACTTCTATGGAGATATGAACACGGAATACTGCACCATTCCCATAAGAAGCTGATCAGATGCAACTTAAGATATTGAGAACATGTCATGTTCAATCAGCTACAAATAGAAAACCATGTTGTCTGTATACATACACAGACAACATTCAGAGAATTTTCAACATCAAGACATTATTTTCAGCAGAAAGGTCATAATTGAGTCTTCGCATTCGAACGCTATAGGGAATAACAAGAATTGGGACCAAAGACATTCATAGAAGGCCTTTGCTCTGTTGATGCAGATATCATTTCCAAATTTAAATCACATAAGATTATACAACTTGAAACTCAATAACCATCTCATAAAAGCAACGGGGAACTACAGGGGCATGAAAGAGCATTCTGAGCAGTACAAATTGGATTGAATTAAAGGAGCATTCAATGATTTGGGGGATTTGGAAAACCACCCAGTCCGCCCCGGTAACAAAATGTGCACATGCACGCTCTACAGTGGGGGGAAGTGCAACAGGCCAACAGCATGTGCACCAATGCCCGCCCCCACTCGATCATGATTGGAGGAAGGCCCCTCTCATCCTGATTGGATGAAGGCTTTGCCACCCGCCACCAAAACTGGAACTAGGGTTTTTTGACCCCAGGGGCTCACTGGGGACAGGGAGGAACTCCTTATATGGTCAGCACACTCTATAGTAGGGATGATTATCCAGAAAAAAAGAAAAAACAAGTGATATTTGAATTAAGTCAAATCACTGAATATACCTTTAACATCTGGTCTCCAATGGTATGATAAACCTGAAAGGTCCACTATTCCAAAAGAAAGAAAGAAAGAAAGAAAGAAAGAAAGAAAGAAAGAAAGAAAGAAAGAAAGGCAGATCCAGAGCATTGCAATTATTGGATTGAGATTATTTTTTAAGGGCAGAAAGGCTGTCAAATAAGACCTTACCCATTGAAAGAATGAATTGAATTCAAGGGTTAAGGGTGCAGTTAGCCCTGATCCATAGCTCTAATGCGTTTAAACGCATTAGAGCTATGGACCAGAGCTAAGGGTGCAGTATAGGCTATTTACAATGCTGCTCCATGCTCAGCCCTGCACCGTTCAAAGTCACTGGATTGGTTTAAAGATATGGGGACTAATAAGGGGAATTCAGAATCTCAACAAAACACACCAGGTGTCCACATGACAAGAAAGAGACACTGGTTTTTACACATTGACAAGAAAGAGACACTGGTTTTTACATATTGACAAGAAAGAGACACTGTTTTTTACATATTGACAAGAAAGAGACACTGGTTTTTACATATTGACAAGAAAGAGACACTGGTTTTTACATATTGACAAGAAAGAGACACTGGTTTTTACATATTGACAAGAAAGAGACACTGGTTTTTACATATTGACAAGAAAGAGACACTGGTTTTTACATATTGACAAGAAAGAGACACTGTTTTTTACATATTGACAAGAAAGAGACACTGTTTTTTACATATTGACAAGAAAGAGACACTGTTTTTTACATATTGACAAGAAAGAGAGAGAGAGGAGAGAGTGGCAGTCAGCTGGGCCATTAAGGCCACTGTGGCCATGAGGGGCACAAGGCCAAACTGAGGGGCAACGGCGGGCGGCGGCCATGGCCTTTGTGGCCTCCCTGAAATTCTTACCCTGGTGACTGAGTATACAGTAGGACAATATTTTGTCCCACCGCATCCAGCTGTTTCACAAAATGATCTTATGGATTGTATAGCTAGTTACCCACGACAGTGACGACACACCATAATGAAGTCCCATAATGTCCCTATCTCGTGGCTTACTTAGCCTAAGTATTACATCATCTGGTATAACATACTGGTAGTCCCCTAGTCTTGTACTGTTCCCATTAGTTCCATAACCCAAAGCATAATCAACGTTATTAAAAAAAAATGCAATTAGCCTATTTTTGTTGAAAACCAACTAAAAGAAACAAAGAAACAAAACAACAATAAAAGCAATTAGATACTGTTCAAAGAAGTGTATAATTGTATACGGTATACTGTAAACATTATTATTATTATTATTATTATTATTATTATTATTAGTAGTAGTAGTAGTAGTAGTAGTAGTAGTAGTAGTAGTAGTAGTAGTAGTAGTAGTAGTAGTAGGCCTAGTAGTAGTAGTAGCTATTTTAATCACCTCAGCAATTACGCACTCTTTTAGTAGAACCACCCACCTTGTCAGGGAATCAATGCGCAAGTGAAAGCATACAGTACCGTCTCTGCTTTCCTTCAGCCTCACATTCAGCCGGAGCTCAGCGGACAGACAGACAGCGGCTCATTGCAATGGAGCGAAACAGGCAGCGCGAGTTACCTGTAGATATTTGACACATTCGCAAATAGTCAATCCGACACCATTTGACATAAATCGAAGGCTGGGACTGCAGAGCTGTATAATAGCAGGAATTATCGACTTTCAGCGGCGTTTCTACAGAAATACATTCCAGGTTTTTTTTGCGGGTGATTGTCGCCTTGTCCTCTCTCTGGTTAAACGGAATACTGCTGGCAGTACGGAGGGATGTCGGCATGGCTTGCACAAGAAGAACTAAAACTTTGGTGTCTACATGCGTGATCCTGAGTGGCATGACTAATATTGTGTGTCTGCTGTATGTAGGATGGGTCACTAATTACATCGCAAATGTTTACATCAAAGTCCCGCTGCCTATACCTGAGAGAAAGTTAGAAAGTGACAAAAAGGGCGACACGCTCCGGATCATTGAGAGGCTGGATCGGCTGGAGAATGTGGTCAACCAGCACATCCAAGGTAAGCTTCTTTTTTTTTTAACACTGTTTAGCTTCCATAAGGATACCTAGGCCTGCTAGTCACAGTTGATCCTTTGCAGGCACCTGCACTTTTAGGCTGTTATAATTATTCACTATGGATCGGTCGCTGCTGTGTGTTTTCCATTGCAAGAAATGGCACTGTACTGTAGCTACTGTACTGTAGTCTACTGTAGTTACTGTACTGTAGGCTACTGTACAGTAAGGTGCGTTGAGTGGCTCGATTTAGAAAGTCGTCGAACTGCCTTGACTCTTTTGGGGGGCGAGGGTGCAGTGTTCCACTAATCAGGAATTTGCTCTCTCTTTCTATCCTTGTTATAGTGGTTATTCAGAATAAATCAGAATTCCCAATTCTGAAGTAGGCTATGCGCTGCAAAGCTTTGTGGGTTCACTCGGGGTTGTCTCTCTATTGCACTCTTGACTATAATAAATCTGCATATTTTTTGAGGCTACTATGTACAAACATTCGTAGTACTGACAGTAAAGTTCTTAAGGTTAGAACATATTTTTTTCTATTTAGAAACTTTCAATACCAGAACAGCTTCCCTCTGGTATTCACTTTGTTCTTTTGCTCTTCTGGCAAATAGTATTTCACTTTGATTGGGACCTTTCTCTGGAGTATGTCTGGAATTCTCTTCCCTCAGGGGGTGCAGTACTAAACCTAACCTTAACCCATGTCTAACCAACGACTAGTCTAAACTAAGTATGCACCCCTCCCTCGGGCCTTTTCCATCACTATAGCATACACTCACAGTTTATGATCACATTTTTTTGCTCCCAATCCGATTTTGTTCATTTGATTTTGAGTATAGCTATACCGACTTTTCCCGATTAGATATTTATATTTTTATAGAACACAAGTTTATGCCATATATGCCATATCACAACAGTACAATATAAAAAAATCACAGACAATATCCAGTCTAATATCATGATATGGATATAATATTGATAGCCTACTAGGGATGTCCCGATCAGGTTTTTTTTGTGTGCTCCCAATTAGATTCCGATCATTTGAAAATAACGTGATTGGCCCTGATTTCCGACCGGCAGTTTGGGCAGTTCTTTGCTGTCGTTTCATTGTAGTGATCATTGTATATCGAGTACCAAGTAGTACCAAGTACTTTATTGCTTTTATTACTTTTGGCTTGACCCCGTCTTATCACTGCTTGCAGCTATATTTATTATTATTATTATTATTATTATTATTATTATTATTATTATTATTATTATTATTATTATTATTATTATTATTATTATTATTATTATTATTGCCATTATCGGAGCTGTTCTTTTCATCACCAGGGGTCTCATGTTGTTCCAAACTGAAAAGGCACTGGGCACTTACAGAAGTTACATGCAGACAGAAACATACTCATGCTGTTTTCAGCAACAAGGCTGTGTGCTAAACCTGAGTAAACATTCCATCTGGAGCCAGCTCTGCATTTCACTGTTTGGCATCAAGAGGCTTCTGGTGTGGACGGAACTCTGTCAAGGTGCCATTTCTGCTTCACCTTCAAAAGACAGTTTTTGTTGGAGAATGTGGCATCAGGTCTCTTTTAAAGCTTTATGAAAAGTATGCAATACTTGGCAGATTCTATTATTGGGGCGAGGTTTTCTTTATTTTGATAGGATAGCTTGAAAAAGGAAAGGATACACGTATGTATCCTGCCAGGATTGAACCAAGGAACCTTGTAAACACGTTGTTGGCTATATTGAGTCTTGTGGTTAGAGGTTGGGGTTCGATCCCTAGACTGTAAAAATGGGACCCAATGCCTCCCTGCTTGGCACTCAGCATCAAGGGTTGGATTAGGGCAGGGGTTCTCAACCCGTGGGTCGCGACCCCTCGGGGGGGTCGCCAAATTATTTTAGGGGGTCCCCAAATTATTTTCAAAAAAAAAAAGAAAAAAAGATTTATTTTTAAATTTTATTTTCACTTTTTTTCAAAAATAGCAGACCTACAAGCTCGTAGCGCGCCACTCGGTGGCGCGCTATGAGCTTGTAGATCTGCTATTTTTCAATAGCTAAATTATAACAATGCTTAAAACACCAAAAGGGGTTCCCGCCCAAAATGGTTTAAGGTTATTGTAGCAGTCAATTTATATTGGGGGTCGGGAGGGGGCGGGGCGGGGGTCCCGAGACATTGCCAAAGCATTTCCTGGGGTCCCCGGCCAAAAACGTTGAGAACCCCTGGATTAGGGGGTCAAATCAACTAATCAAATGATCCCCGAGAGCGGCACGGCTGCGGCTCACCGCTCCAAGAGAAAGAGATGGGTCAAATGCGGAGAACAAATTTCACTGCGGTAACGTGTGTGACAATATCAGTATCAGTTATAACTTTCAAAAATGTTTTTTCAATGAATTACATAACAGAATAAATCACCTTCGAGGAAGATGCTGATGGTGATTAGTATGTCAGGAGAATCTAACAGGCAAGTTTATTTCTCAACTATAGTGTGTGCGTCTTGACTTAGTGGGTACAATTGTGCTTTAGGTGTATAATGTTTTATAATCACACTAGGCAGCTTGATACGAGTCTGCCTTCATTAGAGTCTATACGACCAGTAAGACGCCCTGAGGGCGAGAAACGACCTAAGGGCGATGTCGCATGCATATGTACATCCGCCTGGGTGACGGCAGACTGCTGGGCTGGCGCTTTGGCATGGGGGCTCAGATCAACATATGGAATGAATTCTGTACTTTATATGGAACGTGTCTTGAGTGTACAGGGTTTGATGAGGTCAGATCAACATATGGAATGTCAGAACAGGTCAACTCCATATATGGAGATCTAAGGGTGGCAGCGGGGGCAGTGTCTTGAGTGTACAGGGTTTGATGAGGTCTGGCCATATATGGAGCGTGTTCAGAGTGTACAGGGTTTGATGAGGTCAGATCAACATATGGAATGTCAGAACAGGTCAACAGTGTCTTGAGTGTACAGGGTTTGATGGGGGCCCAGGTAGGGCCACGCCATAATTTTCGGCCCGGTTGAATGGACAGGAAAGGCAGACATTGAAGAGAAAGGACAGGTGATCAACATATGGAATGTCAGAACAGGTCAGCTCCATATAGAGATGTAAGGGTGTGAGGTTTGAGATCAGATGTAGAGTTGCTGGCCGGCTCCATACAGTATATGCAGATCTACGTGATGATCCAGTCTTCTCCATGTATGGCTATCCAGGGTTTGATGAGGTCAGTGTCGTGATCTTCATATATGGAGAAGGCCATATATGGAGACGTCTCAGACGTGATGTCATGAGGCGTGATGTCACAAGGCGTGATGTCACAAGGCGATGAGGTCAATGTTGTGATCTTCATATATGGAGAAGGCCATATATGGAGACGTGATGTCACGAGGCGTGATGGACTGATAACGATAAATGGAGACGTGACACGACTGACGGACGGGTTTTGCAGGTTTTCATAGTAATCTGCGACCTACAGTCGCAATAAGTGCAGAAGGATGACATTGAGAATTGGTGTCAACAGCTGACTTAGATGTCTCTAAAAAATAACATCCCCTCCTTTTTCATCTTGTTGCTACAGTAGCATTACAAGAAAGTCTTGTTGTCAAGAGGAAATATTATTTTGTCCACGAGAAAACAATGCAGGAAAAGGGAAATATCTTGCTTGCTGCATTCTGCCTCTTCTGCTCTTCAGTAGTGGTGCAACAAATCGACCTAATCCATTTATTTATTTATTTTTAAAAGATTTTAATTTATAAAAAATAGCAGATCTACAAGCATTCAACATGTTACATCATGACGTGTAAAATAAGGCTTAAGCGGCTAATCAGACTAATACATGTAGTCGATTATAAAAAACAATTCGATTTTTTAAAGAAAAACGTTTAAAGATTATTCAATTAATCAAAATAATAATTGCTGAGAAAATAATTGATTGTTGTTGAAGCCTTACTCTTCACTACTGTATTCTGGTTCCAGGTTTTCCATAGACAGCGCTATAAGTAGCCACATACTGTACTGTACTGTACATGCACGGCAAACAGAGTAATTGGACTTGATGCCTCATGTACGTACATGAATTACCAGTGGGCATTACATTGCTGTACAGTGTGGAATGAAACATTTACTGCAGCTGGCCGCAGTCAGAGAAATGTCTCTTGTGTCAACTAGGTACTTAAGGGAGAAGACCAAATATATTCTTTCTTTTAACTATTTCATGATGCTCTGGCTTATGCTTAATTTATACTCCCTTGTACGGCGGATCGCAATGCATGGTGAGCTTGTAGATTTGCTATTTTCTGCGAGCGACACCATCATGACAAAGTACAAATCAGGCTTTACAGAAAGCTGATCTAGCAGCAGCCCAAGCACCTGATGAACAGTGTCTTGTATCAGGTGTTTGGCCTAGTCAATGAAAATCTGTTGGATACCAGACAAGTTCACACACGCCCACCGGGAGGGCTGTTGCTGCACTCTTTCTCTTTGGTTTGCCAAAGACTGTGCTGAAAACAACTAGCTCAGAGTATTTTAGAAAAGAGATGCATTATACTACAGTACAGTACACCAATCATACATCACTCGACTGTGACTGTGGCTCAAGAGGTAGAGCAGGTCTTCCAATGATCCATGGGTCAGCGGTTCGAATCCCGGCTCCTCCTGTCTACATGTCGAAGTGTCCCTGGGCAAGACACTGAACCCCAAATTGCTCCCGATGTGCTGGTTGGTACCTTGCATGGCTTCCGCCGCAATCGGTGTATGAATGTGTGTGTGAATGGGTGAATGTAATGCACAATCTATGTAAAAGCGCCTTGGATAAAGGCGCTATATAAATGCACCATTTACCATTTACTCGAACAGTAGAACGTCCTACTGAACTTGGCTGGCCTTTATATTTACTATATTTTATTATTTAATTGATATTCTGTTTCCTCCAAAGTGTACATTCTTGATGGTATTTACATGACAATATTTCGAGTTGATGGAAATCGTACAGAGATCATATTTGAGGTGAAAATGAAACATTCTGCTGGTGCTTTGATCTTATGTCTGATGTTCTATATCACTGGTTCCCAAAGTGGGGTCCGGGGACCCCACTTTGGTTCCCTAACGGGTCCATTTGGTTCCATTCGTACACTCTCAGAGTTACATTAACATTGATTTTACAATATAAATCGGGGGTCCCAGAGATAGAAATGCCATTAAATGGGGGTCCGTAGACTAATATGCATGTAAAACTGGGGTCCTTGAAATCACTGCTAGAGCTGTCAAAATCTTCTCTTATGGAGGTCCCTGGCATATCTTTTTCAATGGGGGTCCGTGGGCTCATTAGTGTAAATTTGGGGGTCCTTGACATGAAAAAGTTTGGGAACCACTGTTCTATATGGCTAGAATGTTCTGACTCAATTCATGGCCAAGACGCCTGTTGTTCATTACAACAGCTACTTTAGCAGATTGTAATGACAAGTGACAAGTCACAAAAATGGCCAAAAGCATATATTGAACTGCCAAATCAATGGAAACTCTCGCTAAATCATTATTTGGTCCTGTCAGCTTCAAGAACAAGCACTCAATGTTTTTGTTTTTATTTTTTTGTGATTTCTAATTTTGGCATTCAGACGATATAAGGAGGAGGAGTTGAGGAGTGATTGATTGATTGAAGTATTTATCAACAGTTTGCAGAATTACAGTACATTTCAAGCACAACTCAATACAAAGACTGTTAACTGTGAGTGGACGACACCATAAAGCATTACACTTGTTTACGAGGGTCCACCGTTTTCAATTCGTCATAACATTTAGATACGTACAAATATACACTACTATATAGCCAAAAACAGGAAATCATCATAAAGGAGCTAGGTAAAAAAGGGGGAAAAACATATACAGTGAGGGGCAAAAGTAAGGTGACATTCACACCAGAAAGCTTTACTGCGATTAAAACGAATCCTGCTGCGCATTGTCCGAAAGTTTGCTTCGTTTGGCAGGTGTGAAGGCTCATTCGAATCCTAATGCGCAGCAAAGAACCGCATTCTACTCCGCCCAAAAACGGGGGTTTCGCTTCGCTTCCAATCGCACTTGATTTCGATTCGGTGCAGGTGGGAATGCAATCCGTAGCAAATAAAGGAAATGAAGCAAACTATCATGTGGCGGATAAGGAGCTAAACACAGTTGGAGACGGAGAAGGGATATTCATTTTACGCAGTGCAAAGATGTCCCACATCATGTGATGTGGTCAAATAAGGAGACCGAATTAAGCCCTCATCGAAATATGAGGACGAGCACATTAATCTATTGCTTAAGGAAACACATACAAAACACTGCAGTGTACAGAATATTCTGTCTGTCTGTCGTGCGTAAACATGGAGGGCTGTCACTGTGTGGGGGGATCCGAGTGGAGAGTGGAGACTTTCTTCATCTTGTTTAAATATAAATACTTCAAAATTAAAACACATGTTTAGCTCAGCATGATCTATAAACTGTATAGCTGGGCAGGGGCTAGGAGTAGGCTATATACTATTGTAAACTTTGGATCATTTTTGCGCTCCCGTCTCCGCTGTGCCTCGTTCATGTGCCCAAAAGAACAGTGGCTAGCGCGCGCGCACACACACACACACACACACACACACACACACACACACACACACACACACACCCACACCCACACCCACACCCACACCCACACACAGACACAGTAAGTCCCCGACGACACACTGCATCCGTTACCCTCACTTTACGTGAAAAGTCCTAACTATTACTCGAAGTATATTTTTTAACATCGGCTTTCTGAACACATTGATCAAATTCCCTGCTACGTTTCATTGCTGCGCCTGACACAGCCAGTGTGAAGGCAAACCGCAGCAAATTAAATATGCAAGAATCCAAATTCTCCGCCCATTCACATTCGAGTCTACCGGAGTATTAGGTGAGAATGTGACCTAAGACAGCAATGTGATGTGACTTATGGAAGTTATACTCATGCTCCTACAGTTTGTTAAACATGTTTAGTGCATTGGGAACTTTGGGAAGTAAAAGCAAAGAGCTTCCTTTAATCCAGTTTTAAATGGAGTCAATTTGGTATAAAGGATTTAAATTACTTCCTTTCCAGCTGTTCCAACATTTCCCTTCAATAAGGTTCCGAAGGCTGTAATGACTTGGCTGACAGAGTGTCCTATTAAGGATATGTGTCAATCATATTATGGCAGAAATTGAAATATTTTGCATTGAATAGCTGCACTCTTAATAGAAATAATTGGCAAATCAAAGAGATAAATCTGTTTCCATCTGTCTTGTACCACCTTTGCCATGAAATATCTGGTTGGAGTTAATTACTTCAGCAGATTGGAGATCAGCTGAAGGACCCACAGAAATTATGTTATTGTAATAAGGTAGAAACTGTGTAGAAGTGTATCTCTTTTTCTATTTCATTACCCTGTAGATGTTATTATGTTGGTTTGTTAACCCATTTTGGGTGGGAACCCCTTTTGGTGTTCTAAGCATTATGTTATACTTTAGCTATTGAAAAATAGCAGATCTACAAGCTCATATGAGCTTGTAGGGCTGCTATTTTTGAAAAATCGTGAAAATGTGCCTGAAATCATTGAATATATATTCTTTCAGAGTGAGTTCAAATCTTTGCTTCTGGGCGGGGTCCCTGGAACAACATATTGGTAGCCTAATACAGATATTTTTTGTCATCCTTGACATGAAAATATTGACAACCACTGATCAGAAAACTGTCAGGATTTAGAAGACATTTTTTAAATTCAGGCCAAAATGGGTTAAAGAGAATTATGTATCATTGTAAGTAAAATAACTTACAACTAAACATTTTTGCAAGGTTATGGTAGATTGTATTGTAAGTGTTAATTCTGCTTATGCCATGCTGTTACAAACCATGAGTCTAGGGGTAGTAAGTAGGTTAACATATGACTGAAGAATAAGGAAACCATGCTCAAATGCGAAGTTTTATTATAGAACTATATATAATAAAACAGAACTCAAAAGATATATTTACAATAAGGCTCGATAAACAAACAAAAGAAACAAACAACGCCTTTCCGAAGGGCGGACACAAACAATGGGTTTAAACAATAAGGTTTTAGATAGTTGACAGTTAGTGGTTACACATATCAGTAGCAGCGGGTCGGGGGAAGATCCTACGTGATGTTCCCCGCCGAGCTGTCAGACGTGCACCCATGGCCATCGGGTGTATTCAGCACAAAAAAACCAACAACAACACAGTGAACATATACATATAAGAGGGGTAAAGTGCTAGGCTGAGGCAAAAAAGCCCAAGGGGCTTATATGAGGCCTCTACCTATGTAAATCAAAAATGAAACATTGTACAAGAGATATAGAACATCCAGAAGACATAATTGCAGTATATAAAACAAGAACAAAACAAAACAAAAAAAATGATTAGAATTATTATCTACATGATTAGAGAAAAGAAAAGAGATACAAAGAAATATAATTAAGTAATCTGGTCAATTAAGTGGGTCCTAAACTTATGTTTGAAATTATTGAATGAAGTAGAATTCGATGAGATTGCTGTATAGGTGCACGTGACCGGCAACCAATCAGGAGTCAGGCGTTGATCAGACGTCTGACTAAGCCGGCCCCTCGTTGATGGAGTACAAGGTGTAAATACAGTCAATGCAACCTGGAGTGGAAATAGAACACATATATAATAGAAAGCGCTTTCTATCCCCATATATGGTTCATAACAAGTCTACTGGATGTATAGCTATATATATATATATATAATAAGTGATATCAAAGATAGGTCTAAACATATATATACAATATAACTATAACAATACCACCAGTTACCTCATATAGATATATACATAATATTAACCAATAAATATATATATCTATACTACATCATAACAAAACTAATCATAACAAATCATAACACACACGTGACTGCAGTCCACGTGACACATGCTTACAGGAAAAGCACTCAGAAAATGACAACTTTTCCTGAATTTGTCTCTTATTTTCACAGTACAGCTACAGAGCAAAGGCTTGAGGTTTAAAGCAACCCTGGGAGTGTAACTGTTGCATATTCACCATGAACCCTCAATTGAATTCCTCTAAGCCCAAACCATGTCTGCACTTGCAATTTTCAGCTTTTATAACATTTAAAAAGTACGAAATGGAAGAGCAGATATACCCAGAGCATGTATTAACTCGAACAACAAATCAAATAACCATTCAATGGCTGGCAGATAAATGCACTGGAGAATATTTGGTAATGAAAACAATTAATTACTCTCATTCCAGAGGGCAAAAACATGTTGACTGTCTGAATAAATTAGGCTACATGTTTAATACTTTAACAAGTGTTTTCTTCATTCAAAGGTTGTCTGTGATCATTTTAAATAAACAGCACGTCTAGTAAAATGTGCACACTATACTGCTCTGTATTACCCATAACCTCCCCCCCCCCAATCTAACTGTGACTGCGTTACGTACTGTATGAGACGATATGAAAATTTCATCACGTCACGATTATTGTGGCCCAAAATAATTGTGCTTAAAGGACCACTTCACCACTTTACAACCTATCTTCATATAATTGGTCCTCACTAATGTTCATGATAAAATACCAAAGAAAATCCTACTCAGTCTGTGTCTCATGGCAGTTCAGAAACCCGTCCATTAGTGACATCATCGTTTTTAAACAAGAAAAAAATATAAAAACATATGTATATATTTACATTTTTTTTATGATTTGTACTTTATTAAATTTCTTTTGTATATGAAACTGACAGACATAGACAAAACACAACAAAATAAATGCATAACAAAACAAACACATAACAAAACAAAACAATATAACAGAGATGCACAGAAATATCCCGCAGTCCACCCCAGCCCCAATTCCAGACATATTTCTTCAGTGTATTTTCTAAAGTTGCAGCCCGTTCAGAGCTCACTCAGAGCCAGAAACTAATCAGAGTCCTGATACGTGCATATGGTAAAAGCCCCATTTTAAGTCATAGTCGTCCATCCTATTGAGCAGCCTGTATGACAGTCGCTCGTAAGCGGCCAATAGTCCCATCGATGCATCCCAGAGGGATGGAGCAGGTGCAGATGGAGCCTTCCAGTCCTTGACCAACAGCCTCCTACCTGACATAATGGCCGTTTGTATCCATTCAGCTAAAGGAGGAGCAACATGCCTCAATGTGGCAGGATCCCCCAGAATGAACAGACTGGGTGAAAAAGGAATGTGTATGCCCGTTATTCTCTCCAGTCTTTCATGTATAGCAGTCCAATATTCCTGAATTTTGGGACAGCCCCAAAGCATGTGTAAAAGTGTACCGTCTCTATCCTGACACCTCCAGCATTCAGGACCATCAGTCAAGCCGACCCTAAACAATCTTGATGGTGTCCAATATATTCTATTTATAATTTTGAATTGAATCAACCTTGTACGTAGTTCTCTTGACATTTTCCTTCCATTCCTAAGAATTCTAACCCAATCACCATCTGATATTGTAAGTCCTAAATCCCTTTCCCATGGCAACTTGGATGTGAATTTACACTGGTCAGAGGCATCCAGGAACATGGCATAGTATGTAGAAGCCTCATGACCCAGTCCAAATATTTTAAAAATATTTTCCACTGTGTCAATTTTAGGGGGGGGTGATGTGAGAGAACCAAAGGTTTTTACCAATAGGTGTCTCAGTTGTAAGTACTGCCAGAAGTGATTGTGTGGTAGGCCAAATTCTGTTCTTAATTCTTCAAATGATTTCAAATTGTTTTCTTGGTATAGATCTCCCAAAATCTTTACACCCCGTTGATACCATGGGTCCCAGAGGAAGGGCTTTTTACCTATACAAAGTTTGGGATTTTGCCAGATGCCAGCTGACCAATGGAGAAGGGGATCGAACTTAAACATACGAGCTATTTTCCTCCAAACCCAGTGAATGTGAGACATAATCGGGTGTGATTTGCTAATTGAGTCCAGTTTAGTTGTGAGACATTCAATAGGCGCCAGAGGAGCACAAAGTGCGCTCTCAAGACTAAACCACGGCGGGGCCCTTTCCGGTGGAAGGGTCCATCGTACCATATGCCTCATGGTGAACGCATAGTGGTAGAGCAAGAGATTGGGTATACCCAGACCCCCCTTATCCACTGGCCTCTGCAGTTTTTTTAAGCTCATTCTTGGACGTTTGTTGTTCCATAAGAACTTATTACAAATTTGGTCAAATTGTTTGAAATAATGTAATGGAATCTTAACTGGGAGGGCCTGGAGCAGATAGTTGAGTCTCGGAGCACAGTTCATCTTAATAATGTTCGCCTTACCCCACATAGAAAGAAACAAAGAAGACCATCGTTCTACATCAGTCCGTATTTTGTCCAGGAGCGGTTCGAAGTTAGTTTTTACTAACTCGTCCAATTTAGAAGGGAAGATTATGCCTAAATATTTTAGGCCCTTTTTAGGCCATTCAAATGAGCCCGCCTGAAACAATGATTTAGGACAATATGAAGTGAGTGGTAGGGCCTCAGATTTTGACCAATTTATCTTATAGCCTGATATGGATGAGAACCTATCAATAGTTTTAAATAGAGACGGAAGGGAATGCTCAGGATCTGAGACAAATAAAAGTATGTCGTCCGCGTACAACATTAATTTGTGGCATTTATTGTCAATTGTAATGCCCGGAAACGCCTGATCTTTGCGAATTGCAGCTGCTAGGGGTTCGAGGGCAATGGCGAATAACAGAGGTGAGGCCGGATCTCCCTGCCTAGTCCCCCTTCCCAGTTGGAACGGAGATGATATAATGCCATTGGTCAATACTGATGCAATAGGACGAGTGTAAATGAGTTTAATCCAATCAATGAATTTCCTACTAAAACCAAAACATTCCAGGGTGGAGAACAAGTATTGCCACTCCACCCTATCAAATGCCTTTTCGGCATCAAGAGAAATGGCCGCCAAGGGGGAGGAGTCAGGTGAGTCGTCCTGAGTAGCCCACATAATGTCAACCAGTCGTCTAATATTATCCGACGAGGAGCGTGAGTGTATAAAGCCCACCTGGTCTGAGTGAATCAGCGACGTTATGACTTTATCTAGCCGGTTCGCTAATATTTTAGAGAAAATTTTACTGTCGCATGAGGTCAGACTAATTGGCCTGTAATTCTTACATTCCAAGGGGTCCCGCCCTTCCTTAGGAATAAGTGTGATGACCGCTTCAGTCAGAGAAGGGGGAAGACTACCCGTTTTGAAAGCCTCGTTATATGTTTCTAAAAGTAATGGTGCTAGCTCCTCTGCGTAGGCCTTATAAAACTCTGCAGTGTAACCGTCTAACCCTGGGGCCTTACTTGTGGGTAAAAGTGCTATAACATCTGTTATTTCTCTCACAGTGATGGGTAAATCAAGGCGCCTAACCTGGTCCAAAGAGAGTTTTGGTAAATCAAGGTCAGCCAAAAAAGAAATAATTTCTCCCTGTTCTGCTACCGATTCAGAAGTATAGAGATGGTTATAAAAGCCTCGAAACGCAGAATTAATCCCCTTAGGGTCAGACACAAGGCACCCCTCGCCGTCTCTAATAGCGGGAATCGCACTCATTGCCTCCCTTTGTTTAATATATCTAGCAAGTAATCTCCCAGCCTTATCCCCTTCCTCAAAATATTTCTGCCTAGCCCGGAATAGAGCAAATTCTGCTTTCTGTGTAACGATTAGATTAAAATCATATTTCAGTTTAGTCAAAGTCTTCAAATTCTCAGAAGATGTATGAATTTTGAATTTCTCTTCAGCGATTCCAATTTTGTTTTCGAGCTCCTGTAGCTTCGCAGCATTTTCTTTTTTTTTTAAAAGACGCATGTTGAATTATATGACCCCTCAAAAAAGCTTTCAGGGCCTCCCAAGCAATCCCTGCCGATGGTGCTGTTGGTAGGTTGGTTTCAATATACAGAGTTATTTGTGCTCTTAACGACTCTTTAAAGGTCTCATCCATTAGCAGGCTAGAATTGAGTCTCCACCTGGTTGATCTTTCAGGTTTGCGAATTGATGTTATTTTTAAGTAAATTGGACTGTGGTCTGAGATGATTCTGTTGCCAATTTCCGTTGAGAGTACAGATGATACTAATGATTGTGATACAAAGAAGTAATCAATTCTACTAAATGAGCCATGGCGGGGGCTAAAATAAGTGTAGTCTCGTGCTGTTGGGTTCTGTATACGCCAAACATCTATCAGGCCCATCTCCTTGGTCATGTCCTTTAATGCAACCTGTGCCCTGGATGAACGGACCAATGCAGAACTACGATCTAGAACACTATCCATAACTTCATTAATATCCGAACCCAGCAAGATAGGATAATCCCCCATTTCACCTAACATCCTCTCAAGGACACCAAAGAATGAAGGATCATCGACATTCGGAGCATAGACATTTGCTAGAATTACATTATTACCCTGAATCTGACAAAGCATCAACAAAATTCTCCCATCCTCATCCTTACTTTCTTTAAGGCATTTAAATTGCAGGTATTTACTAATTAAAGTCACCACCCCTCTGCTATTACTACTACCACAGGCAGCCCCCAGAAAACCCACCCAATCTTTACAGAGTTTCTTAGCTTCCTGTAACAACAGGTGAGTCTCCTGCATAAATACAATGTCACATTTTTTTGATTTAATGAAGGTCAATACTTTCTTCCTTTTAACAACATCGTTGAGACCCCTGACATTCCAGCTCATGAGCTTCAGCCCCGTTGAGCTACTACCTGTAATGGTATCTGTCGTATAGAGCCAAGGCCAGACTGCAGCTTCTTATCCTGTGCTTAAACATACTATAAAAGACACGAAAAACAAACAAACAACAAAAACAAACAAAACCCTGTCTGAAAAACCAGACGGTCCCCAAACCCTTAGCTTGGTCCGTGACTCTCTAACTAACAGCTGCTGGGAACAAAACCCCCCCCTACACCCTCCCCACCCTCCGCTATCTTAGACCTAACAGACTGGGAAGAGGACAAAAATACCCACAACCCGTCATAAAATATACATTTATAGTAAAGAACTTTTGTTTTGGAAAATGATCATAAACTCCCTAAAGTAGAATTGTTTCAGTCAAACATGGGGGGTTTGTAAATATTAAACAGGAGAAAAAGAGAAAGTAAATGAAAAATCCCAGTAAAAACCAGAGTAGAAACACTTTTGAGGCCCTAACTGCCCCCTTATTACAATTTGGGATTCACATTCCCCCATTCAGTAAAAATAAAATAAATAAAATAAATAACACTAGCATTCAATCCCATCTTATTATCAAAGAACACACCTTAGCCCACAAATAAACCTGTGTACACACCCCTTCCATACAATCACACGCACACACCCATAATTGATTAAGCCTTCTCTTTGCAGACATGTACATACACTCTTCCCCCACATGGCGGCGCCTCCGTCCAGTCGAACGATAGCCTCGCCACTGTGTCACTCAGCAGTGTCCCACCCCGCAATGAGCATGAATCCGCGCAACACACACACACACACACACACACACACACACACACACACACACACACACACACACACACACACACACACACACACACACACACACACGAATGGAGCATGACATCAGGCCTACCTAATGATATCCTCGTATTAACCCGAGAAATAAAAACATCCGTTCCAAACTGCGGTAACCCCATCCGCAGCCATTACCGTAATTACCATACTAAATGCGCCACGACATTCCGGCGGCGGATCACATTACTGTGAGTGTTGGATTCATTTGGATAGTATTACCGCAGTCATCCCAAAGCGATACCAAGACAAATCAATGCAATTGAACATTTTCGTAAGCAAAGTTCAGTAGTCCCATTGCTTCGTATTTCCTATGTAAACCAATATATAACTCAACAGTAACCTAGTTACCTTAGTGGTACAAATAAAAACAAAAAGGGACAAATTAAGGCATTAACATGTCTAAGCAGATATAACTAAACTCCGGCTCACACTGCCGTGGCAGGGTAGCCAGAGATTACCCCAGAGAACGAATGAACTCCATGGCTTCTTCGGAATCCTCATAGCGGCGGGTCCCCTGTGGTGCACGGATGGCGAGGACCGCGGGATATTCCAAAGAGAACCGTATTTGTTTCTCGTGTAGGCATTTCTTGCATTCCTTGAATTTCAAGCGCTTTTCGTTGACCAGCTTGGAATAATCTGCGAACACCATTATTGGGTGGTCATTCCAGGAGACCTTGCCCAGCTTGCGCGCAGCGTCGGCGACCAGGGTCCGATCCTGGAACCTCAGGAACCTGGCGATGATAGTCCTCCCAGCCGCGGGTCTGCCGTCTCCAGCTCCATCTCCATTACGCACGGGCCCCATCCTGTGCGCTCGTTGGAATTCCAAGGGCACGGGGAAGTCAACTTTCAGGATAGTTGGAAGGACATCACACAGGAATTTAATGGCATCTCCACGTTCACAGTTCGGTGGGAACCCGACAAAACGTAGGTTCAATCTTCTCTCTCTATTTTCCAAGCTGTCGAGTTTCAACTGAAGGGCTTCTACTTCAGCCGCCGCAGCCCTGGGCATAGCGTGCATTTCGTCAACCGCTGTCTCCAAAAAATCAACGCGGCTCTCCACCTGTGTTATGCGGTTGGCGATGTCTGCTAGTTTGCTATCAGTAGCTCTTGTCGTCACTCCAATAGCCTCCAGCTTCTTGTCGTGGGCATCTGACTTTGCCAGAATTAGTGCTGTAAGTTTAGCAAACTCCTTGCCCACTTCACCAGACACCGGCGTTGTATCTCTGCTGTAGTGGTCTTCTCTGGGCGGTGTAGGTGAAGGCGACCCACTCTGATTAGTAGCGTTAGCATTGGTGCTAGCCGGCAAACTCGCACCACCACGTGTGACGGTGGAGCTTGTTTTAGACGCTTTTGGAGAGGAGTTTATTTTATTTTTCGGCATCACTACTCCTTAATATTCACTTTCTGCCAAAAAGGTCTGCTCAGTTTAAGTTCTTTACTATAGAATTAAGCGGATAGTGATCTGGTGCAAGACGAGCTCCTTCTCACGCAGCCATCTTGTTCAGGTACATCACGTGACTCAAAAACGTATATATTTACATTTTAATTATTGTGAGAACAATGGCTTCCATTATCGCATTGCAACTTTTCAGGAATAGAAAGCCTGCAGTTTCTATTAGCTTGGATTCCCCATCGATGATGTCACTGGGGGACGGCTTTCTGAACTGCCCACGTACAGCCCTCCCATGAGTAGAAAGAAATTGTGGCATTTTATCATGCCAATTATATGAAGGTAGATTGAAAAGTGGTGAAAACGAGTCGTCCTTTAATGATATTATCGTGATAATCAAAATAAGCCTTAGAAAATATGGATGAATAATGAATTAGTATCGTCACATCCTCAGATTGCTTTTAGTACAGATTCCTAGATTTTTATCCCAGGATTTTGTAACCCATTTTTTCACCCGGTGTCAATTATCTAATATAAACCTTGGGCTCTACACTCCCTCTGCCAACCTGGGGAAATTCTAGGAGCTCAAAGATATTTAGAAACATATTTTGTATAAAATACAATTAGAATTTCAGACTGCTTAACACTAAAGTCTATAAACAGATTCTGCCATTGTTTCTAAACATTTGGTTCCACCACAGATAGTTAGTGTGAAAGTGAGGATAAATAGAAAAAATCACACCCGTGTGAACTGAGTGGTGTAAGGTCTTTTATAGACTGATCAGCTGTGGTCTGACGTAATGTCTGACGTAATGAAATCACACCCGTGTGAACTGGGTGACCATATCAACCATGCTCGTTTTTTGGTACGAACAGACATGTAAACTAACATTTTTGGTACGAACAGACACGTAAACTAACAAAGCCAGTTGTAGGAGTGGTTTACACCACTCAAAAACTACAGAGCAAAAAGCCTTTTTTTCTTCTTTTTTTATGCCACGATTTTTGTAACCCATTTTTTTTCACCCAGTGTCAATAATTGTCTATGTAATCCAGGGCGCTACTAGCCTGGCTGAACCCCTCCCCCCTCACCAGATTTAGGGGTCCCGCCATGCTAGGGCGCTACACTCCCTCTGCCAACCTGGGGAGAGCAACGGACTGGCCTCATACTTCCTTCAGTGAATGAGGGGTACAAGCTGCTTCTCTTCACCTGACAGGGGGGGGTTTCCCCGGTAGCACGTAGCGTGTGGATGGAACACGTTATACCAACCCGTTCCTTTCTCCTCCATCAGGCGCCCCGGCTGGCCAGGGGGAGGCAGTTTAGAGACCAGGATTACTGCACGCCTCATTGCAAAAGTTGGCAAATTACATGGAGAAAATATGCAGAGGGAGACTAGTCTGACAAAAGTATGTCTAATGCTATTCAGGGGTCATAACGAAACTCCCCATGGTTAAAATAGAAACTGCAGTACAAATTGAGGTCACCCTACTGTCAATCTGTATTCCCAAATACATGTGGAAGTATAGCCCTGACAAATGATCTATAGTGGGCTCTTTTAAAGATCTAGGGTTTATGCTTATGTTAATGTTTAATGCTTTTCATTTCTCTTCATCCTGTTCCTGCACGTGGAGAATGTTTTAAGCGTACTGTATATGTTTAGTTAAGAAACCTGTGTTGGAAGCTAGTAGCTGGCATTGGCCAGCCTAATTATCGATCCAGGTCGCAAACACCTAGCCAGTGTGGGGTAGCTTATTTAACACAGAGGGTTATCAGAACCATGCCGTTAAACTGCCTCCAACCAGGGAAACTCCCCCCTGTCAGGTGCAAAGGAGCAATTTGGACACTCAGGCATGAAGGAAGCATGAGTTCAAGTCCGTTGCTCTCCCCATGTCCCCCATATATGGGGACTAGGTTGGCGGAGGGTGTGTAGAGCCCAGGATCACATTAGATAATTGACACAGGGGTGAAAAATGGGTTACAAAATCGTGGGATAAAAAAATTAGGAAAAAAAAAAGAACCATGCCGTTAACTCAGTGTCAGTACCACAGTGGAATGCACACCTGCTTGGAGCCACTCTTATGCGTGGCGTGTTCGCTTTACACAGCAGATTTATCGGACACAAAGCTACGTATATGTAGAGAAAGAACATGAAAGCAGATGAGCAAAAAGAAAGCTCAGTCGTCTGGTATTCTAATTCAAAGTATTTAATTAAGTGAATAGTAAGCATTCTGACTGAAACAAGGCAGAAAATGAAAAATATCGATTTTTTTTTTTTTTAAAGGAACGCTTTTGAAGTCCTAAGCAGAACTGTCTGTCTAAAAGATAAATGGCTCAGGCTCAGAGTGTCTCTCTTGATTGAATCATCTGTTACAACATACGTCTGGATTTATATTAATCCATGGATTTGATCCTGCTGTAGATGTCAGGGACTTGCTTTGTTGCAGACTGCTTTTGAGACAGAAATGAACTAACACAGCGGACTTATATGATATTCATCATCATTAACCCTAATTAAGATGTTCCATCATAATGTATGGTTTCTTCTCACATTCTGTTCCCAGTGGTCATTTATTATGTATCCATTGCTGTGTAAAAATTATCACTCAGGCATTCGTTGGTTGCCCGAGGTGGGCCAACTAGGCTGAGTCGTAGCCCGAGGTGGGCCAACTAGGCTGAGTCGTAGCCCGAGGTGGGCCAACTAGGCTGAGTCGTAGCCCGAGGTGGGCCAACTAGGCTGAGTCGTAGCCCGAGGTGGGCCAACTAGGCTGAGTCGTTGGTTGCCCGAGGTGGGCCAACTAGGCTGAGTCGTAGCCCGAGGTGGGCCAACTAGGCTGAGTCGTTGGTTGCCCGAGGTGGGCCAACTAGGCTCAGTCGTAGCCCGAGGTGGGCCAACTAGGCTGAGTCGTTGGTTGCCCGAGGTGGGCCAACTAGGCTGAGTCGTTGGTTGCCCGAGGTGGGCCAACTAGGCTGAGTCGTAGCCCGAGGTGGGCCAACTAGGCTCAGTCGTAGCCCGAGGTGGGCCAACTAGGCTCAGTCGTAGCCCGAGGTGGGCCAACTAGGCTGAGTCGTTGGTTGCCCGAGGTGGGCCAACTAGGCTGAGTCGTAGCCCGAGGTGGGCCAACTAGGCTGAGTCGTTGGTTGCCCGAGGTGGGCCAACTAGGCTGAGTCGTAGCCCGAGGTGGGCCAACTAGGCTGAGTCGTTGGTTGCCCGAGGTGGGCCAACTAGGCTGAGTCGTAGCCCGAGGTGGGCCAACTAGGCTGAGTCGTTGGTTGCCCGAGGTGGGCCAACTAGGCTCAGTCGTAGCCCGAGGTGGGCCAACTAGGCTGAGTCGTAGCTGAGGACCGATTTAACCGGGTCCAAGGTTGGTTGCCGGGGGCAACAATGAATTCCCTGGCAATAATTTGTTTATCAAATATCCATAGCCTTATTTTAGTTACAGATATTAACAGTTATCAGCCCCCATGGGATGATTATAGATAATACTGTAGTTACCACCCTCTGTGTCCTTGCTTCCCCTCACCCAGGAAATGTTATATTTCCTGGGTGAGGGGAAGAGAGGACACTGCGTAAACAGTGATAAAGTTATAGAGAAGTGAACTGTTCTCTGGATTAGAGAAGTTATACTTCACGTAAATCTCATTCAGTTGCAGTATGTGGATTGATTTGAATGTACAATGTCACAGTTTGTGACAGTTTGTGACAAGTGTTCTTGAACTACAGTATTTATCAGTATCTTGCTCACTTCGTCTCTTCCTCCCTTGGTCTCACGCACGCACGCACGCACGCACGCACGCACGTACGCATGCACGCACACACACACACACACACACACACACACACACACACACACACACACACACACACACACACACACACACACACACACACACTTTTGTAAACCATAACTGTATAACGGAGCTGTTAATTACAGACAAGCCACTTTTAAATGTCTCCTATACTTTGAGCTCGACATAGTAATGAGGTGCAGTAGGTAATTGCTTATTTATCATAAGGAGTGGAGACTGGAGAGTTATACGTAAACTCAGGTGAAGTCCTGGAACTTGACAATTGTCAAGCAGGGAACTGTATAGATATTATTTTGTCTCCCATGCATGCTGGTGAGCAGGGAACTGTATAGATATTATTTTGTCTCCCATGCATGCTGGTGAGCAGGGAACTGTATAGATATTATTTTGTCTCCCATGCAT